>NC_071992.2:147562500-147899166 GCF_028885655.2 Pongo abelii | reverse complement strand
TCCTAACCACTTGGGAGGCTGAGGCGATAGGATTGCTTCAGCCTAGGAGGTTGAGGCTGCTAGAAGCCATGATCGTATCACTGTACTCTGGCCTGGGCAACAGAGAGAGACACCATCTCTGAATAAAATAATAATAATAATAAAATAAAATTCCCTTTTAACATCAGCAGCTGTTTGACTACTAGAATATGAGAGAGTGTCAAAACTAAGATGGAAATTAGAAATGGTGTGGGCCAGCCCATTTACTTTAGAGATGATGAAAGCAATAGCTATTGAGATGTTCCAGTCAATTTGATGTGGAATAAAATTAGTAGTAGAAATTACACTTCTTTATATTCACTTAGAGCTTTGAATTTTAAAAAGGAATTTCATATTCATAATTCTATTGGATCCTAATGACAATAATATGAAATTGTGTTATTTTTCCATTTTACTGTCAATAATAAAAGATCATATTTCTAGGTGTTTACCATGTACAAGTAGGCACTTTTCTAATGTTTCTAGGTAAATAAACTTGCTTATTCTCACATAATTCTATGAGATAATCACTATCACTTTAATTTTTAAAGATGGAGAAAATAAACCACAAAAGTAGTCACCTAATTAATAAATGGCAGAGTCAAAATTCAAACTTATCTAGTCATCTTTGGAGATTGTGTCATTAAGGACACTGCCAAGCAACTCTCTGGAAATAAAACCACAGCCTCACTGGACTAAAGAATTAACTTCATTTTCATGGCTAGCAAGTAGCTAAGATTTTCAACTCCAATTGTCAGACTCTAAGTTACCTACTCTTTCTGTCTTTTCTTGGAGATCATGAGTTCTGAAGGAGGGAGACAGGGATGAAATGACTTGACACACTAGGATGTCCAGCAGTTTGAGTCAAGAAATCTATAGTTTTGTCTCTGATCTTTAAGGCACTATTTTTCTAAAGAATATCAATTTAACCCATCTTTATCATTCTGAGGCACACACTGGAATCAATAGATTTGCTTGTTAAATAGGCTAGATATGCCAATTAGTCTGTTTGTAGTGCTACACCTTGAACTTGACTTCTGACAGCACTAGAGGCCCATGGAAGGGTGTTTATCATGATATTTCCATTGAGCATCTTTATTTTACTTCCTCCCCCAGGCCTGCCATGAGGACTCCATAATGGTGATGGAGGGATATTCCCTGTATCTCAGGGAAAAGGAACAGGGGTGAGAGTTATGTCTTACATTTATCTTTCGGAATCCAGATCCTAGGACTTCACCTGGTGTGTATAAATTCTCCAACAACATTTGGTGATGATGGTGAAGATGACTCAAATTCTACATGTTAAGGACTGTGCATACGTTAGGGTATTTAGTCCTTACCACAGTGGGATGAATGGTATTATCCTCATTTTATAGATGAAGAAATCTCAGAGAGGTGACCTTTTCTAAAATCCTACAACTCCTTAATGTTAGAGGTAGATAGAAAAAACAAGAGTGGACAAAAAGGGAGAAAGTAGCAGTAAAAGAAAGGTAGAATGGGCAGGTTTGTAGACACTTGGTTTCCAGTAAATAACTACACATACATAAATATGATTTGCTGTAGTCTTTGTTCTAAATAATTAGAAAGTCATGTTAGCTATATTTCTTAAACTGTTAGAGTAAAGCCAATATTTAAGGAACCACTTTGACTTCCACCATAACTTCACCTGTGTGGTACTAAACTGGAAGGATTTGGCCCAAATAAAAACTGTCAGAATTATTTATACACACACACACACACACTCACAAACACAGGAAAAAGAACAAACTAACATCCACTTCTTCAATCAAACAGTCCACATTGTCTGTAAGGTTAACTGTTTTAATTCATTCTCTCACTGCTATAAATAACTGCCGGAGACTGGGTAACTTATAAAGGAAAGATGTTTAATTGACTCACAGTTCAGCATGGCTGGGGAGGCCTTAGGAAACTTACAATCATGGCAGAAGGGGAAGCAGGCACATCTTACATGGCGGCAGGTGAGAGAGAGAGTGAGCAAAGGCGGAAGAGCCCCTTATAAACCATCAGATCTCATGAGAACTCACTATCATGAGAACAGCATGGGAGAAACCACCCTCGTGATTCAATCACCTTCCACCCTCCCTAAACACCTGGGGTTTACAATTCAAGATGATATTTAGGTGTGGACACAAAGCCTAACCATATCAGTCACTAATAGTAGAAGGGTATTGAAATGAGTTTGCAGGTTAAAGCCTCAGTTTTGGAGTTGTGGAGATCTGATTCTATTTCCACATTTGTTTGTTCATTCAATATTTGTTGTTCAATGTCATGCTCCAGGCCCAAGAATTACAAGAGTGAACAAAATATTCACAGTTCCCACCCTCAGAAAACAGACAGGCAAAGACAATTAATAGTAATTGCCATAAAGGTATTCTGTGACAGTGACTTTTTAGAGAGTTTAGAGATACCCAAGGAAAGGAGAATTGAAATGAGACCTGAAGGATAAGTGGAAGTGAGCCAAATTTTGATCAGGGAAATGGGAATAATGTAAATCCTAGGCCCCAAAAGAGGAATAAACACTGTAACCTCAGGTTATGTAGTAGTAAAATGGGAATAGTAATAGCTATGTTAGAGGATCATTGTTAAGATTAAATGGCACAAAACAAGTTGCTTAGCATTAAGCCTGGCCTAGCTTGCACACTCCCTAGTCATTTCCATTAATGATTGGATTCATTAGGGACACACCTAAGTCCCATTCTATTTGGTGTGCCCATGCTATATTAGAGATAAGCACTAAATTATTATTCCAGTTAATCCATGGCTTAGTAAAATTAGCATAAGTCAAGGATTGACAAGGCATCCTGAGGGACATTTTGCAGAAGACTTTGGACCACAGTAGCTGGTCATCTATAATGAGCATGTGTGTCCTTGGTACCTAGGGCCATGCCTGACATGTAAGAGGTACTTAGTAAGTGTTTGATGACATAATATGATAAAATATGATAAACACAAAAAATATGATAAACACTATTTTTGGTCCATCAGTTGGAACAAAATATAAAAATTAAGGTTTCTTTGGCATATGAAAATTTTTAAATTATGAAATGTAAGTAAATATAATTTTTTCCTCAATTAATTGAATTGCTAAAACTGAGAGTTAACATTGTAGAGAAAGTTGAGCATTGAAAAATGCTACCTGGAATTTTTTTCCCTGCAATTCATTTTTTTTTTTTTATTTTTGGCCCTTTTTTGGTTTGGCTTGCTAAGCACACTATTATGATTGAATTATGATTTAAACAACAGAATTAGTTCCAGCACTTTATCAAGTCTGAGGGGGAAGTCAACCCACCACATTGATATTTGTGGTTCTCATTGCTGTGATCAATTGTAATAAAAGCCTGTCCTTTGAATGCAAAATGCTGTTTCCTTATTCTATACCTGGGGAATGCCTGTGAAGTTGTTTCTTCTAAAATGCTATTAGTAATTTAATGGGATTATAGCTCAATTTGTCAAATATTGTACATATGCATAAATGCACACACAAAACTGATTACTTAAACATAAAATTCAATGCCAATTGATTTTACCTTAAAGATTTTAACTTTATCAGCTCTAGTTTACAAAGATTCAAAATTTTGAAATATGTACTTGTGTCATGGCCCTTTGAATCCATTTGAAGGGGAGATATTTTCCATTTTGGCAAGGTATTTTGTCTTCATTAATTTATAATTTTATGAAGACATACATATCCATGGTTTGAAAAGACAAACAATCCTAAAATGTCCATGCTATCCTGTCAACTCATTTTCTTTAAGGCTGCATCATTAACAATTCTAGAATTATTCCCTAGTATTTATTTAAATACTTCTAAATAACATGCTGAAATTTCATAATTACTATTTTTCTTTTTCATAATAGCTCTTGGCTTTCTGTAATGATAAAAGAAAACTAAGCTTTTATTCAAAGTACTGAAAACCATTCTGTCTTCTAATTTCTAGTGTTATTGTTAAGAATAATATTGCTTGGAGGATTTTTGATGCTTTATATGAGACTTGGTTTTCTTTCTTTTTGAGAGATTTAAAGGTCTCCTCTTCTTCCTTGCTATTGTGGAATTCTGTAAATATATGCTTGATGTGTACTTCTTTTCTCCATTCAGTGCTAAACACGTACTGTACCACAAACTTGCATTTTTCATTACTAGGACACTGTACGATCTTTTATTGTTGCTGTTGTTGTTAACTTCCTCTTTTCTTCCTTCCCTGTTCAGTGTCTCTCGGCTTTGTCTTTTTAAACTCCTATTGGTTGAATACTGCACTTCATAGGACGATGCTCTGATCTTTATGTACTTCCTCTTGTTTTCTTTTCTGGGAGATTTTGTCAATCTTATTTTCCAACTTTTCTAATGATATTTTAACCTCAGCTATTAGAGTTTTATATTTCCAGAGCTTTGTCTTATTTAGTAATTATTTCTTTTTCAAGCATTCTGTTTTTATTTCATGCAGGCAACCTCATCTTTAGGCTCTCTCAGAACATTTATTCCCATTAGGGTTATTTTGTAATGCATGTCAGGGAAGAGGAAAAGTAGTTTATTTTTTCCTAATTTGGATATTATTTCAGTTCCTTCCAGTTTCCTTTTTGTATCACTATTTTGATCTTTCATTTATGTTGGAGATTTTTCTTAAGTAGCTGGTTTGCTTTTGTTTTATAATGAGGAGAAGGCACTGAAAAGCTGAAGCCCTGTGTCTATGAGCTGGTTTTGTCTACTGCTGGGCTTCACTGCAAGGAGATTGAATCACTGTTAGTGTCTTGCTTGTAGAATTTTGGAAGTCTGATGAACTTCTTTCATTTTCCTTAGTCTCCATCCCTTTCAGTTCAAGCTGTCAACATTTCTGCTAGTATAACATTCTCAAAAATATTGTGGGCCTCCCCTGTATGTCACCCAGATTTACACTTTTAGACGAGAGGCTACTCTCCAAATCCTTCCTAAATAACTCCAACTCTATTCCTGAATTCTGCTGAAATCATTGATTAGATTCACGAGAGACACACCTAATCTCTTTAGCTGAAGTTTATCTTGCCATACCTTGATCATCTCTCCAGAGCAATGCATTTCTAAGCAAGGTTTAGCTGAGTTCACAGAAGTCCTCAAATTAAAGTCACCCACTGGAGGAGTCCCAATGGGCCTGCATTAGTATTTCTGTTGTGCTCAGCCATTTGCTAAACTTAGTCTCAGTATAGACACAGTAGTGAATCTGTACTAATTAATTAGCGTAGATATAGTGGGGGCAGAAGCTGGGGTTATCAATCACCTCTGCTTTCTGTAGCAGGATCTGATGGGCAAATTTTCATGACTGTCTGATACAATATATTTTAAAAATTAGATCACACAAAAATTTACATAATTGTCATGAAAAAATCAGGAATATATTGGTTCTTCTTACACTTATTTTATAGTCTGGTATGGTTTTTCTTTAAGTTTACAAAAAGTTGGAGTGAACTCCCTAATGCATTTGGCACCTACGATCTCTATTGGACTCTGACTACATTGTGGACAACAAGAATCACCTTGCTTTCTGTATTTCCTTATTTTTATCTTATCACACTTGAAAATATTGCTTTGCTAATAGCAATACCCAATGCTGTGCTTTGTATACAAGTCCCATTAACAAGTGTTGTCTATCTACCTATCATGTGTATATGTGTGTGTATGTGTACGTCTATGTGTGTGTGTGTGTGTGCGTGCTGAAGTATTTAGGATTGGTTTGCTGCTCTTATATCTGACTATGCTTCTTTCAGAAACTCGAGAAAGAAAGACTGCTCTTGATTAAAAGAGAAAAATTACAGTTTATTCAGGCTGAGAAAAATAAAGAGGACCCATTATTCTATCATTAAGTGACTCCTTGTCCTTTTTGGGAATTTATGTCCTTATCACTATGAAGAAAAAGTGGGATTAAGTGTAATTTCTTACATTCCTCCCTGGTTGAGTGGCCTGGGATCCCAGTTAAGACTTGATTATTCTCAGGGTGAACTGTGTTTCTCATTGATTGCTTCTATTCTCTGCCTTAACCGTACTGTATCTCTTATGTAGTACCTCCAGTGAGGAGGAACATCTGGCATACTGCAAAGCAGCACTTATTTTTAGCCAGTGATGAGCTGCAGATGTTGAATTTTTCTAAAATCTCTGTTTCACACAATACAAGCGAATTTGTCATTCTCCCCACTTGTCCCCTTCGCCCAATGAGACATTGTCTATAAGCTCAGGTCTGGAAAACTGAACAATTTTCTCTTGGTGGACAATTTGGACAACACTGTTAGAAGTGGTCCTGAAAGAAGTATCCACATTGATGGACTCATTTACTTGATCTAAATTTGTACTTTTATTAAAAGTCCAAGGTGGGGGATGCACAGGACACATTTTCAATAATACAGAGAGAGACTGTCATTTTTCCTTTGGTGCCAATCACTTTATATTGAATTCATTTGTTTACCTGTCTGCCTTCCTAACTAGACTGTTAGTGCCTGGTGGTCAAGAACTGTCTTACTCATCATCCTCTTCACAGCACTAAACACAATAACATAACAGGTTCTTGGTTTTATTTGCTGAGCAATGGGTCAATGGATTAATGAATAAGTTAAATAAGTAAGTGGTTAGACTTTGTAGAATCACAGTTCTACAAAGATTTCTAAGATGTCATCCAATATTTTCTCTATCCTCAGGCCTGATTTTTCAACAGGTACCTTCTTGTCACTTTCAGTAGCTCTTTAATAATCAACAAATACATACTGAACATCTAGCCTTGTATTAGGGTTCTCTAGAGGGACAGAACTAATAGGATACATGTATAAAGAAACGGGAGTTTATTTAGGAATATTGACTCACATGATCACAAGATGAGGTCCCACAATAGGCTGTCTGCAAGCTGAGGAGCAAGGAAGCCAGTCCGTCCCAAAACTTCAAAAGCAGGAAAGCCAACAGAGCAGCTTTCAGTCTGTGGTCGAAGATTCAAGAGTTCCAAAGCTGAAGAACCTGGAATATGATGTTTGAGGGCAGGAAGCATCCAGCATGGGAGAAAGATGTAGG
This sequence comes from Pongo abelii, assembly GCF_028885655.2. Taxonomy (NCBI): domain Eukaryota; kingdom Metazoa; phylum Chordata; class Mammalia; order Primates; family Hominidae; genus Pongo; species Pongo abelii. Next base: position 147,892,106 of record NC_071992.2, on the reverse strand, counting down.
CTGGAAGACTAAGCCAGTCTAGACTTTCCACATTCTTCTGCCTGCTTTTATTCTGGTAGCACTGGCAACTGATTAGATTGTGTCCACCAGATTGAGGGTTGGTCTGCCTCTCCCAGTCCCCTGACTCAAATGTTAATCTCCTTTGGCAACACCCTCACAGACACACCCAGGTACAGTACATCGCATCCTTCAATCCAATCAAGTTGACAATATTAAATATCACAAGCCTGTTCTAAGCACTGTCCAAAGTGCTATGGATACAATAGTGAATTTGAAAGATTGGGTCCTTGGTCCTTGCCTACCTGTAACCACGTTAAAAAGAGATACATTTCAGGATATAATAGACACTATTAAGAAGAACAAAGTAGATTATGGTAATTATTAATGCTGTTTACCAAGAACTTCCAGTCTTCCCTCCAGACAGATGATAGAATTGCACCTGAACTCTTGATATTATATATACTTAGGACCCACTTTGATCAATTAAACATGACAGGCATTGCTTCTGGGTGAAAGCTTTAAAAGCCAGTGCTTGAATTTCCTTACTCTTACCCAAAGTGGTGGACGATCTGCCAGTTTGTTTCCCGGAGTGAGGAAACATGGAGTAGAACCCACAGCTGGCTTGTGATGGACATGAGAGTGAGCAAGAACTAAAGCTCGGTAGTGATAAGACCGTGTTTGTTTTGTTTTCCTTCTGCAGTACAACTGAGTCTATCCCTAGTAATTTATATGGGTTGATGGTATAGATAAAAGAGGATCAATGCAGTGAAGTTGAAAAAGGGAAAGCATTTATAAGTAAATATTAGAATATTTGAGTATATTCTAAATGATGAGGAGTGAGGCTTCTGAATATCTTGGGAGAGAGGTTTCCAGCTAGAGATGTTATGCCAAGGCTTGGAGGAGGAAACAGACTTGTTTCAGGAACAGAAGAAGGTCAGCATGCCTGGGTGGCTGTGAGCACAGGGGAGACCATTAATGCAGCCAGTGTCCACATCAGGTAGGGCTTAAAAGGCCATGGTTGAGAGTTTGGATGGGGGATTATTGAAGGTTTTAGCAACGGAGAGGTTGCATGATTCACATTTGTAAAAACTCACTGTCATATTGGATGGGGATTCTGTTACTTGAGTTCAAAGGATACATAGTGTCTCTAATAAGGAGGCCATTGTAGTGGTCTAGGGAGGAGATGATGGTGGATTCAAGTCAGGTGGTGATGGGAGGATTGGTGACAAATGGTCATTAACAGGACATTATTTTAAAATGTCATATAAGTCTGAGGCAAAGTATCTCCCTGTTAGAAATCACAGTCCCTGTGTTGCCCAGGTTTTCTTTCTCATCTTTCCCATAACACTTTCTGCCTGATCTAATATGACCTTTACCCTATCTTCTCCCTGAATCTTACTAATTGCCTTCCATAAAAGATGACTTCAAGTTATCCCCCTTTCATGTGACTCTCTCTAACCAGCCTTACCAATTATCATATTTCTATAAGAACAGTTATTGATTCATTCTTTCACCCAGTCATTGGAGAACTAATTTTTAAGGATTTAGGATGTTCCAGGTACCAGTCTAGGCACAGGGGATGGTGACAAACTACACAGATATATTTTAGCCTTTATGGAGCTTACACTTATAACTAAAAAGAACACATTAAATATGTATTTAAATACGTAGTTATTTCATTGAAATTGTTTAAGGTGTCGCAAAGGGGAAGTCAAGGGTATTACAAAAACACAAAAAAGAATATAACCTAAATTTGGAGAAGAGGTAAAAAATGTCATTGAAGAAGATTATTTTAATTGAGTTCTGAAGAATATGTCGGAATCAGAAAAGTGAAGAGAAAAAGGAACTCATTCTGAGACTCTTGGAAAGAAAGAAACTTAAAATTCGTCACTCTTGTAAACTAGCATTTCATCAAGTTTTGAAAATTAAAAGTGTATGGATCTAGTCATGGCTTACACTATCACAGGCAAATTTTTTCTCCTGTTGGAACCTTATGCAGATATTTTAAGAGTTCATATAAGGTAATGGGTATAGTCAATTCAGACTTTAAATTACTTACATTATTTCTCCCTTCCCCATTGTTTTTGAATACAACTAACTTGAGACATCCCCTTGCCTGGTGGAAGGGGGCAAATGTGTTTCTTTTTATTGGGAGAGGGCAGTAATTTCCTCATTTTAAGTGTCATTAAAATGTATGTCTCCCTTCAGTGTTCATTATCCTTTGTAATAGACGCACTGCCGCATGTAAGTGGTCCCCACCCCATATTATATCCGTAGATCATGGAAAATGTAATATTGGCCTTTCTTCTGCTTGGAGAAGTATGTAAACCATTCAACTGGTTACTTAAAACTTATAAAATACATTTTAACCTGACTTTTCTATTTTGATGTGGGTAGAAATAATGCACAAAGCTGGGACACTGGCTGAATTGTCAGCTAAATGAAAAAAGTAAGCAAATCAAAATGTATTCAGGTCTTCATTTCCTCATCAATCAAAAGGCTAATAATATACACTGGGTTAAAATGCAATATAAGGCTGACATCAAACAGAGTAATAGTTAAGGAAATTGTCTTGGAGATGTGTAAATGCTTCATGATCACAAGTTGCTATTTATCCTGGAGTGAATAATGTAATTATACTGGTATTCAAAGGTATTGAAGATAGGCAATTTGCTCAAGTATTAACTTACTTGATTTTCAAAACCTGATGACTTATATATTAATAGCCTATTTTTTACACGACTGGATTAGAACTCTGAGAATTTAAAGTACTTGCCCAAAATGACCCAGATGGTGGAACTAAAGCTGGAACTTAGATCTGCTTGAACTCAGAACTTCATAAGCTCAGTTCCCAAGACTTTTTAATTTCAAAACGCTTGGTGAAATTCTCTTTTAGATTGGTGGTTAATGTGAAGTTCTTTTCTTTCCAAGAATCTTAGCTTATGTTCTTCTTTGTACCAGGGTATTTCCAGAGACAAGAAAAGCTGTTGATAAATCAACTGGGCACAAACCTGTACTTCAGATTATGTACATTGATTAAACCAGAGGTATAATTAGGCCTGTATTTTTTATTCTTTTCTTTCTTTTTTTTTCTTTTTGAGACAGAGTCTTGCTCTACCAGCCAACCTGGAGTGCGGTGGCACAACCTCAGCTCACTGCAACCTCCGCCTCCTGGGTTCAAGTGATCTTCCCACCTCAGCCTCTTGAGTACCTGAGACCACAGGTGTGCAACAACATGCTTGGCTAATTTCTGTATTTTTAGTAGAGACCGGGTTTCACCATGCTGGCCAGGCTAGTCTTGAACTCCTGGGCTCCAGTGATCTGCCCAGCTTGGCCTCTGAAAGTGCTGGGATTATAGGCATGAGCCACGGCACCTGGCCTTAAGCCTGCATTTCTTAGTGCCCCCTATGTGATCATATGACAAGCTTAATCACCAGTGCCAGATTAAAGGAAGCACAGGCTCCTTTCCACATCTGCTCACAAATCTGGCAGAATTCAGTAGAACACATATTCTGGAGTCAGAATGAGCTCTGCTTGAGTTCAAATCTACAACATCCTAATGTGTAATGTGAAAGGACTTGGAGCAAGTTATTTAATCTCAGCAAGCATTGGTCCCTCTGTGTCCGGAATGGGTGGGTTCTTGGTCTCACTGACTTCAAGAATGAAGCCGCAGACCCTCGCGGTGAGTGTTATAGTTCTTAAAGGTGATGTGTTCAGAGTTTGTTCCTTCTGATGTTCGGACATGTTCGGAGTTTCTTCCTTCTGGTGGGTTTGTGGTCTCGCTGGCTTCAGGAGTGAAGCCACAGACTTCACGGTGAGTGTTACAGCTCTTAAGGTGGCGAGTCTATAGTTGTTTGTTCCTCCTGTCTGGAGTTGTTCATTCCTCCTGGTGGGTTCTTGGTCTCTCTGGCCTCAGGAGTGAAGTTGCAGAACTTTGCGGTGAGTGTTACAGCTCATAAAGGAAGTGCAGACCCAAAGAGTGAGCAGCAGCGAGATTTATTGCAAAGAGCAAAAGAACAAAGCCTCCACAGTGTGGAAGGGGACCCAAGCAGGTTGCAACTGCTGGCTGGGGCAGCCTGCTTTCATTCTCTTATCTGGCCCCACCCACATCCTGCTGATTGATCCATTTTACAGAGAGCTGATTGGTCTGTTTTATAGAGAGCTGATTGGTCCATTTTGACAAGGTGCTGATTGGTGTCTTTACAATCCCTGAGCTAGACACAAAAGTCTCCAAGTCCCCAAAGAACACTGACTGGTGCATTTACAAACCTTGAGCTAGACACAGGGTGCTGATTGGTGTGCTTGCAAACGTTGAGCTAGACACAGGGTGCTGATTGGTGTGCTTGCAAACCTTGAGCTAGACACAGAGTGCTGATTGGTGTATTTATAATCCCTTAGCTAGACATAAAGGTTCTCCAAGTCCCCACCAGATTAGCTAGATGCAGAGTGCTGATTTACAAACCTTGAGCTGGACACAGGGTGCTGATTGGTGTGTTTACAAACCTTGAGCTAGACACAGGGTGCTGATTGGTGCATTTACAAACCTTGAGCTAGACACAGAGTGCTGATTGGTGTATTTACAATCCCTTAGCTAGACATAAAGGTTCTCCAAGTCCCCACTAGACTCAGGAGCCCAGCTGGCTTCACCCAGTGGATCAGGCACCAGGGTGCAGGTGGAGCTGCCTGCCAGTCCTGCACTGTGCACCCGCACTCCTCAGCCCTTGGGTAGTGGATGGGGCCAGGGGCCATGGAGCAGGAGGCCGCGCTGGTAGGGGAGGCTATGGCTGCTCAGGAAACCACGGCTGCGGGGAGGCTCAGGCATGGCGGGCTGCAGGTCCCAAGCCCTGCCCTGCGGGGAGGCTGCTGAGGCCGGGCAAGAATTCGAGTGCAGCGGCGGCACCCGGCACTGCTGGGGGACCCGGTGTGCCCTCCGCAGCTGCTGGCCCGGGTGCTAAGCCCCTCACTGCTTGGGGCCGGTGGCGCCAGCCTGCCGCTAGGAGTGCACGGCCTACCTGGAACTCACGCTGGCCTGCGAGTGCCGCGTGAAGCCCTGGTTCCTGCCCGCGCCTCTCCCTCCACACCTCCCCAGAAGCTGAGGGAGCCGGCTCCCGCCTCAGCCAGCCCAGAAAGGGGCTCCCACAGTGTAGGGGCGGGCTGAAGGGCTCCTCAAGCGTGGCCAGAGTGGGCGCCGAGGCCGAGGAGGCACTGAGAGCGAGTGAGGGCTGGGAGGGTGCCAGCACGCTGTTACCTCTCACCTCTATCTGTAAAATGGAGGTAATAACCCTCTATTTGTACATGTACATGTGTATTAATCAAACGAGGCAACATACGTGAGGTAGTTATCACTGAATTCCTCATTCATTGAAGCCAGTCTTACTTACTGTTTATCACCTGAGAAATAATATCCTACAATATAGCAGTCATACAAAAGTGTTATCAGAGAATTTATGGTCTGCTTAAAGGAAAATAATTCCATTCCTATATCTTGGGAAGAATAGGGTATCTTTATCACCCTTGAACATGACTAAGATTTTTTTTTTGGTTGAATTACTGATTTCAGCTCTACAGGTCTGAGATTCTTGTTTATGGAGGTCAAGTGTATATGGTCACACTTCTGGACTATTTCCCATTAGTCAGGGCACTTCTTATCTCAGGAAAATCACTCACCTGCATCAGCAAATCTATCCTTGTGTCTTAGAGGAAACCCACAATCTTATCTAAAATTCCTTTTTGAAAATTCCACAAGAAAGCATACACCCAGAGTTGCTACTGTTACATAAACAGTAACAGTTTGTGTCTTGAAAGTTCCTGTCTCTCTAGATACTTTGATCTTTCAGAATGGAATCTGAAACTTAGAATCCCCTAAGTTCTGCTTATGTCTGTTTCTGCCCACTAAGATAAAGACAGGAAGGGCTTTCTATTCTGTCGTGCTTACTAGGTAGCACATAGAACAGAGTATAAATAATCAGATCTCTGCTTTGGAAAGATGACATGACCTCAACATAGAAGACAGAGTGGAGGAAAGGTGACTCAGATGGGGACAGAGCTAATGTGGTGAAGAAGTTAAGAAATGGCTGGGCACAGTGGGTCACGCCTGTAACCCCAGCACTTTGGTAGGACAACATGGGCGGATTATGAGGTCGGGAGATCGAGACCATCCTGGCTAACACAGTGAAACCCCCTCTCTACTAAAAATACAAAAAATTATCCGGGTGTGGTGGCAGGTGCCTATAGTCCCAGCTACTTGGGAGGCTGAGGCAGAAGTATGGTGTGAACCGGGGAGGCGGAGCTTGCAGTGAGCTGAGGTGACACCACTCCACTCCAGCCTGGGCGACAGAGTGAGACACTGTCTCAAAAAAAAAAAAAAAAAAAAGAAGAAACATGGGCTCAGCATCCTATTGCTGGTTCCACCACTTATTTATTTTCTTTGCCTCTGCTTCCACATTGAAAATTGAAAATATTCACTGTGTCTATCTGATAAGGCTGTTGTGAGGATTAAAATAATACATGTAAGTAAGCACTTAGAATAATACCTGTCATAGGTTATGCATTCTATATTAATTCCATATTATATTAGAGCCATAATATTAATCCATATTTGATGATGGAGTTCTGACATGGAGCAATGACAAAAGGGAGATGATATCTACAATTTGATGACAGAGAATGCAGTAGGAGAGGGATAAGGCCAAAAGGAAGCTCAACAAACCAAGAATTTATAATAAGAGTAGGGGCTGTCATTGATAAGAACTGGGAAAAGGTAAAAGGGGAGTTGAAAAGAGCTAGAGGAAGATCAAACCTGAAGATGAAGAGGTCCAGGTAGGAAGAAAATGACAAGCAAAGAAATGGAATTGAGAAAGTCCATGATGAATAAAATAAGTGGGGAGCTGGAACTTACACCCTGGTTTGTCTAGATATGTCCCAACTCTAGACACATGTTATTAGATAAATTTCCAAAGCCTGCTGGCTCTCTCCCTTGGGTGATTTGTAAAACTTGGAATTTTCCTGGTTCCAAGGCAGAGCTTATGTTTCTCTGCCACCAGACAGCCTGGTAGTTGCCACTCAGTCTGCTTCCAAAAAATAGAAATAAGCAAAAGACCTACTTACATTAGGCCAGTCCAAAGTAGCAACTCATTAAAACATTGCCACGTGCCTGCTGGCAAGGACAGCTAGACCATGTGACAGCTTGTGTTTGTCAAGCATGGGGGACAGATCCCAATTTAGAAGCTTAGGCTATAATTTTTCATCTGGCTGGGTCCCTCTTTTCTTCTCTCTGCTACCCAACAGGAGGTCTACCTGGACCCCAGACTGATGCCACCTGACTCTCTTTTCCCAGTCTTCAAAGGAATAAGATTAAAGGACAACAGACTTTGAAGTGTCATGAGAGTGAGTGCACGGAATTTGTGGTGTCTGGGATTAGGACACTGATCAAGCTTATTTTGCCACAAATCAAACTGTACTCAGAAAATAAGAGTATTTTTCTGTCTCTTCTTCTGTATGTCCATTTCTAGCTCTCAAAATATATCCCTCCTTCTGAGATACAGACATGATCATTTGATTAAAGACTTTCACATGTTCCTCTTGACCTCAGATAAATATTTAAGACTTTTAGTATGGAATTCAATGGGTATTGACATGTTGCCCTGGCTTCAGCTCTAGTTATTCTCCTGCCCACCTTTTTCTCAGATGACATCCTGATGTGTCACACACTTTTTTTTTTTTTTTTTTTTTTTGAGATGGAGTCTCGCTCTTCTCATCCAGGCTGGAGTTCAATGGCACGATCTCGGCTCACTGCAACCTCTGCCTCCCGGGTTCAAGTGATTCTCTTGCCTCAACCTCCCGAGTAGCTGGAATTACAAGTGCCTGCCACCACACTTGGCTAACTTTTGAATTTTTAGCAGAGATGGGGTTTCACCATGTTGGCCAGGCTATTCTCAAACTCCTGACCTCAGGTGATCAGCCCACCTTAGCCTCCCAAAGTGCTGAGATTATAGGTGTGAACCACTGCACCTGGCTGTGTCACACACTTTCATACATTTGTGGCTTTAAACATCCTCCCCACACTTGGAACACATGCTCTCTGACTTCCAACTTTCTAGGGCTCGCTCTAGTAATTTCCGTTACTGGAATCCATTAGCTCACCCTAATCTTCCTTCTTTGGCATTTATCTGTGTGGCTACAAAGCAGGGCCACATCTTTTCAGTCTCCACTTGAGCGCTTGGCACAGTGCCTAAAACATAGCTGAAAAATGGAAGTGAGAAAACTGGCTTGATCTTTTCTATTTATGTGTCTCATTCCATTTTTCTTTGGGAGTCTGTGTTTCACTCTCTTTGTTGCTGTGTCTCTCATCTTTACCACTACTCCCCAGTAAACCAAGGCCTTTTCTCCTCTCCCTGTTCCACTGTCTTTGGGCTAATTCTTTGCTTTCTCAGCACCAAGTTCTCACCCTGATTTGGTGAGTTTTTCTTTATGCCTTTTATAAGCCAAAACATTTAGTCCACTCATTCAATGGCTCTAGGTCCAGGGCAGTAAGGATGTTCCTTTTAGACCTCTTCTTGAGAATATCTTATGAGAAAACAGCTGAAAAATCAAACCTGAAGAATGAGCTGAATTTCTGATTCTTCTTTGGGGCTATAGACAGTTAACTTATTACCACTCTGCCATCCAGTGTTGCCCAGCCACATCTCATATCTGGAGGATGAGCCTAAGGTATGTTAGCAAAATGGCTCGTGTCAAGAAATAATTGACACATTATCCTCATTTTGCAGATACACTGGTAAGAGGAAGAAAGGCTTGTGAAAGTCGTACATATTTGAGGGAGAATTAATTTTGGATGATGTAAGCATGCAACCCCAATAAAAGATGCTGAAACTCATTCATCAGTGAAAATCATATTACAGATATTCTGTACTCCAAGGTCTATACCAGGTACTGTGGAAACACTGATCAATAATGTCATGTCTTGGCCTTCAAGCAGTTTATAGCTCAGTAGGCAAGCTCATCAGGGAAACTAACAATTATAATGTGATAATTTCTGTCCTAGAAGCCACATCTTTTCTGTCCGGAAGAGGGGCTGGTTTTACATCAGAACACATTGGTTCATCCTGTCAAACTAGGTTCGAATTTTCAAAGTCCCCTGCTCCATTGTCTTCAAAGGAAATTGTCAGGTGGCATAGTCTCTCATCCTAGACCTCCAGCAAGTTCCTGAAATTGAGGGTAAGCTCTTTTGCCACAGTTATTTTAAGAAATTTAACAAGCAGAAAATGCTCTATGACACCCTATTAAGTACTACCTGTGCAGGCTGCTTGAGGTGTGCTAGAGATTAAGAACTTCTGGGTGACCTCAGTTTGCACATCATTGTTATATACCTTCTTCCAAGTGGTCCTAAGAGATGTGACCTGTGTTGCTTTGGTTTACAACCTTGAAGTATATCATGCCTTCCCTGATGCCCAAAATCTTTGACATGACCTGTAATTTTCTCTTGCACTCAATTTCAGTCAAAATATTCCCTCTTGCATTCAATTTCAGCTCTCTCTTCTGTCTCCTGATTTGCTATCCAGTACGACCACAGGGGCAAAAACTTAATTCTTTGTTACTTTGTTACCTTCTTTTTTGTTCCCTCTTTACATAAGATGAACTATGTGTGTCCATTGACTTTCTGAGGTCCACTCAGTCTAAACTTTTGTTCACACAGGTCTGTTTCACAGTGTTGTCACATTAGGTGTGGCTTGCCTTTAATACGGATGCTGCTAGTGGCTGAGTGACTGCAGAGTGCTTTGCTGAAACTGATCACGAGAAACTTAATTGATTAAAATTAAGCACCAGATACCATAAGCCCTGCCTTAATGAAAACTTTGTTTTTAAGCATATGGGCTTGGATGCAGTCATGGAATTTAAATATAGGAAAGAATATAGAACAACAATAACACATGTTTCTACCTGTCAAAATAAACTACCACTCACAATTTGGTACTACTGGTTCCAGTCATTTTTTTAGGCATATTATTGTTTTAAAATTATGTAAGTAATATATGTACAGATAGTATTTACCTTTTTCAAAAACATCTACAGCATTCTGATTGAAGTTTAAAGTCCCACTTTACCTCTGTCTCTAAACACAGCCTTTTCCTAAACATTTTTCCATCTCAAAACCACACATCCTCCTTCAAGAACAATATTATTTTAAATCTAGGTGAATCCTTCCAGTCTTTTCTGTATTCTATATACATACTCTAGAAAATATGAAATATAATTTTTCAATTTACATTTTGCATTACATGCTTTGTAATGCATGTAACATTCTGCCATTCACTTTTTAAAATTTTAAAGTACCGTTTGGGGATCTTTTCATACTGTTACAAGTAGACACCATTTACTTATTTGAACTTCTAGTCTATCATATGTATTTATTACTTTTTAATCTATTCTTTTTTGTTAGACATTTATTTCTAATTTTTCCCAGTAGAAACGATGTTATGAGAAGTATTCTTATGTTCGTTTTGTGCTTTTATCTCTAGAATAGGTATCTTAGTTCACTTTGTGTTGCTATAACAGAATACTAAAGACTGAGTAACTTATAAAGAAAAGAAATTTGTATAGTTCATCGTTCTGGAGACAGGGAAGTCCAAGGGCATGGTGCCTGCATTGGACAAGGGATTTTGTGCTGAGTCATCCTATGGCAGAAGGCAGAAAAGCAAAGGAGGGTGAGAGTGAGAGCAAAAAGAGGCTAAATACACTTTAATAACAAGTCCATCCTTGCAATAACTAACCCAGTCCCAAGAGTACAGCATTAATCCATTGATGAAGGCAGAACCTTCATTATCTAATTATGTCTTATTTGGCAACTTCTGCCAATGCGTTAGGAATTAAGTTACCAGCACACGAACTTTAGTGAACCCATTCAAACTATAGGATTAGGTATCCCAAGAGCAATTACTGGACATAGGGTAAATGTATTTTTAGATTTTTATCAATAATGTGTGAAAATGTACTCTGTTAAGAATTTCTGCTATAAAGACACATGCACACATATGTTTATTGTGGCACTATTCACAGTAGCAAAGACTTGGAACCAACTCAAATGTCCAACAAAGATAGACTGGATTAAGAAAATGTGGCACATATACACCATGGAATACTATGCAGCCATAAAAAATGATGAGTTCATGTCCTTTGTAGGGACATGGATGAAGCTGGAAACCATCATTCTCAGCAAACTATCGCAAGGACAAAAAAACCAAACACCGCATGTTTTCACTCATAGGTGGGAATTGAACAATGAGAGCACATGGACACAGGAAGGGGAGCATCACACACCGGGGACTGTTGTGGGGAGGGGGGAGGGGGGAGGGATAGCATTAGGAGATATACCTAATGCTAAATGATGAGTTGATGGGTGCAGCACACCAACATGGCACATGTATACATATGTAACAAACCTGCATGTTCTGCACATGTACCCTAAAACTTAAAGTATAATAATAATTTTAAAAAAAGGATTTCAGCAAGAGGCTTGAATGTCCTCAAAAAATATAATTTCTTAAGCTACAGATTGGACCTATTATGCTCATCAAAACCAACAGCTGGTAGAAACACCATGAAACAATGAGAGGATAAATTTCAGAGTAATTTGGATTTTGTGTGGAAACCTTAAAGAGTTTCAACATTTTCAGGTATGATATTTAGGACCTTGACAAGTTAAACTCAGCTCAAACTTCTAGGGGAGAAATCTAAAATGGGATGCCACTGCTGTTGAAAAATAACATGGCCCTTAGCTATTGTTGAGTGAGAAAGTTTGCAAAGAGTTTTAAAGCAGCTTGCCCTTTTATTCAAATAAAATCTTACTGAGAAGATCTCAATACAAAACAGAGGAAAGTGGAACTTCTCGGCTAGAGAGGGGAAGAACTACCTATATGATATGGTTTGGCTGTGTCCCCCCCCAAATCTCATCTTGAATTGTAGCTCCCATAATCCCCATACGTTGTGGGAGGGACCAGTGGAAGCTAATTGAATAATGGGGGCAGGTTTTCACATGCTGTTCTCGTGACAGTGAATAAGTTTCATGAGATCTGGTGGTTTTATAAAGGGCGGTTCCCCTGCACACCCTTTCTTGCTTGCCACCATGTAACATGTGACTTTGCTCCTCCTTTGCCTTCCACCGTGATTGTAAGGCCTCCGCAGCCATATGGAACTGTGAGTCCATTAAACCTCTTTTCTTTATAAATTACCCAGTCTTGGGTATGTCTTTATTAGCAGGGTAAGAAGAGACTAATACACTATAGATCCTCTGTCCTGTCTCCACACATCCTCCATAATCTATGACAAGGCAGCCTCTGAGGTCTATCAGTGAGGCACCCTTTGGAAATCAGTGGGTTAGTCCAATCTCATTATTTTTCTGAAGATGTAGAAATTCTGAAAAATAAAGTTATTGCAAGTGTTTTAGATGTTTCCAAAACTTAGGCCTGGGTTTCTTTCGTAGCCATGCTTTTCTTTGATCTGGGACATCGTATTATATTCTTTATCTAAAAGAATGCTAAGCAACCTTTAGGGCTTATCTGTACTGCTTGAAGCCTTCTACCAAAGATGGAATTTATGCTTTTTCCTTCTTTAATATCCCCATTTAGTTGTAGACCTCAAACTGACAGAGCTCACTGGGACTCAGAGGCAGACACAGACACATTGAAATTCACCAAAAAGTCATGACTCTGGAAAAGGCAGGTACGTGAATTCATTATTATCCCCTTAAGGCAGAGATGATGAGCCATGATTGTATTCAACAATATGTTCACGACCCCATTGGAGCATGATCAACAAGATAGGCCCTTTTTTGCACATTATACACTAAATAAATATCCTTTTTAGAGAAACAAAAATGTTTTCAACATTATATGTTTTTAGCCCTTGTTGAAATGTGTCTAAATTTTCTTTTGAGAAGGGCCATTCAGAGCTTAGTGACACTTAATTAAGAACAATCAGCAATAGTCACAGCACAGTTTGCTAATTTCCTGCTTTCTCTCTCTCTCTTTCTCTGTCTACTCCCCTCTTTTCTCTCTCTCTCTCTTCTTTGCTTTCTCTCTTTCTTTCCTTCATTTACTTCTAGAGACTCTTAGGACTTCATGCCAATAGTAGGAGGTTTAACTCAAAGTCTCCAGGACATATGGTCATGCATTTTGGGGGAAATCAAACTTCTCTGTGATTCTAGCCTTCTTAAAAGTATACTAGGCTGCTATTTTAGATTCACTATTTCCTTCCTCTCAGAAGCATTATGCAGTAATCCTTGTACTGATAAAAACAAACAACCAAAAAAACTAAAGTCACATGGGGAGGAAACACAATATTCCCTATAAATGAAAAACTACCTATTTTTTAAGTCCTACATTACTATACTTCCTAATTGGTATCTTGTGGCTCATATATGTGCCATGAATGGTTTACAAGTGGCCACAATATGTTTCTCTTCAGCATTAGGGCAGAGGCAAAGGTTTGGTTTGTGGGATCTGCCAGCTGGAGGCTTTCAGGAGACAATTATTAATGGCTTCACCTACTTACCCAGTGTACCATTAAAATATTGTCATTTTCTGCATGTTCTGTGATGTGAGAAAGGTTGGGAAACTTGAGGAATACCATGAGAAATTGGTTACCAAGCAGATAGATAGAAAATATTAAATGGAAAATTCCAGAAATAAACAATTCATGAGTTTTAAATTGCATGCTATTTTGAGTAGCATGAAAAAATCTCACACTGTCCCTCTCCATCCTGCCCAGGGACATGAACTGTTCCTTCGTCCAGCATAACCAAGCTGTATACGCTGCCTGCCTATGAGTCACTTAGAGGCTATCTCAGTTATCAGATCAACTGTCACAGTATTGCAGTGCTTGTGTTCAAGAAATACTTATTTTACTTAATAATAGTCCCAAAGCATAAGAGCAGTGATGCTGACAGTCTAAATAGCCAAAGAGCAGCTATAAAGTGCTTCCTTTAAGTGAAAAGGTAAAAGCTCTCCACTTAAGAAAAAAAAAATTGTATGCTGAGGTTAATATCTAAGGTAAGAGTGAATCTTCTATTTCTGAAGTTGTGAAGAAGAAAAAATAAATTTGTGCTAGTTTTGCTGTCACACCTCAAACTGCAAAAGTTATGGCCACAGTGCATAAGTGCTTAGTTGAGATGGAAAGGCATTAAATTTGTGGATGCAAGAAATGAGTAGAAATATGTTCTGATTGATGGCAATCAGGTTTGATACTATATGCAATTTCATATATGCAGCATCCCATGAAGGTCTTGGAACACATTCTCCTAAGAAAATGGGGAACTACTGTAACTTTTAACCTTATGGTGCTCAATGCATCTTAGATGAAAGGATCCATGCCTAATGAAAGAGGATTCTTGTGTATGAGACTTCACCATTGCACTGTAGGCACCTTGAGAACAGGAGCTGCATCTTACGTATCTCTGCATCCCTCAAGGTTGCATGGTGGCTACTACTAGCTCCAGTGGGTCTGCCTAAGTTTAGATTCTAGTTCTAGGTCTACCACTTTGTATCTGTGCAGTTTGGGAAGTCAAGAAACTTTTTGTGTCTCAGTTTCTGCAACTGCAAAATGGATATCATTCATTCATTCATTTATTCACTAAATACATATCTAATGGTACTGGTGATACAGAACAGAGTTTAGCAAAACAGACAAAATTCCTGCCTTAATGAAGCTTTCATTATTTTGAGAAAGAAAGACAGCATATATATCTAGATTCTTTTATGTTCTAAAGCAAAATAAAGCAAGGTAGGGGGAGATAAGATGATGAAGTCTGCTGTTTTAAATATGGTGTTTAGGAAAGTCGTCCCAGAAAATTAAACGGCATAGAGATGAGCCATGTGGCTATCTATCACAAAAGCATTTCATGCAAAGGGAATTACAAAGACCAGCATCCCTGATAATATTGGCATTTATGTCATAGACGCAGATAATTATAAGAATTAAATGAGATAATAGCGAGTGAAAAATGTTAGCTTTATGATCTAGCATGGTTTCAGATATATATTAACATCTTTTAAAATGCTTAGTAAATAAATTATTGATTGGGAAGAAAATGTACCTGTTAATGTTTATTGGGTTTCTAATATGAGCCATTGTTTTGAGTGCTTTCCAATTCTCTTGAAGATTATAACAACCTTGTGTTATGGTTAAGTAAGTTCTCTGGAGTTTTACTTTCAAGGATCACATCTCTACCACTTATTAGCTCTGCAATCTTAAAGAAGAAATTTAATCTCTCTGTGACTCAATTTTCTCATTTGTAAAATAAGGCTAATAAGAGTGCTATCTTCCTAGGGTTGTTGTAAAAATTAAATGACTTATTATATTTGAAGCACTTACAATAGTACCTAGCACATTAAGCCCTCTCTGTGTTTTTGCGATCAACATCTTATAGATGAAGAGAGCTGAGACCAGATAGATTAAGAAGCTTGCCCAAAGCAACCCAGTCCATGAATAGTAGTAAAGAGATATAAATCCAGGTCCTTCTGGCTGCAAAGTCCATGCGATTTCCTAGGCACACTGCACATGGAACTGGAATGATGGCAATGGAGTACCACCCAGAGTCATTTGTTTCTCATTCCATACCCCTGAGGATGACCTTGATTATAGAATCTCAGAAATAACAATTGCTCAGCAGCATTTTTCTCAGCTGGCTTTCTGAATTAGCTCTGATCTTCTTTAATTATGCAACACATACGTCCTCTGAGTGAAGACATTTAGGCTTCAGTGGAAGATATCTATATTTAGTCTTATAAAATCACCAAATGCTTCAGGGCAAGTTTGTTAATTCTCCTCCACCCACTCCTCAGTAATGTATGATTTTCACTTAAAGTCTTCTATTTACTACCCCTTAGTGAGCCCCACATTTATTTTCTAGTTATCAAAGGATTTAATTTTCACTCTCTGAACCACACATACCCACACAGAGGCACCCCAGGGTCTTAGCAAAGGGTTTTGTAACAAGTCCCTTAATTCTGACATACGTTATTTAACTCTATTCCTAATGACTTTTGGTTTTAAATTGGGGATTCACTTTACTGTTTTGTCTCTGCAGATGGCAAACAGACTGTTATTTCTCCATCTGGAGCTGTCACTGTGTATATTTTTGGCTTGAAAATTTGATAAAGGGGAGTAAGAAGGGGAATTTTATTTCTTTTTGTCATTGTCTTTCTTGCCCTTTTCCTGTATTTTGTTCCCATTTATTCGTTTTCCTCTCCAACTTGGTTCATGTATGTCAACTTTCCATGTTATTGGATGTGGAATCTCTGTTATCCCTGACTTGCAGCTGTCTGGTAATTATTCAGAAAGAACAGACTAAAAGAAAGAGAAGAAGGGAGACAGAGAGAGAGAGAGACTTTGTGAGTACAATTGACAAAACAAATATCTCATGATAACATATTTTACTTGTTCCAAATTTGTTTGGCATTGGTTTACTCATCAAAATGCCAAAAGACAAATGGGACCTCATAAAGACAAATGAGGAGTTTGCATATTTACAAAAATACACTTAACTGTATTCTGGTTATTAGGGCACATACTTCCTACCTACTCATTACAATGTAATCTATCCTGAAAAATTGTCCTTTCATAAAAGGATTTCTAAATGAACTGCTAATAGATGGAGAAAGATTGCTTAGAAAAGATTAGATTCTGGAATGAGGAATCTGTAAGTGATCTTAGAGGTATTCTAACCTGAGATACTCATTTTACAGATGAAAACACAAAGCCTAAGTGACTTAGCCAAAGTCCCAGCAGTTTTTGAATGGCACAGCCATGGCTAAAACCCAGCCAGCAGTGTGTTTCATTGTGCTGTATTGGTGGGCTGAAATAAAAATAAATGATACTGATAATTTTTATTTTATTTTTAACAAATTGGGCTCTAGTACATAATTTAAGAGAAACAAAAATTCAAGTGACTTTAGACCTAGCATAGATGTGAGACATTGTTTTGTCTTGGAGCTTCCCAACGATTCTTTGTGGAGAATTTGTCATTCTGTGGAAGTGCCTCAGAGAACACAAGCAGGAGAGGGTGGGTCTCAGTGTCTGGAACTTTAGCAGACCTCCCACTCCACCAGTATCCGTTATTAACTAAGGGCTTTGCTTTTATCATTTTACATTTTATTTCTTAAATTTTATTTTTAAAAATGTGTTCATCAACCAAAGAACATTAAGGAAATCTGATTGAGTTCCACCAGGCTGTTTGAAGATAAGCAGATAAATTAAATATTTTCTTAAAATGATTAATTGAGTTAATGAAAAAGAATTAACAAGATCCCACATCTCCAAACTCATCCATCCAATTTTTGCTCAGTCAGACTGCTTCAGAGACATCATATTATGAGAGCTTGAGAGTGGAAGGGATGTAAACACCAAATCTCCGAGTATGCCTTCTCTTGCCTGGTTGCAAGGTAAACCAGGAAAGGCAATCAAATAAAAGATGCCGGCTGGACACAGTGGCTCACGCCTGTAATACTAGAACTTTGGGAGGCCGACACAGGTGGATCACAAGGTCAGGAGATCGAGACCATCCTGGCCAACACGGTGAAACCCTGTCTCTACTAAAATACAAAAAATTATCAGCATGGTGGCACGCACCTGTAGTCCCAGCTACTCAGGAGGCTGAGGCAGGGGAATCACTTGAACCTGGGAAGCAGAGGTTGCAGTGAGTGGAGATTGTGCCACTGCACTCCAGCCTGGTGACAGAGCAAGACTCTGTCTCAAAAAAATGCCACATTTTAACCTTTTCATACAGGAATAGATTAAAAAATTAATAAAGGGTTACAGGGATAGGTTTTCCTAACCTTTGTAAGCTGGTGTATTAGTTCATTTTCACATGGCTACAAAGAACTGCCTGAGACTGGGCAATATATATATATATGTAAAAAAGAGAGGTTTCATTGACTCACACTTCTGCATACCTGGGGGGCCTCAGCAAACTTACAATCATGGCAGAAGGCAAAGGGGAAGCAAGGACCTTTTTCACATGGCAGCAGGAGAAAGAAGAGTGAGTGAAGGAGGAACTTACCAAGCACATAAAACCATCAAATTTCATAAGAACTCACTCACTATCACAAGAACAGCATGGGGAAAACTGCCCCCTGATCAAGTTGTTATCTCCCACCAGGTATCTCTCTCAATAGCTGGGGATTACAATTCAAGGTGAGATTTGGGTGGGGACAAAGTCAAACCATACCATTCTGCCCTGGGCCTCTCCCAAATCTCATGTCCTAACATTTCAAAATCAATCATGCCTTCCTAACAGTCCCCCACAGTCTTTACTCATTTCAGCATTAACACAAAAGTCCACAGTCCAAAGTGTTGTCTGAGACAAGGCAAGTCCCTTCTGCCTAGGAGCCTGTAAAATCAAAAGCAAGTTAGTTACATCCTAGATACAATGGGGGGTACTGGCATTGGAAAAATGCTCCCATTCCAAATGAGAGAAATTGGCTAAAATGAAGGGGCTATAGGCTCCATGCGAGTCTCAAATCCAGCAGGGCAGTCAAATCTTAAAACTCCAAAATAATCTTTGACTCTAGGTCTCACATCCAGGTCACCCTGATGTAAGAAGTGGGTTTCCACTTTCTTGGGCAGCTCCACCTCTGTTGTTTTGCAGGGTACAGACCCCCTCCCAACTGCTTTCAGAGGCTGGCATTAAGTGTCTGTGGCTTTTCTAGGTGCACAGTGCAAGCTGTGTGTGGATCTACCATTCTGGGGTCTGGAGGACTGTTGCACTCTTCTCACAGTTCCAGTAGGCAGTGCCCCAGTGAAGACTCTTTGTGGAGGCTTCTATCCCACATTTCCCTTCTACGTTGCCCTAGTGGAGGTTCTCCATGAGGGCTCCACCCCTGCAGCACCCCTCTGCCTGCACATCCAGGTCTTTACATACATCCTCTGAAATCTAGGCAGAGGTTCCCAAACCTCAATTCCTGACTTCTGTAGACTCAGAGGCTCAACTCTACGTAGAAGCTGCCAAGGCTTGGGGCTTCCACCTCTGAAGCCATGGCCCGAGCTATACCTTTATCCCTTTTAGCCATGAATGGAGTGGCTGGGATACAGGGCACCAAGTCCCTAGGATGCACTCAGCTTGGGGGCCCTAGGCCCAGCCCATGAAACAATTTTTCCCTTCTAGGCCTCTGGACCTGTGATGGGAGGGGCTGCCATGAAGATCTCTGGCATGCCCTGGAGACATTTTCCACATTTTTACTGAGACCACCTAAACCTGACTTCATTGTCCATATCACTATCAGTATTTTGGTCAAAGCCATTCAACAAGTCTCTAGGAAGTTCTAAACTTTTTCACATCTTCGTGTTCTCTTTTGAGCCCTCCAAACTGTTCCACCCTCTGTCTGTTACCCAGTTCCAAAGTCACTTCCACATTTTCGGGTATCTTTACAGCAGCACCCCACTCTACTGGTACCAGTTTACTACATTAGTCTGTTCTCATGATGCTAATAAAGACAAACTTAAGACTGGGTAATTTATAAAGAAAAGAGGTTTAATTGACTCACTGTTCCACATGGCTCAGGAGGCCTCACAATCATGGCAGAAGAGCAAGGGGTGTCTTTCATGGTGGCAGGCAAGAGAGAGCTTGTGCAGGGGAACTCCCATTTAAAAAACCATCAGACCTTGTGAGACTTATTCACCACTGCAGAAACAATATTAGGGAAGCTATTCCCATGATTCAATTATCTCCACCTGGTCCTGCTCTTAACATGTGGAGATTATTACAATTCAAGGTGAGATTTGGGTGGGGACACAGCAAAACCATATAATTTTGCCCCACCCATTCCCAAATCTCATATCTTCACCTTTCAAAACAATCATGCCTTCCCAACAGTCCCCCAAAGTCTTAACTCATTTCAGCATTAACTCAAAAGTCCACAGTCCAAAGTCTCATCTGAGACAAGGCAAGTCCCTTCCACCTAGGAGCCTGTAAAATCAAAAGCAAGTTAGTTACTTCCAAGACACAATGGGGGTACAGGCATTAGATAAATGCTCCCATTTCCAAATGGGAGAAATTGGCCAAAACAAAGAGGCTACAGGCCCCATGAAAGTCCAAAATCCTGCAGGGCAGTCATTAAATATTAAAACTCCATAGTAATCTCCTTTGACTCTATGTCTGACATCCAGGTCAGGCTGATTCAAGAGGTGGGTTCCCATGGCGTTGGGCAGTTCTGCCCCTGTGGCTTTGCAGGGTACAGCCCTGCCCTGGCTGCTTTCACAGCTGGCATTGAGTGTCTGCAGCTTTTCCAGGAATATTGTACAAGCTGTCAGTGGATCTACCATTCTGGGGTCTGGAGGATGTTGGCCCTCTTCTCACAGCTCTACTAGAGGGTGCCCCAGTGGGGTCTCTGTGTGGGGGCTCCAACCCCACATTTCCTGTTTGCACTGCCCTAGCAGACGTTCTCCATGAGGGCTATGTCCCTGCAGCACACCTCTGCCTGGACATCCAGGCATTTCCATACATCCTCTGAAATCTAGATGGAGGTTCCCAAACCTCAATTCTTGCCTTCTGTGCATCCACCGGACCAACACTATGTGGAAGCTACAAAGGCTTGGGGCTTGCACCCTCTGAAGCAACAGCTTGAGCTGTACCTTGGCCCCTTTTAGCCATGACTAGAGTGACTGGGATGCAGGGCACCAAGTCCAGAGGCTGCACATATCAAGAAGACCTTGGACCCAGCCCACAGCCTTTTTTACCTCAAGCCTTCTGGCCTGTGATGAAAGGGAGTGCTCTGAAGGTTTCTGACATGTCCTGGAGACATTTTCCCCATTGTCTTGGAAATTAACATTTGGCACCTCATTACTTATGCAAATTTCTGCAGCTGGCTTGAATTTCTCTCAGAAAATTAGTATTTCTTTTCTACTGCATCATCAGGCTGTAAATTCTCCAAACTTTTATGATTTGCCTCCCTTTTAAAAATAAGTTCCAATATCAGATCATCTCTCTCAAGTTCAAAGTTCCACAGATCTCTAAAGTAGGGGCAAAATGCTGCCAGTCTCTTGTTAAAGTATAGCAAGAGTCACCTTTACTTCAGATCCCAATTAGTTCCTCATCTCCATCTGAGACCAACTCAGCTTGGACTTCATTGACTATATCACTATCGACATTTTGGTCAAAACCACTCAACAAGTTCATAAGAACTTCCAAAATTCCCCACATCTTCCTGTCTTCTTCTGAGCCCTCCAAACTGTTCCAACCTCTGCCTGTTACCCAGTTCTAAAGTTACTTCAACTTTTTTTAGTATCTTTATAGCAGTACATTAAAGTACTGTATCTTTAATACAGTAAATTGGTACCTACTTCTGGTACCAATTTACTGTATTAGCCTGCTTGTTTTCACACTGCTATCAATAACTGCCCGAGACTGGGTAATTTATTTAAAAAAGAGGTTTAATTGACTCACAGTTCTGAATGGCTGGGGAGGCATCAGGAAATTTACAAGCATGGCGGAAGGCAAAGGGGAAGCATGAATCTTCTTCACATGGTGGCAGGAGAGAGAAGAGTGAGCAAAGGAGAAGCTTGCCGAGCACTTACAAAATCATCAGATCTCATGAGAACTCACTCACTATCCTAAGGACAGCATGAGGGAAAACACCCCCATGATCCAATCACCTCCCACCAGGTCTCTCCCTCAACACCTGGGGGTTACAATTCAAGATGAGATTTGGGTAGGGACACAAAGCCTAACTATATCAGACAGGAAGGCAAAACAAGTTCTAAAGCAAATAAGAGAACACAAATCTAATCTAGGAGGCATCATATCACAAAGGAGACAAGAGTGTGATTTTTGTTTTTGTTTTTTGTTTTTTTGTTTTTGTTTTTGTTTTTGTTTGAGGCAGAATCTCACTCTGTCACCCAGGCTGGAGTGCAGTGTGCAGTGGCACAATCATGGCTCACTGCAGCCTCGACTTCCCATGCTCAGGTGACCCTCCCACCTCAGCCTCCCAAGTAGCTGGGACTATAAACACATGCCACTATGCCAGCTAATTTTTGTATTTTTTGTAGAGATGGGATTTTGCATGTTGTCTAGGCTGATCTGAAACTCCTGGACTTGGCATCCACCCACCTTGGCCTCCCAAAGTGCTGGGATTACAGGTGTGAGCCACTGCGCCTGGCCAAGAAGTGGAGTTTCTGATACAATGGCCTTGGTGGAATTCACAATTTAGAATAGCAGTGACAGTCTGGTGAGAGTCCAGTGATGGCAAGGGGCCTGATAAAGGTGGCCAATGAAAGGCAGAAGAAGATGGAAGAAGCAATTGGCTCTCACAAGACTAAAATCCTAGGGCCTTCAGTCATCAACTTCTAGTCAATTTTCTGAAGCTTCTGGGCATACAGCAGTGTGTGCCCTAAAAAGCTTCCATACCGTCACTGCAGTTGGGTGCTGGTCACTCCACGGAATTTCTTGAGACATTTCCTCTTACATTTGAACTGTCACTTTCATGTGGACAGTCTTTTATCCTTAACTTTGGCACATACTTAGATTTTTAAATTCTGTTCAGTCCTCTATAATTGGCACCATAATTTGCAGAGTTCCTGGCTTTTATTATTGCATTGCATATAGTCTCAGCCAAGCTCTAAGAGACTATACAGCCCCTGGCTGGAATCAGATTCAATGCTGTAGTGCAGAGCTCAAAACTGGTTGAGGAAATCTGAAAGGCCAGTTACTGAGAGACCAGAATGAATCAGTAGAGTGAGTGTGGTTCTTCAGCTGAAGGTAAGGGGTTTAGGGAGAACACGGTTTTGTTTTCCTTATCTCTAGGAAATATTCTTATCTCCAAATACGTGGAATATAGTTGTAAAAACAGTTATGAAATCCTTGTGTGCTAATTATCACATCTGTGCCAGTTCTGGTTAATTTAGATGGAAGTTTTCTTTTCATTATGGGTATGGGTGATGTTTTCCTGTCTTTTGCATGGTTGTAATATCGCATTAAAACTTAGACATTCTGAATTTTATCTGGTTGGACATTGCATATTTTTGTATTTCTGTCAATATTCTTGAGCTTTGTTCTGAAATGCAGTACAGTCATTGAAAACAGTTTAATTCTTTTCCTGCAAGAAAACAGTTTCTTGCATTTCAGATGTGTTCAGATAAGACTGGAGCAGCGGTTTGTCTAGTGCTTATTAGTCCCCACTAATGAGTCAAGAGCCTTCTGTATACTCTATGCAATGCCCGTGAATCATAAGATTTTCCAGCCTGGTTGGTGGTTCTATGCACTATTTCTGTCCTTATGTAGGCAACAGGCACTGTTACCATTAATCCTTTCAGGTAGTTCTCTCCCCGGTCTCCAGTCATTTTCTCGTATGTGTACACTGACTGTTAACTACCTGAATGCTTGGGGTGAATCCTTTGCAAACATTTAGAGTATTCTTCCTGTTCAGCCTTTTTCCTCCCTGGCACTCTTTCCTGAAGGTTCAAGCTATCTTTTCCTGACTTTCGGCTCTGCCTCCTCAACCCAGCAAGTTCGCGTGGCTCTGGGTTCTCCCTGTCTTTTTGTGAGCTGGAAATTCTCTCAAGGTAAAAAACCGAGGACATGATAGTGCTAACTTCATCTCTGCCTCCTTTCATGAATCTCTTTTCTTCTACTAGATATCTTGAAAATTGTTTTTCACATATTTTGGTCCATATTTTGAATGTTTAATACAGCAGAATAATCCCTATCCTTGTTACTTCTTGGTGACGTGAAATTTTTAGGAAAAACATTTGAAGAGCTTGCTTTGCAGTTTCCTGCAGAGCAGACACAAAGGTGGAAGGAGCATAGGTTTTGTACACACAAGTCTGTGTTTAAATTTTAGCTCCACTACTATGAGACCTTGGGAGGTATTGTACTTTTAAAGCTGCAGTTTCCTCATGTTTGAAATGGAGATAATGGTAATGCCTGTTCTGTGTAGGTAGATGAGAGATTAGCTAAGATTGTGCATGTAAAGCATCTATTAAATTTTGGCTGCCAGAGTAACACTGAAACACTGATTTACTCTCCCCTCACTACAGCTATCATTTCCCTCTCCCTTTTCCTTCATTCTACTATTATCAGCAGATCAACTTGTTTTATACTTTTTGTGTATTAGCCAGTGTGCTAAATTCTTTATACCTTTTAACTCATGAAGCTTCGCAATAACCTATGACATAGGTACTTGGCATTATTTTACAGATAAGCTGAAACTACCACTTGTCACAGCTAAACAAAAGACTAGAAGCAAGAGCCATCCATCGTATCCCAGACAATCTACAGAGTATGACGGATAATAATATATCGGTACTTTTAGCCACTATGTTTTGGAGTGATTTGTTAGTGGTTGGCCAATCTTTCCTTTTGCTTAGAATTGAAGGCTTTTGTGGGATGCAGGACTTTGAATGGTAAAACTGGAACAGTCTTAGGCAAACCCAGATAGACAGCAATAGATAATCAGAACAAGCCTGTGATCACCACTGTTTGATCACCATTGATGCATGGTGATTAAGCAATAGATACCGGGTATAAAAACCAGCTGCTTTGACGGTGGACCTTACTATGCTATTCTGCCTCCAAAGTCAAATCAGAATGTTAGATTAAGTCAACCTTAAATTCATTTCCATTTCCAAATCCTAAGTTCCTTAGCACATCTTCAGGGAAGACCTCCAGGTAGCCCCAGTCCTCTTCTGAATCAGATGAGATTCCTGCAACATCACACACATACTTTGTGATGATCAGTTTTGCAATTATTTTATTAAAATGTATTTTGCTCACTAGACAGTGAGTTCATTATTGAATATCCAGCACCTACCTTAGTGTTCATTATGTGCAAAATGTCACTTCAATATTGGTTAAAATAATAAATGTTTTAAAGCTCCATAGACTCATTTTAAATTTTCTTTAAAATGTGAGAGAACCAATTTTGATGCTGGTAAATGTCAACATTGTATTTCCAGATTGATGTACTTTGATTTTATATCTTCTCATAGGCAAGATGGAGAGGAAGGCATAAATCAGTTAATTTCTACTTCATCCTATAAAGAACAGATTCAAAAGAAATGTATAAAAATTCTCACAGTATCTGAAAATGTCAAGGTAAATTTGTATATTAAAACATATTTAAGTTGAACATTTGAAATGGTCATACCTAAAAAGCTTTTCTATTTCTGTTATGTTCTGCAATTTAAATAAAATTGTTATATTTAAAATTGTAACATGTTTATTTTAAAGTATGTGATGTATTTTGTATAACCTTTTTTGATAGAAATATTAAACTCTGGACTATATCCAATTATCTAAAATTCTGTTCGTAACACCAAAAGCTCAAAATAAAAAAGGAAAAAGAGTTAATAAGAAACAGTTTCCATGCCCCCAAAATTTTATCTGTACATCTTGACATCAAGAAAATCCACTGGCTTTTTGCCTCACCGAGAATCCAGAATGCAATTAAACTAAGCAATTTCAAATGACTTAAATAACATTTTTTTTTTAAATTGAGTAACAAAGTAGGCCGAAATAAACCTGAATAAATTAGAAAACTGAGTTGGGAATAGGAGTGCTTCAGTCTCTGTTTTCCATGGATTTTGTGAAGTTTAACAAGCCCTGCTCTTGTTTTGCTGTGTCTAACAAAATTGCAGTTTGCTAAAATAGCCTGGTGTTCAAATCATGTTGACTTTTTCAGTTAAATTGTATCGTCCTGGGGCCCTAAAGTGTCATCTAGAATTTCCCTCCTTAGATGACAGATGAAACTTGGAGCACAAGAATGGAAAGGTCTGAAAGGATCTTTCTCCAGATAATTCAGTGAATAGATGGCGCAACTGAAACTGAAAGCCAGGCTGGCCAAGGCTTAGTTCCAGTTTTTGTTTGTTTGTTTGTTTACCTGTGTTTTTGTTTTTGTGGCTATGGGCAGAGAAGGGAGGGAAGAAAGAGAGCTGCAAGGATGCCTTCCTTTTCAGGGTTTTTCCTTTGCATCCTTCCCTACACTTTCAGGACCAAAATTTTATTTGTAATATTTTAGCCCACTGTTTAACTTAACATGACAGTAAAAGCACTTTTTCATGTTGCTTATAAAATCTTTGTGACTTTATTTTTGATGGTTGTACACTGGTATATTGAATGCATGTGCCATTATTTATTAGATTCAATCATATGACTACCATTTTGTAGGTTAAAAATTGTCCACATTCGCAATTTCATATCATTCAACCTGTAACTATCCATTCTATGTTATGGGACATGTTTAGGTTTTTAAATTAGCTGCAATAGATACCTTGAGGGAAAGTGACATTTGGTTAACTCACTTTTGCAGCATACATCATGCATGTGCTAGAGTGTCACCAGCCACATTCTCCTGGCGAGCAGGTAGCATCGTAGCCAGAGTCTCCAAGACCGTTAGTAGGAGTCAGTTACAGTTCCTACCTCCAGCCCAGGCCTTGGAAAAATGGCAAAGAAATTATTCCAAAGACCTTGACACTGTCCTCACCCACCAGCCTTCTGTTTGTGGGGAAGCACCTTTGCAGGTCTTGGCAAGGCCAGGTGAGAAGCTTTGGAGAGTTTGTTGCATTTGGATGCGGCTTCATCTGTGCTCTCTCTCTAGCCACCAGGAAAGAACAGCCTGCGTTCTATTCTACTGCCTTTGGATCTTTAAATGGCTAGCTTGTTTTTTTAAGCATTGGAGTTGATGTTCCAAGGCAAAAATAACAGCCTGGCTTTTTACCATTATATTTGAATTGAGTAATGCTTGAAAATTTTTAAAAAGTTCTTATCTATAAATTAGGGTTAATAGTGATAGTTTTTAGGGTTGGAAAAAAGCACGATACCCTTAAATGATTATAAGTAATTATTGAGAGTATTAGCAAGTCCTGATCTAATCATTATCACCCATACACAAATATTTTCTCTGGATCTAATGAGCTGCGGAATGGAAAGAAGCCATAGACAGAATTCACAAGGCTGAACTAGATGTAATGTCTGGAAATGCAGGCAAAACCACAGCCTCTGTCAATTATTAACTATATAGCTTTAGAAAAGGCTTTTTTTTTTTTTTTTGAGACAAGATCTCCTTCTTTTACCCAGTGCAGTGGTGCAATCACAGCTCACTGTACCCTCAACCTCCAGAACTTCAGCCATCCTCTCACCTCAGTCTCCTGAGTAGCTTGGACTATAAGCACATGCCTTGATACCCAGCTAATTTTTGTACTTTTTGTAGAGATGGGGTTTCGCCATGTTGCCCAGGCTGATCTCAAACTCCTGGGCTCAAGCAATCTACCTGCCTTGGCCTCCCAAAGTGCTGGGATCACAGGCCTGAGCCACCACGCCCAGCCCCTTTTCTTTGCTGAGCCCCCGTGTTCTCACTGCTGAGCTTGGTGTGGCTGAAGAGATTCCTGTTCGTGAATGTAAAAAAATACCTGGTACATTGGAGAAGCCCCATCAATGCTAGTAAGGAGGCGTGCAGTGTATCAACTTAAGAGCACAGGCTTGGCCGGGCGCAGTGGCTCACGCCTGTAATCCCAGCACTTTGGGAGGCTGAGGTGGGCGGATCACAAGGTCAGGAGATCGAGACCATCCTGGCTAACATGGTGAAACCCAATGTCTACGAAAAATACAAAAAAATTAGCCGGGCGTGGTGGCCGGTACCTGTAGTCCCAGCTACTCAGGAGGCTGAGGCAGGAGAACGGTGTGAACCCGGGAGGCAGAGCTTGCAGTGAGCTGGAATCGCACCAGCCTGGGAAACAGAGCGAGACTCTGCCTCAAAAAAAAAAAAAAAAAAAAAAAAAAAAGCAAGCACAGGCTTTCAGCATGTAGATCTGAATTCAAATATTATCTCCATTAGATTTTTTTTTAATGCTCTGGGATTCAGTTTCTTCATTTGGAAAAATAATTATACCTGCATTTAGAGATATTGTTAAAGATCAAAGGAGATAATGTAAGTGTTGTGTTCTGTCTAGCACCTGATATATGGTAAAGGTTAACTAAATGGTGGTTGATTAATATTTTTAGATTATCATATTTTGTTCCACTCTTCTTTTGACAAGCACTTAGAACGCAGTCAGATTCCTTTTCTAATCCAGTTATTAATGTGTGCCCCAGTATGCTTTCCAAACTCTGGCTGCTTGTCAAAAGTGAATATTGTGTGTCATTTTGATCTGCTATTCTTTTCACAGTACCTTCATGGTGGCAAGTTGTTTCTTCTCTATATGTCACAAAAATGCTTAATAATAGATGCTAATCCTACGGCACTCTAGTAACAATTTCTAACTGCTTGTATTCCAAAACCACGGTTGTTTTACATGCTCTAAGCATGCTTAATTAAATCTCTGTTTTCACCAGCTGAATGAAATGAAAGGTTAATCAAAAGAAAGCCTCTATGTATGTGTATGTGTGTGTATATATATGTGTGTGTGTATGTGTCTCTGTGTGTTATGTATGCACAAAGATAGATATGTATAAAGAAAGAAAGATGACAGGTGATTGATAGAGATAAGTAGGTACATAGATACATAGATAGGAGGCAAATAGACATGGGGGCCCACATTTAATTACCAAGATCATGAAATTATTATAAGTGTGCCATGAAGTCTTTCTCCTTTTATGTTTTTTTTTTTTTTACCATAAGGATTCTATGCAAAAGTATGAGACTCTTCTGCCAATTTCTGCCTGCCTACTAAAAAATTTAGACATTGTAATAGTTAATTTCCAGCTCATGTGGATCAAATTTCTGTAGGTTAGCAGAAAGCAAATAGGAGTCCCAAATGTCTGTCACTTAAATAAGAGATACATTATTTAAACTAAAAGGACACTTGTTACAGCAGGAATTCTATTACACATCAATCAAAACCAGAGATTTGCCTAAGGTTAGTCTTGTCCTTGTTGTTCAGCCAAAATTTGCTCTTCAACTTTAGATTTAACCTTTAGAAGAATGTATGACTGAATTTCAGCTTTATTTCCTCCATCCTTGAACTTAAGTGATTGTATGAAGAAGTATGTGAAAAAGCACTAGAAATAAAAATTACATATATGAAATAAGTAATTATATTTATCTTAAATCTGCTTCTCTCCCAGGATATGCACCAGCCTCCTACATGACCTACATCACACATATGATGATTGGAACATTGTAGCTATGGAAACTGGATACTCCTACCCTTGCTAGTCTAGGGTGAAATGCCACACCACAGAATATGGGATGTGACTTCCTGGGCAGTTGCCAAAAATAGGCCAGGTGAATAAAACTCAGAAAGTGCAGGGAAATCATTTTCTCATTGACTGAAGTTTGATCAACTAGGAGAATGTGGGAAACAGTCAACATGTTCTGTAGTCTGTTTCTCCTCCTGCAGGTGTAATAGATAGACCCAAATGACTGAGAAACCAGCTGTGTTTTTGTGGCAATGTAGTTTCAAAATTCACCATCTTGATTTTCTTCTCCCCTTTCCTGCTTGAGCATGAGCACTTCCTTTATTCCTATTCTTGTTTTGTTGGAATTAAACCTCCAAATAAAACATCAACACTTAAGTTTTGACTAAGGCTATTTTGTAGGGAAGCTGAGATAAGATGGCTGGTTACAGGAATATTTCTAGAATGCATACCTACAGGTTGAGATTTTGTACTAAAATAGATTCTCTGTCTAGAAGCAATGGGCACCTTTGTTATTACTAGTAGGTGCGGTGTTAATAACCCATAGCATGCAATAGCATAAAAATTACTAAAATTATTATCTGTAGATAGTGTGATGAGGTACAGGATGAGATCAAATCATTGCAGGATCAGTTGATGCTATATTAATCCATATGAAGGAAATGGTAATTAAAAAATTGCAGTGTGGTAGCTTCTTTTGACAACATCAGAGGCTTTGCAAGCAGAAAAGGATGGGTTTAATGCAGTTTATTACTGATATAATACTTTTTATGAAAATCAGAAGGCTATTATAGTAGCTTTTAAAAAACAATTATCTCCTGAAACCACAGGGACACATGTTGCAAAATAATAGTTTTTCTTTTCAGCACCCAGTTCAACCACACTTTATTGCCTTTAAGACAACAATTAGAGCTAAGTCTCAGCACGAACCAACAAGAAAAGTATAGCCTCTTATCCCAGAAGAAATAATCCATACCTCAAAAGAATTGCAGCACATGGTTAATAGATACCAAGAAGACAGGAGAGAGCACATGTGAAGATGTATCTTGAGGTTTCTATACCCAGGAACATGGAATATAATGCTGGATGGGTAATAATTCATTGAGAATTGGCCACTCACCTGTTGTTAGGGATCTGATGTTCTGGGAAGGACATCTGAAAAGATCCCTATTAGCATTGCAGATGGCTCCAAAGCCTGGACTTATTAATCACCAATAGTAATAAAAGTAAAGATTCCAGAACTTCCTTCTTATAGTACTGGAGGTTTCATTAGGCTTAGAGAGGTGGTATATTAGGCTGTTCTTGCATTGGTATAAAGGAATACCTGAGACTGGAAAATTTCTAAAGAAAAAAAGTTTAATTGGCTCATGGTTCTGCAGGCTATACAAGCATGACACCAGCATCTGCTTGGCTTCTGTGGAGGCCTCGGGAACCTTTTACTCATGGTAGAAAGCTAAGTGGGAGCAGGCACATTATGTGGCCAGAGTAGGAACAAGAGGGGGCTGAGGTAGGTGCTACACACTTATGAACAGCTGGATCTCATGAGAACTCACTATCGTGAGGTCAGCACCAAACCATGAAGGATATACCCCCATGACCGAAACGCCTCCCACTGGGCCTCATTTCTGACGCTGGAGATCACATTTCACGATGAGATTTGGGAAGACGAACATCCAAACTATATCAGAAAGCAATGACAGAATGGATTTATTATGCAATTTTAGAACCCATCACTTGACTGTATTTTCTTGGAAGGCCAGAACACACCTTTCTATTAGAACAATGAGGAATGTGCTGGTTAAGAGTCCACTATTGCCTTTGAGATCCACTTGAGTGGCTCTTATATACAGGCCATGGTTGACAGTGGATGATCCTACTATGGAACTAAGCCCCCTAACCTCTTAGGGATGATGGGATTCTGTACTAGAAGAAGCCAGGTTGTAGGACCATCATAAGCAAGGTTGATAGAATGGGCTTCATGGTTAGAGTAGCAGTAAAGTGCATTGACCCACAGGAATATGTGTCTATGGTAATAAATATTCCCTCAGGGAGATAGAAGGATACCCTAATAGGTAAAACTTAGTTTCTAAAATCAGAAGAAATCTAGATCTGGTGAGCAAAAGGCTGACATCAGCCACCAAAATTTAAAATGACAGAACTTCATCCAGTTCTCAGACCTGACTCTGTTCACAGTCTCATAGCTCACTGATTGAGGGAGAGTCCAGGTTCTCTTGAAAAAGAATCCTGTAGTGCCACCAAATGTGTGTATAATGGTGTGTTATTAATAAGTTATCGTTAAACCTTTCCCATAGAAATCTGCGCCATTTTCCAGAATAACCATGCAGTGAAGAAGTAAATCACCCAGACTTTTTGAAGACAGTTAAATACAGGGTCTAAACTGACACTGATGTCAGGGAAACAAAAATGCCATTTTAGTCCTCTTGTTACCATGGGACTTATACAAGCTATTTGGTAAATTATCTTGGCTCTTGTCTTTCTTAAAATGGATACAGTGGGTCTACACACTCATACTGTATGTATTTATTT
Source organism: Pongo abelii (assembly GCF_028885655.2). Classification (NCBI taxonomy): domain Eukaryota; kingdom Metazoa; phylum Chordata; class Mammalia; order Primates; family Hominidae; genus Pongo; species Pongo abelii. The sequence goes on along the minus strand of NC_071992.2, from coordinate 147,860,443 downwards.
TCACTCATCATATTCTGTGCTTGTTTATCTGTGCCCCAAATGAATAACTGGGATGTATAATGGCTTCATGACAGGGACAACAAAATGGAGTTCTTTAAACTGCCCAAATATCAAAATGGGAAATCAGAAGCAATGCCTAATTCCTGGATGGTTGATGTGGAGATTAGTGCCTGTCCTTCAGCTGACCATGTCCTTTATCCTTACCTGTGGGGGAGTTTCTTTCTGCACTGACTGCATCACACGTACCTCAAGCAACTCCCACACCCATTCTTCAGTGGCAGTCCTCAGCCAAGGAGCATGAGTGTTGGTGGGTAAATGCCCTAGTCTCTCAATCTTTGGAGGGAAAATTTTGAAGCACATTCTACAGAATTCCTTAATCAGTGCCCAGAAAGACTGATCTCCAATATGCCACAGTAGCTCAATAACACAAAATATATTGGCTCTTCCTCATTCCCAGTCCCACTTTCAGGCTCTGCTTCTGGTGAAACACAAACTAAGAGAATGCTTCCATCAAAGACTTGAAAGATTCCTAGGCTATGTTTCTCCCATACCCCAATCCAGTTAGCCTTTTGCAAGCCTGATCTGTCATGCTACCTGTCAGTGGTCCACTGAAAATGATCAGGTTGTAGGTTTTTTTTTTTTTATACTTTAAGTTTTAGGGTACATGTATGTGCACAACGTGCAGGTTTGTTACATATGTATACGTGTGCCATGTTGGTGTGCTGCACCCATTAACTCGTCATTTAACATTAAGTATATCTCCTAATGCTATCCCTCCCCCCTCCCCCCACTCCACAACAGGCCCTGGTGTGTAATGTTCCCCTTCCTGTGTCCACGAGGTTGTAGTTTTTATTGTAGTAGCTGTGCTGGAAGCATTCTTTACCAGAGACAAACAACACAGCCTCTGGCAATTTGTATGTCACTATTGATTAAGTAAATGCTTTTTTCCCCCCTCTATACCAATCAAGAGTGAGGATCCAGCAATATAAGCTTACTTTCTTGCTTCAGAACTATGGAGGAAAGGCATGGGTCCCATAGTGCAGGTTCCATGTACTGTCAACAGCAGAAACTGATGCTGAGCATTAATTTTGGGCCCATTCCTCATGCAGACTAGACAACCAACTGATGGCAAGTTGACTATATTTAATTCCTTCCACATTGGAAAGGGTAGTTATTTTTCCATACCAGGATTAATAACATATTTCACATATAAAAATATAGGGGAGTTACTACCCTTGGCATAATAATTGATAAATGATGGACAAGAGACAAAAGAGAACCAGCAAATGAACTTCTCTCCTTTCCTCCCCCTAGGGGACTATTCTAAGGCAGCATGTTTCTGTCGGGTCTGATCGGAGGTGTCCTGTACAACCAAATGACTGTTCACAGCTTTGCATTGAGCTGTGGCAAGCTCACAAATACGCCCACTTTCCACTTTCTTTCCTGCTTACTTCACTTTCCCCTCAATCTTACTGCTCTGAATTGCACCTCCTGATAAAGTGTTAGTACTTGAAATTTGCCATAGGCTCTGCTTTTTAGGGAAGCTGGACTAAGTCAATGTCTTCTTTAATGAGTAAACAAAGCTTTGCATTGAAAGTTTAATTCAATAAAATTTTTTCACTACTGTCAACTAAATATTTAAGTCCATGACTTAAAGAGAATACAAGCATATACTTAAATCATTTAAAATCAGAGCAGAAGGCAAGCTTAAACTCTTGGACATAACATTTAGCTTATACCTTCAGAGATAGCAAATAAAGGAAAATCCTTGCTCCACAACCGATTTTAAAATAAAATAATAATTTAGTGTTACAAAGTATAATATAGGGACATAAGAAAAAATCTAGCATCTGACAATGCTGAAAAATCATTGCTTATTAACATTTACAAATACAAATATCAGAATTTTAAAAGCTTACTGAATTTTAACAATGAAATGCTGGTGATAATAATATTTACTTTTTAAATTACATTCCAGATTTAATTGGTATATAAAATGGGGTGGCAATATTTGGCTCTGGCTTTGGCTTTGGTCAAATATTGATCTTTATACTCAGTCCTTTGACATTTGTCCAACATGAATTTTTAAGACACATCTGAAGTGAATCCCCCTCTTTAAATTCCACTGAATGGCATTTGTTAAGAATATAATACAGAAGCTAATAATACAGTAGTCATAGTAATAACTAGTTAAATATATTGAACAAATACTTTGTTACAGGCACTCCATGGAACACTTTAAATGCACAATAAATTTAGTCTTTGTGATAATTTCTCACAAAGTACATAATAATTATCACAAAAGTACAAGATAATTTTTCATGTATGTGCATAATAATTTCTTTAGGTGAGTACATTTACCATCAGGAAACTGAAAGACAGAGAGTTTAACAAATTGCTGACTGTCATCCAGCTTATAAGTGATAGATACAAGTAGGATTTCAGGTCAGTCTCAGCCAGAGCATATGCTCTTTATAACAGGGAGTATTTATTCTCTGCTGGGCGTTGTACTATGATGCTTTTCATGTTCTAAATCCCAACAAACAAAAGAGATAGCTATCGCAATTGTTTCCATTTGACAAATGAGGAAACGAAAGGCAGTGAGAGATGAAGTAATTTGCCCAAAGTTATACAATTAGTAACAGGAAGTGCAGGGATTCAAGAAATCTGGCCCTAAAGCTTACTCTGTATCAATCACTCACTTTCTCCAGTTCCAGCCAGATAGAAAGTGTATCTTTAAGGATTACTGTAATTGATTGACATAACATCTTTATTTTCTGACTATGACCTCAGTCTGTCTCTCTCTTTTTTTTTTAATTATTATTATACTTGAAGTTTTAGGGTACATGTGCACAATGTGCGGGTTTGTTACATATGTATACATGTGCCATGTTGATGTGCTGCACCCATTGACTCGTCATCTAGCATTAGGTATATCTCCTAATGCTATCCCTCCCCCCTCCCCCCACCCCACAACAGGCCCTGGTGTGTGATGTTCCCCTTCCTGTGTCCATGTGTTCTCATTGTTCAATTCCCACCTATGAGTCATTTATGCAGACAAAAAACACGTGAAAAACTGCTCATCATCACTGGCCATCAGAGAAATGCAAATCAAAACCACAATGAGATACCATCTCACACCAGTTAGAATGGCGATCATTAAAAAGTCAGGAAACAATAGGTGCTGGAGAGGATGTGGAGAAATAGGAACACTTTTACACTGTTGATGGGACTGTAAACTAGTTTTGTTTTTTTTTTTGAGATGGAGTCTTGCTCTGTCACCCAGGCTGGAGTGCAGTGGCATGATCTCAGCTCGCTGCAAGCTCTGCCTCCTGGGTTCATGCCATTCTCCTGCCTCAGCCTCCCGAGTAGCTGGCACAGGCACCCACCACCACGTCTGGCTAATTTTTTGTATTTTTAGTAGAGACGGGGTTCCACCATGTTTGCCAGGATGGTCTCGATCTCCTGACCTCATGATCTGCCCGCCTTGGCCTCCCAAAGTGCTGGGATTACAGGCATAAGCCACTGCGCCCGGCCCTCAGTCTTTCTTCACAAATCCTTTGCTGGCCTTATAATGTCTAGAATACAATAATTCTGCCAGATTTTTATGTAGAGGCATATCCAGATCAGGTAGCCTCATGTACAGTGGGCATGACATAGGTAAGCAGCCCTTCTAGAGAGAATGGTTTTATAATAAAACTATTTTTGGAGGCTGAGTGCTCTACGTATAATATATACAGGAGGTGGGACGGTTCTGATGCTCTCCTAGACAGCAAAATCCATGGGAAAAATCATACCTTATAGAAAATACAACAGAGTCAGCTTTTGACACTGATGAATACATTAAAGGAAGACAGCTTCAGGCTGTACCTTCTTTACTTTTGCAAAATCCCTGCCTTCCTTATAAAAATAAGCACTTCACAGTCTTCATTTTATGAGAGTTGCTATTGTTCTGCTTGCATGACTTTGGAAGATAGGTGGTGACTAAAAATATAATTTTAGTCCACTTGTTTCTAATAGCTCATTTGCTTGACAATACTTGAAAAGGTCTAAAATTTAAAATTTTATAAAACACTAAAGGGAATATTTACATAATAAATATTCCCATGGCATAAGTGTTCTTAGAATTTTTAAAATAAACATATATGAACTTCTTACAAAAAGAAATTGCAAATATAAATGTCATGCAATCCTAGTGTTAATTAATGCATCTTCACTACTCTCACGGTTATGATGAGCTAATATTATAATCTATTACCTACACATTCCCAGATTCACAGAGAGTTCAGCTCTTCACCAGTGTAAAGGCTGAAATTATGTATATTTCTATTTCTATGATTTATTCTATAAAAATCACGTGGAATGATGTTTGAATAAACCTTTATGCCATTTTTAAACTAAAGTGTAATTCTCAAGCAGTAAAATTTCCTCTTTTTGTGTTAAGCCTGTTTTGAAAAAATGCATACCACCTTGTAATCACCACCAGAATCAAGATATAAAGATAGAAAACATGTTTATCACTTCCAAAATAAATTCTCTGTGCCCCCATTTAATCAATCCCTCCACTCCAATTTATTATTCATATTAATGGGATCATATAGTACACAGACTTTTGAGTCTGTTTTCTTTCATTTAGCACAATGCATGTTTTAGTAGTTCTTTCCTTCTAATTGGCAGCAGGCAGCGTGCATTCCATTGTATAAATGTGCTATGGCTTGCTTATCTATTCACCAGTTGAAGGCCATTTGAGTTGCTTCTAGTTTGGGGCTATTAATAACAAAGCTACTACAAACACAGACAAAAGTTTTTATATGAACAAAAAGTTTTATTTTTTCTAGATAAATATTTCTGAGTAGAATGAAATTGTGTGGCTCATGTATATTTAACTTTATAAGAAATTGCCATACTGTCTTTCAAAGAGGCCATACTATTTTGCATTCACATGAACGACATATGAAAATTCCTATGTGTATCCTTGTCAGCATAGGGTATTATCAATGATTATTTTAGCCATTCTAGTAGATTAGAATAGCAATCCCTGCTTTTTCTTCTGTTTTCCATTTGCTTGTAGATTTTTTTCCCCATTCCTTTATTTTGAGCCTATGGATGTCACTGCATGTGAAACGAGTCTCTTGAAGACAGCATACCATTGAGTCTTGCTTCCTTATCCAACTTCCCACCCTATGTGTTGTTGTTGTTGTTATTGTTGTTGTTGTTGTTTGAGATGGAGTCTTGCTCTGTAGCCCAGTCTGGAGTGCAGTGGCATGATCTCCACTCACTGCAATCTCCGCCTCCTGGGTTCACACCATTCTCCTGCCTCAGCCTCCCTAGTAGCTGGGACTGCAGGCGCCCGCCACCACGCCTGGCTAATTTTTTGTATTTTTAGTAGAGATGGGGTTTCACCATGTTAGCCACAATGGTCTCAACTTCCTGACCTCGTGATCTGCCCACCTTGGCCTCCCAAAGTGCTGGGATTACAGGCATGAGCCACTGTGCCCAGACCACCCTATGTCTTTTAATTGGAGCATTTAGCTATTTACGTTCAAGGTTAATATTGATATACATGGATTTGATTCTGTCATCATGTTGTTAGGTGGTTATTAGGCAGACTTGTTTGTATGGTTGCTTTATAGTGTCAATGGTCTATGTACATAAGTATGCTTTCGTAGTGGCCAGTAATTGTCTTTCTTTTTCATATTTAGCACTCCCTTCAGGACCTCTTGTAAGGCAGGTCTGTTGGTAAGGAATTCCATTAGCATTTGCTTCCCTGAAAAGGGTGTTATGTCTCCTTTGCTTATGAAGCTTAGTTTGGTGGGATATGAAATTCTTGGTTGGAATTTATTTTCTTTGACAATGCTGAGTACAAGCCCCCAATCTCTTCTGGCCTGTCAGATGTCTGCTGAAAGGTCCACTGGTAGCCTGATAGGGTAGCCTTTGTAGGTGACATCCCTCTTCTCTCCAGCTGACTTTAATATTTTTTCTTTCATTTCAACCTTGGAGAATCTGACAGCCAGGTGTCTTGAGATAGTCATCTTGTATAGTACCTTGCAGGGGTTCTCTTCATTTCCTGAATTTGAATGTAACCCTTTCTAGCAAGGTTGGGGAAATTTTCATGGATGATATCCTGAAATATGTTTTCCAAGTTGCTTGCTTTCTCTCTTTCTCTTTCAGAGCTATCATATCAATGAGTTACAGATTTGGTCTCTTTACATAATCTCATATTTCTTGAAGGATTTTTTCATTCTTCTTTAATCTCTTTTCTTTATTTTTGCCTGATTTATTTGGGAGAAACTATCTTTGAGTTCTGAGATTCTTTCCTCAGCTTGGTTGATTCTGTTGTGGATAATTGCAATTGTTTTTTGAAATTCTTAAAGTGAGTTTTTTAGCTTTATCAGTTCAGTTCAGTTCTTTCTTAAAATGGTCATTTCATCTTTTATATACTTTATTGTTTTATTGTTTTTCTTAGAATCCTAGGATTGGGTTTCAACTTTCTCCTGAATCTTGATGACTTTTGTTCCTATCCATATTCTGAGTTCTATTACTGTCATTTCAACCATTTCAGCCTGGTTAAGAACCATTCATTACCGGGAAACTGGTATGATCATTTGGAGGTAAGAAGACACTGGCTTTTTGAGTCACCAGAGTTCTTGCACTGGTTTTTTCACTTTTGTGTGGGCTGATGTCCCTTCAATCTTTGAAGCTGCTGCCCTTTGGATTTTTTTTTTCTTTTATCTTCTTTGATACTGTTGGGGATTTGATTGTGGTATAAGGTGGGCTTAGTCAACTGGTCATTTCTGAAAGAATTTAGGGGGCTAAGCCTCAACTCAACACTCTAGGGCTGTGTGCTGTAACTCTGGGGGGCTGGTTTCAGACCCCTGGCTTTGTTCTCTGGCCCCTCCAGGTTAGAACCTGCTGCACTAGAGTGGACAAGGTGTTCCCAGAGAGATGACTACATCAATCTGCTGGGTGGTGCTGGACAAAGCAGTTAGTTGGGGTGGTGGCAGTGGGATTGGTGCTTGTTTGTGTATGCCAACAGGAGAGGCAGCAGGCAGGGTACACGTGCATTGGCTGAGGTGGGGTCCTGGTGGGAGCAAGGCTGCTATGTTCCTGTGCATGCTCATGTTGGTGGTGATGGTGGCAGTGGCAGAATGCTGGATGGATCAGGGCTTCTAGTCTCTCTGTGTGAGTTTGCAGCCATGGTGGTGGCTGCATGGGAGGAGGTTGCCAGCAGATGTGGTGGGGGGCAGGGTGTGCTCACCCTGGCAGCAGTGTTGTGGTGGAGGGGGTGGTGTTGCAGTGAGCTCACATGGTCTGGCAGGGAAGAGGAGGTGATGAGGTCCACCCACCACAAACTGGCAAGGTGATGAGGGGATGGAGACTAGCCATGGGCAAGTGCATTCTGGTGAAGTAGCGTAGGACAGGCTGTGGCAAGGGGAGGGTGCACATGAACTGGTGATGTAAGCAGGGATGCTCTGCTGGAGTTCTCTGACAGTTAGGTGTGGTTTACCAGCAAATAAGCTATGATGAGGGCCCCCGGAAAGCACCCTGGCCGGACATCTGAGGCTGCACTGCAAGAAGGCACTGCCAGGCTGTGTACCCAGGGGAGACCTGCGGACAGAGGGGGCACTCAGGTTGGACTGGTGCCAACTCATGGGCAGACCTGCTCTATCCAGGTCTGACAGTCCCCTTAAGGTTTCTGTGTCTGAGAGGATCATGGTGACTTTTAAGGGATAGGTGTCCCTGGCCATGCTCCAATGCAGAAATTTCCACATCCGACTCCCTGGGTTCCACAAAGGCTTGAGTCCTGCCCCTACCATCTCTCCTGCCAGCTCAAGTGTCCATGAGGGTTGTAGGGTCTCCTGCTGCCAGGATTCCAGAGGTTCCTGGTGAGAATGGATCATTTCTCACCCATTCAACTCATCTCTTCCCCAGGAATCACAGAGGGTCAGGAACGAGTCCTGTGTGCAATAGCTACATGCAGGGATTCCAGCTTCCATGCCCTTCATCTTAGCATCTGTGTCTTCTCTCCCTTCACTCTCAATGCTTTTCCTCAACAGATCAACTCAGGGTCCACCAGTCTTCTTGATATCCTGCAGATATTCCTCCTGGCTGCATTTAGTTGGCTATCTGAGTCCCCTGGATTTCTGTGTTCCATTGATCTCTGTGTTTTGGCTTTTGTCAATATTACACTGTTTTGATGACTGCAGCTGTGTAGTAAGTCTTGAAATTGGGCAGTGTGAGTTTTTCCATTGTGTTCTGTTTTCAAAGTGTTTTGCTTATTAGTTCCTCTACCTTTTCATATATCTACCAAAAAGCTTGCTAGAATTTTTATTAAAATTGTGTTCCATTTATAGAAATCTTTGGGAAACGTTGACATCCTAACATTATTGAGACTTGCATTCCATAAATGTGAACTACATTTCCATTTATTTAAAGCTTTGATTTATTTCATCAGTGTTTTGTCGTTTTCAGCATATAGACATTGCACATACTTTGTTAGATTTATACCTGCATATTCTTTTACTTTATTTCTTTCTTAAATTTCACAAATATTTATTCAACCCTTTCTTTGTGGCAGAAATTTTTCTTAAGAACTAAATAGGACTGAATTTTTCTAAAAGTAACTGACTTCATGGACCATTAATTAGAGATAGACAATAAATACATCAAATCTTTAATATTTTTCAAAGTGATACATTTTATCAGACAAATGTCTTAGGTGGGACTAATGTAGAGGGTGGTGGTTACTTAAACAGTATAGCCATAGAAGCCCCTACTTTCAAGGTTAAATGAAGAAAACAAACACTTGAAGGCATTTCTTAGCAGTAGTTGATGAAAAGATTAATAAAGCAAACGCCCTCAGAAAAGAGTGTCTGTATATTAGAGAAACTGAAAAGCAAACAGTGTGGCTGAGTGAAGTAATAGACAGGATTAGGAAAACATAATCAGATAGATAAAAGGGAGTGATGTGTATAAGGCATTGTTGGCCATCGTAAGAACCTTGGGATTTAGTCTGAATGAAGTAGAAGTCATTCTAGAGTTCTGAGCATAGGGAAATCATGAATTATATTTTATTTATTTATTTATTTTACATTCAAACAAATTTTTTTTAATTCTTGTTTTTTTTAATTATACTTTAAATTCTGGAGTACATGTGCAGAACATGCAGGTTTGTTACATAGGTATACATGTGCCATGGTGGTTTGCTGCACCCATCAACCCATCATCTATGTTAGGTATTTCTCCTAATGCTATCCTTCCTTTAGTCCCCCACCCCCCAACAGGCCCCAATATGTGATGTTTCCCTCCCTATGCTTTTACACTGTTGGTGGGAGTGTAAATTAGTTCAACCATTATTGGAAGACAATGTGGCGATTCCTCAAGGATCTAGAACCAGAAATACCATTTGACCCAGCAATTCCATTACTAGGTATATACCAAAAGGATTATAAATCATTCTACTGTAAGAGCACATGGACACACATGTTTATTGTGGCACTGTTCACAATATCAAAGACTTCGAACCAACCCAAATGCCCATCAATGATAGACTGGATAAAGAAAATGTGGCACATATACACTGTGGCATACCATGCAGCCATAGAAAAGGATAAGTTCATGTCCTTTGCAGGGACATGGATGAAGCTGGAAACCATCATTCGCAGCAAACTAACACAAGAACAGAAAACCAAACATCACATGTTCTCACTCATAAGTGGGAGTTAAACAATGAAAATTAACTTATATTTTAAAAGAACTTCGTTCAGACTAAATCCCAAGGTTCTTATAATGGCCAACAACGCCTCAGATTGCACCACTGCACTCTGGCCTGAGCAACAGAGTGAGACTCCACTATCATGGCTGTGTTAAGACTAAACAGTAGGGGAATAATACTGAAAGAAGAGAGACCAATTAGGAGACCGCTGCAATAATTAAAACATGAAACTATTAATACAATACACCAGCAATCATATTTTAACAAGCTCAACATCACTGGTCATTAGAGAAATGCAAATCAAAACCACAATGAGATACCATCCCACACCAGTCAGAATGGCTGTTACTAAAAAGTCAAAAAATAACAGATACTGGCAAGGTTGTGGAGAAAAAGGAGAGCTTATAGAGCATTGGTGGGAGAGTAAATTAATTCAACCATTGTGGAAAACAGTGTGGTAATTCTTCAGAAACCTAAAAACAGAAATACCATGTGACTCAGCAATCTCATTACTGGGCATATGCCCAAAGGAATATAAGTCATTGTATTATAAGGACGCATCCACACATATGTTCATTGCAGCACTATTCACAATAGCAAAGACATAGAATCAACCTAAATGCCCATCAATGATATATTGAATAAAGAAAATATGGTACATATACACCATGAAATACTATGCAGCATGAAAAAGAATGAGATAATGTCTTTTGCAGGACATGGATGGATCTGGAGGCCATTATCCTAAGCAAACTAAAGCGGGAACAGAAAACCAAATACCACATGTTCTCACTGACAACTGGGTGCTAAATGACGAGAACACATGAACACAAAGAGGGCAACAAAACACACCGGGGCCCATCAAAGAGTGGAGGGTAGGAGAAGCGGGAAGATCAGGAAAAATAACTAATGGGTACCAGGCTTAATACTTGGGTGATGAAACAATCTGTACAACAAACCCCCGTAACACAAGTTTACCTGTATAACAAACCTGCACGTGTACTCTTGAACATAAAAGAAAAAAAAAACAAAGAAAGTACAATGGATTGAACTGCAATATTTCTGGAAAATGTGAGATGATTTAGTGTTCTGGTTATATTTTGGTAAAAGAGAGAAGAATTTTCAGATGGATTATAAGTAGGCTGTTTTAAAACGAAAGCAGTGAAAAAAAAGGATTCAACGAAGTTCTTCAGGCTAAAGGAAAAAGAAATAGAAAAAAATTTGTTATGCGCAAAGAACAAAGAGTGTTGGAAACACTAAATATAAGGACAAATAGGCATTTATTAAAACATAATTTAATGTAGAAATCAAATTCATGACAATGCATTGTGGGGTTTATAAAATATGTAGAAGAAAATAGCCTGAAGAACAGGAATGGATAAATATAAGCATACAACGAGGTTCTTACATTATATATGAAGTAAGTATAATATTATGTGAGGTTAGATTGTGATAATTTAAGGATATATTTTACAAATTTTAGAGCACTTGTTCACAAAGTGTAGTCTTCTCTAACCTAATAAAGGATATAATGAACTGTTGTTACTCACAACATTTGTGACAGGAAATGTGCGCGTTTCCTCTCCCCACCACATCAACCAATTCTCCAACTATCTAGACAATCAATTCTCCAACTATCCAGTGTGTACACCAAAAAAATAGAAAAACTTCAAATAAACAACCAATGTTGCATCTTAAAGAACTAGAAAAGCAAGAGCAAACAAAACCCCAAATTAGCAGAAAAAAAGAAATAATAAAAATTCGAGCAAAAATGAATGAAATTAAAATGAAAAAAATACAAAAGATCAATGAGTGAAAAGGTGGCTTTTTGAAAAGATAAAGAAAATTTACAAACCTTTAGCCAGACTAAGAAAAAAGAGAAGACACAAATAAATAAAATCGAAGATGAGAAAGGAAACATTACAATATATACTGTAGGAATTTAAAAGATCATTAGTGGTTAATATGAGAAACTATATGACAATAAATTGTAAACCTGAAAGAAATGGGTAAGTTCCTAGACACATATAACCTACCAAGATTGAACCATGAAGAAATCCTAAACCTGAACAGCCCAGTAACAAGTAATGAGATTGAAACCATAATAAAATGTTTCCTGGCAAAGAAAAGCCCAGGACCAGATGGCTTCACTGCTGAATTTTACCAAACCTTTATTTGATTTGATTTTAAAAATTTTTTATCTCAATAGCTTTTGGGGTACAAGTAGTTTATGGTTACATGGATGAACTGTAGAGTGATGAAGTCTGAGATTTTAGTACACCTATTACCTGAGTAGTTTTTATCCCTTTTATACATTGAGGAAAGAACAGTATCTTCAATAAATGGTGCTGGGAAAACTGGATATCCATATAAAGAAGAATAAAACTAGACCCTTATATCTCACAATATAAAAAAAGTTAAACCAAAGCTGATTAAATTTAAATCTAAGACCTCATACTATAAAATTACTGTAATAAAACTTTAGGGAATTAGACTGAGCAAAGATTTCTTGAATAATAGCCCACAAACATGGGCAATAAAAGCAAAACTGGACAAATGAGATCTCATCAACTTAAAATGTTTCTGCACAGCAAAGGAGACAGTCAATAAGGTGAAAAGACAGCCTACAGAATGGGAGAAAATATTTGCAAACTACCCATCTGACAAGGGATTAATAACCAGAATATATAAGGAGCTCAAACAAGTCTGGTAGGAAAAACATCTAATAGAAGTACAAGAAAAAATAGACAAATCCATAAATATGGTCAGTGATTTCAATACCCCTCTCACAATAATTGATAGAGCAAGTAGAAAACCAGTAAAGATGTAGGAAACTTTCATTATCAACCAACTAGAGCTATTTTACATTTCCATAACACATCATCCAACAATAGCAAAATGTACATCCTTTTTGAATGCACATGGAACATTACTGAAATGGACTCTATTCTGAACCACACAATAAGTCTCAGTAAATTTAAAATATTTCAGTTTATACAAGGTGTGTTCTCTCATCACAATTGATTTAAATTAGAAATCAGTGACAGGCCAGGCTAGGTGGCTCACCTGAGGTCAGGAGTTCAACACCAGCCTGAGCAACATGGCCTAACCTCGTCTCTACTAAAAATACAAAAATTAGCTGGCTGTGGTGGCACATGCCTGTAATCCCAGCTACTTGGGAGCCTGAGGCACAAGAATTGCTTGAACCCGGGAGTTGGAGGTTGCAGTGAGCCAAGACCGCACAACTGCACTCTGGCCTGGGCAACAGAGTGAGACTCTGTCTCAAAAAAAAGAAAAAAAAAGTAACCAGTAACAGAAAGATCTCTAAAAACATCCAAAATATTTGGAAACCAAAGAACATACTTCTAAATCACCATTGGATCAAAGGAAAGAGCATGAGAGAAATTAGAAAGTATTATTTGAACTGAATGAAGATGAAAACAATATATAACTTGTGAGATCTGTTAGAATAATCCTTAGAAATTTATAGTACTATATGCCTTTCCCAAATCAATGACCTCTTCTTTCTCTTTAAGAAGCCAGAAACAAAATAGCAAATTAAAGCCAAAGCCCATAGGAGAATGAAAATAATAAAAACCAAATAAAAATCAACGAAATAAAATTCAGAAAAATAATAGTGAATCTATAAGCTGGTTCTTTGAGAAAAATCCATAAAATTGCAAAAGAGATATATTTATCAGGAAAAAAGAGAAGATACAAATTATCAATATAAATAATGAGAGAGGTTACATACAACAAATTCTACACATTCTAGAAAGATAATAGGGGAATATTATGAACAATGTTATGTCAATAATTTTGACAAGATAGACAAAATGAAAAAAATTCATTGAAAAATGTAATCTGTAATCTACCAGATCTCAGTCCAAAAGAAATAGCTAACATTAATAGTTTTATGTCTATTAAAGATATTAAAATTATAGTTTAAAACTTCACCAGGACTTCTCTTTTTTGTGAAGATGGAGTAGACATACTTTTACCTACTCCCTCTTGCTAAGTACAACTAAAAATCTTAGACATTGTGTATTAAGGAAACATAAGAACACTCTGAGAAATGGAGACAAGAAGACAAAAATGTTAAGGATCCAGGGATTCAAGGAACATGGATGAGTTTCCAGTTTCCTGTGTTTTCTTTTTGACTTGTAGCTGATGAAAGTGACAGTGAAGAAATGCCAATGGGGACAAACCAAAAGCCTGAACAGTCTGCTCTCTACTGTCAAAGGATCAGGAAAGAGGCAGCCTAGTGAGGCAGAACATTTAGATAGTCACTGCTCTACTATAGCAAAGGGTGGAGCCTAGACTTCTACCTTCTTCAGGCTGGATTAAGGCACCCCATTCTGCTGCCAGGCTAGTATGAGAGAATGCTGAGTAGAAAGCTTATAATTTAATTTCCCATGGGAGGTAATGAAGCCTCCACCCCTCCAAAGTGTCAGTGGAGACCACGTGGAAATCTTGGATTTCCAGGCTGAAATGTCTTGACTCTATCAATGTCAATATTCTGGTTCTAATATTGTAATAGATTTGTCACAAGACGTTACTATGAGGGGAAACTGGGTATGATACACAATATTTTTGTATTACTTATAACTGTATGTGAATCTACAGTTGTCTAAAAATAAAATGTTTAATTAAAATTATGTCCTATTATTAGGTAAAATTAAATACTTATCAGTTATAATAAAGAAATTCAGTTTCCATTAATAAACAGAAGCAAAAACAGAACTTCACACAAAGAAAACTCAAGGCCCAAATGGCTTCAATAGTGATTTCTACCACATTTTGATAAAGAAGCAATATCCATTCCACACAAACTCTTCCAGGAAACTGAAGAGAAAGGACTACTTCCCTATTCATTTGATCAGACCAATATTGCCTTGGCACCAAACCAGACAAAGGTATTCCAAGCAAAGAAATCTACAGGCCAATATCCCTCAGGAGTATAGATGCAAAAATTCTAAACAACTTCTAGCAGATAAAATCTAAAAACATATTCAAGGAGTAATACATCATCACCAAGTAGGATTTTGCCTGGAATGCAAAGTTGTATCAGGTTAAAAATCAGTATAATTCATTACACTATCCATCTAAAAAGTAAAACTCCATGGCCATCTCCATAGACACAGAAAGAATCATTTTTAAAAAGCCAACATCCATTCCTAATAATAACTTTAATTGTGCTAGGAATAAAAGAGAACTTTTTCAACCTGATCACAGACTCCTATAATAACCTAGCAGCTAATATCATATTTAATGGTGAAAGACTAAATGCCTTTTCTCTACAATATCAGGAATAAATCAAGGATACTTGCAATCAACACTTCTATTCAATATTGTTCTAGAGATTGTAGCCTGCTTACAGTCTCTGTTGGGTACCTACTTATTAGGAACAAAAAAAAGCATTCAGATCAGAAAAGAAGAAGTGAAACTATGTCAACATGGGAATGGATAATTAAACTGTAGTATAGCCATACAATGGTGTAAAAAGCAAGGAAAAAGAAGGCTATTGATACAATTATGTTGATGCTACAATGTGAATGGATTTCAAAATACTTAGGCTGAGTCAAGGACGTCAGACAAAAAAGAGAACTTACTGATTCAATTCATCTGAAAGTTTAAAACATGCAAACTAATCTATAATAATAGAAAGCATCTTTGTTGTTAGGCTGAGATAAAGGATAATGGTGGGGACCGGGATGAGTGAGAGAAAGTGACTGCAGAAGTAGGAGAGAAAACTTTGGGGGTTGATGAATATATTCACTATCTTGATTATGATGATAGTTTCATGAGTGTATATGTATGTCAACATTTAAAACTGTATGCTTTATATGTGGATTAGTTTATACATATTATGCCTGAATAAAAATACTTAACAAAATAGAAACAATAAGGATAGCCAAAGAATGGGGAAAATATTCACAAATGTATACTTGATAGAGCAATTTTGTCCAGGATCTCTAAAACCTCTTGCAACTCTATACAAGTTAAAGAATCAGATTAAAAAATGTGCTGGAAGATTTAAATATGCAGTTCCAAAAGCAGATTCATAGATAGTCTCAATAAGTAAATGAATATCACTCAGCATCAATAATGAACAGGGAAATACAATGAAAACAATGAGAATACTATATAGCCACTACAATGGATAACATTAAAAAGCTGATTATACCAATTGTTGAGGATGAGGCAGAATACCCTTCCTGTCTGCAGATGACTGTCACAAGGAGATATTCTGAACCAAAGATCTGATGGTGAGGATTAAAAATAATAGGTCTAGGGAAAAAGGAGGGAAAATGTGTGAAAGTGACTTTGTGAATCAAAGGGGACATGAGGCCAAGAAGCACCAGGGGGAAAATATGCATACTTAATAGTGTTCAAGGAGAAAGAGTGTTTTCAGAGGAAAGGCAGATTTCTGTTACAGCAAGAAGGTAAAAAGGACATTCAGAAAATTGAGTGAAAATGTGTAGTGTTTTATTGATGATGGAGACTTATGTTTGAGTGTGCTCATAAAAGGGTCTCTGGGACTGGGGAAGAATGAAAAATGGATCCAAAATGGGAATAGACACTTCTGTATGGAGTTGAGGAGTCTAGGGATAGAAGAAGTATTGGCAGTCTTGGTCTTTTGACTGATACAAAGAGTTACAAAGTGCATGATAAGATTCATTCTGATCTTGTCTACATTAACAGTGGATGTTGAAGAAACATGAGGTAAAGAGTTTTGCCAGAATCTTGCAGCGGCACCACTGGCCCTGCTCGGTAACTTTTGTAATTCTTTTATGGAAAAGATAAAGTCTTATGTTTAAACCTTTGTTATTTTGGGGTTTTTCTATGATGTGCAACCAAACTGAATTACACCTGATATAGTTTGCTTTCTCTGATGCACTCAAGAGTTTAGAAACCAAAATGTACAATCTAGTAGGCTATAGTATGTCGCTGATGTTTATCTATGACAGTGAGATTAATTAACCTAAAACAATTTGTAGACCCAAAACAAATTTACTTTAGCTTAGTCCCAAGAGCTTAGAATTCTTTTCATAGAGAGATGTGAAAATTTTTCTAAGAAAGTGGTAAATTTGAGCCTTCAGGAATTGACCCGCTACCACAAGCCACTTGAGAAATTGTTTTGGTTTCCATTTGGCTTAGCAAAATTAAGAGAAGATTCATTCTCTTGTACCTTTAACACCAGTCATTCCACTTTTATTGTCAATGTTCCTAGGAAACAGATGTATTGTGGTAAGTAGGTAATTAAACCAAAACCTCTATTCTTCCAGACCTAGCTCCCCAGGTGTTATGTACAGATAAAGTTGCTCCTTAGGAGTAACAAATGCACAAACAATATCAGAGGAGGAGAGCCACCCGGTAGTGCTAGGCAATTGACAGATGAGGCCAACAGTCCCAGTATCTCAGTACATCTGCTGCCTCTGCAAGAGTCATCCATCAATGCATGCCTGAAAGGGGCCAAGCCCCCTTGGCATCCTGCTTCATGTCTTGGCTTCCAGCTGCCTCGCTAAACATAGCAATCATCAGCATGCCTGAGGGGCCAGGCCTCCCACATCTCAGGCTGGTCTGAATGCTTGATGGATGCTTTAATTTTGGTCCTCGTGAAGGGTAGCATACATTTCAATTAAAATGTGACCAGAAATCCCCCTTGAGCAATGTCATGAAGGCTGAGTATAGAAAACTTTGAGTTATGAACTTAAGTTCAAATCTTGGTTAATTCACCTGCTGATTATGTGAGCCTGGATAAGTCACATAACTGTTATGAGTCTCTATTTCTCATGCTACAAATGACCCAGATTCACGGAATAGTTAACAAGCACCTAGTAAGAGCTAAACGGTGTGCTAGGGAGAGGTGTAAATAAAACAAGATACAGTTCCTGCCTCAAACCTCAGAAGTTAGTGAAAAAGGTCTAGATTATAATGGGTAATACCTTCTCATAGGGTAGTTGAGAAGAGTTACATGAAATGCTAAATATTAAAAAAAAAACGTAAAAGCTTGGTGTCAATAAATGCAAGCTGACGCTATAGTTCTTGAAAATGGTTTTACAAACTGGTAGCACATTTAATGGCAAGCTTAACTTCATTTGGGATGCTCTAACACTTGTGTGGTAGAGTTTTCTAGAAGACACTCATTCAGGACAGTTCTCTGGGTGCCCTTTCACTGACCCAATTCTCCCTCCCTTTCTTGCTTACAATCTCAAGTATAACTGTAGAATGTGCTGGGAATTTAACATCCTGAGATAAGTGGGTACTGGCCAGAAAATCCTGTGTTATTTTTATCTACCTCCCCTGCTCCTTGAAAAAGATGTTTTTCAATACTTTAGCCAAATGTGTCATGTTACCCCAGGGTATAAAACCCAGATTAGGCTGATTTCTGGGGTTCTCCACCTGTGGTGCAAGTAAGGCATGTGCAGATGAAACTCCATCCACCCCAGCCAGCTTTTCTCAGTCTTGAGGGATTAACTCTCAATGAATCCTAGGCTTCTGTTGTTCCTTGCTGTCTATCTTTAGGTAATAAACCCATCTCATGTAACACCTTTTATGTGTGTGTGTGTTCTGTCTCACTGGACCCAGACAACTTTGTAACCAGTACACAGTGAACCTGCTTCACAACTCGTGTTGGGTCCTCCCCATCATCCCAGACCATGGGAGAATTACACTTCTCTACTCCCAGGTAACTAACTTTGGCCAATAGGGTATGACCAGAGGTGATAATGCATTATTTGGGGCGAAAGCATGTAATTGTTGATGAGAAGTCTTCAGTAGTCATGTCTCCTGACATTAGTGATGAGTATGCCTTAATTTGCAGGTGGTGCAAGTAAAAGATGCTGGAGCCTTTGTAGGCTTAGATTGTTGAATTGCCCCATGGAGGACATTTGCCCTGGAAATTTTCTCAGATTTGCACTTGATTTTTCATGAGTAAGAAACACATTTTGTTGGTTTAATCCATTGAAATTTGGATGTTGTCTTATTACCTCATGATAGGCTCACTTAACACATGTGTTAGCTATAAGGTCTTAGTTTGGTAAAAGGGCTCTACATAATTGATCCTAGTTGAAACTAAGCTGCCATTTTACAGTGGTATAATTGGATTATTTTTATTTACATGGGAGGCTTCAGTTGGCTTTTTTCTGTAGCCAATGGTCAGTGCCACACCTCAGGTTCCAAAAAGGCTGCCTTTCCCCTTGGTTCTTGGTAGAATCAAATTAGCCAAGTGTTAAGAGGTCACATTTCTGAAGTTAGGTCATCAAAAGTTTCAATCTTGTCATTGCCATTATTAGTTTTGTGACCTTAAACAATTAACCTAACTCTTTGAATCCCAATTTCCTTATCTAAGAAAATGAGATGTCCACAATTTATACCTGTCAGGGTTGAGGTGGGGATTCAATGAGATGATACCAGGGAATCATTTAGCCTGATATGCAGTAAGTGCTTAAAAACTGATGTTTATTATTGCTGATGATTTTATTATTATTTCTCATTCCATGAACACAAGGTATAAATAAAATATAAATCTCTCCTAACCTGTAGTTAACTGCATGCCTACCTCTTCTATCTCTAAGGACGCTCTAAGTTATCCCCCAGAAAGGCTACAGCTAGAACCTATTTGGCAATCTCTAGACAAAAAATAACAAGATCTCTGATAAACAATAATTGTTCCCTTTTTCTTTATTTGATTCTAAGTGTCTTTGCCCTGGTTTTTCTGAACTAAAGCCTTCCTCACTTTTATAAAATCTGCACAGGGTACTCACCTTTTTTTGTTTATATGTGCCCCAGAGTAACAAGAAACAACTCAAAGTAACTCCACATAAGCTTTTAAAGAATTCTTCTCTTCAATAAATTCAATGATGATAATAAAATCTATCCT
Source organism: Pongo abelii (assembly GCF_028885655.2). NCBI lineage: Eukaryota > Metazoa > Chordata > Mammalia > Primates > Hominidae > Pongo > Pongo abelii. Next base: position 147,840,842 of record NC_071992.2, on the reverse strand, counting down.
GCAAATCTGTTGTATATATTCAGTGGATTACAAAATGTGAAAGTACTTTATAAACTACATAGAGTTGTAGAAATGAGGGGCTTTATAATAAAGTTGCTATAGATGTTAATCCTAGGATTATAATCTCCTACTTGAGAGAGTTAGAAAAGAGCAGGGAAGTTAGAAAGGAAGTTAGCCTAGGTCTGTATTACTGTGGCTCTAGTATGAGGTTTCCTCTAGCTCCTGCCTACTTACCATGGTCATGAGTACAGAACACCATGAGCCGAGTGCTGCTGCTGAGGAAGGTTCTGTCTCAGAATGCAGAAGTTGCTCATTTATTCACAGGAGAAAGAGAACCCTGAATGAGGAAAAGAGTGAGGTTTTCTGAATGGGGCAGTTATCTTCCTTTAGTTTTGCCTTCTTCAGTCCCACTTAACCCAGCCTTCTGAAAATTGTCTTTACTGAGCTGTAGGCAAGGAACATGTTATATTCTCCTTGCTGTGGCTGGTAAATGGCCCTCAAAACTCAATCCTATTCCACTGAAGTCCTAAAACCTATTAGATACTCACCTCCATCCACCTCTAGTATTTTATATGTGTACAAAATGGCAAGTAAGAAGTGGCTTCAAGTATGCAAAGGCCTCCTATGGGGAAGAAAAATCAGGCTTTTTCCATGCAGCTCAGAAGAGCTGGTAAAGAATCAATGGATAAAAATTTAGTGAAACAGCTTTCAGATATTGGAGGACTGTGGGCTATGAAGATAAAACTACATATTCCATATCCTCAAGGAACACAAAAGAGAGAAGAGATACACATGTAGGCAGATGCATACCAAATAATATGATGCTTGCAGTACTACACCGCTATAAATAGTTGCTGTGCCCATCTCAGCTGCACTCACACAAAATACCACTTACTCTACCTTCAAAACACTATAGGCATTCTGGATTTCTAGAATCCAACTCTTTTCACTATCTCCTTTGTTATCACTCTGGTCTAAGACACTATAATATCTCCTGGATTATTGAAGTGGCTTGCTGATTCATTGAATTCTTGCCTAAACAATCTGTTCTCTACATAGCAGCAAGAGAGATCCTGTTAAAGCATAAGGCAGAAATTTCATATCTAGATATGGAAAAAGACCTGATACAGATAGAGATTTCTTGCTGTATGTATGTGTATACATACACATACAATATAACTGTTTTCTGCCATCACTTCTTTGCTCAAACCCTTCCAGTGACTCCCCATTTCAATCCGTGTAAAATAAGGAAAGTTCTAATAATCTAAGAGGATTTGCAGATTGGGCTCTTCGCTATTTCTCCTCCCTCCCCTTTTAAATCCTATCTCTTGCTCACTCTAAATAGCCGCAGTGGCCCCTTCACTGTTCCTCAAATACTAGAGGAATTTTCCAACTCAGGAAATTTTCAATTGCTACTCTTTCTGCCCAGGCTGCACTTCCCAAATATATCTACCTCAGATGTTTGTTATCAGTGAGGACTTCCCTAATTCCTTATTTAAAATTGATTTTTTCTTCTACTGACACCTATACATTCCTTCTACTTAATTTTTCTCCATAGTGCTTATAATGACATCACACTGTATATAATTTGATTATTGACTTCACTTTTTGTTTCTTCCTATTATAATGTAAGTATCATGAGAAATTAGGAAAATCGTCTATGTTTAGCACTTAAAACGGTACCTGGAAAACAGTAGGTGCTTAGTAATATTTATTCATGTATAGCTAAGTGAATGTACTCACTTTAGAAAAACCAGTTTCTCAGTGGTAAATACTATTTATTTATAGTCCTTTCTTCAGTCCCAAAGGGAATTAAAGCAGCTTTAAAAATACATTTATAATAATATTTAATATCTCTACTTAAATGTCACCTCCATAAAGAGGTCATCCCTTAATGTCATTTGTTTTTAACATAATAACTAAAGGAGAGAAAAACCTTTTAAATTAATGGCAGAGTAGTGAAGTTATAGCATGAACTCTTCCACAAATGAAAAATTTTAAAACAGTATAATTAGAAAAAAACTACTTTAAGATACTAGAATGATTGTCCAACCTGATAAAAGTCTCTGAAGAGTATAATTGAAAAAAACACAAATAGAAGGGGTAAAGATTGGTTGTGTGTATGTGTGTTTTGCATTAGGAAACTGTCCAACCACTTTGACTACAGCTTTAGAAACACAGTTTTATTGGCTTAAGGTGCCAAAAAAATGTCAGGGCTATGAATTAAAAAACCCCTGTAAATTTAAATGGGGAATTTTTGAAGAGAAAGAACAGCAAAAAGAGTAAGAATTAATTCTGACTATATATTCTGCCGAAATCTCTAGAAGACGTTTAAATTATTATTGCATAAGCAGATTCTGGAGTCCATATAAACTGCAGACAAAATCCAAGAAGAAATCTAATCTAGAAAGATAGAGCAATGTGGGTCTGACCTGTGAGCTTGCTGGGTTTTGAGCTAATTGAACACGTTCACCAACTTTGAACAGGTCAGGTGGCAAAGTCCTGAAGCTTCACAGGCTTGAAGTGTCAGAGGACAAAGTTTTAAACCAGCAGAACCGCTGAAAACTAGGAGGGAGTCCCTAAAACAAGAAGCCATGAAGAAGGTGAGCTCCATTGCCACCCACATTTTTGGATGAATGCCAAATTATTCAGGCCTAGAAGAGACCCCTAGTACAGTAAGAAGGCTAAAAGCAAACACACAAACAAAAAACAGAAATGTAAAATACAAAAGCAGAATAGAGATATCAGCTACTATATAATGCTTCAAAAAGAAAGTTACATTTAAAATTCAGGCATGTTAAATTCCCAATAGAACGACAACAAAATAATAACAATAATTCTGAGGAGAAAACAATGGAATCCAGAGCTGCTATAAAATACTGTATTATTTACAATGTCCATTTCTGAAGCAAAAATTCCTAGCTATGCAAAAACAGTAGAAAGGGTACTCAGTAGAAATTGAATCCAAGATATCTCAAATATTTGATTTAGCGGAAAATGACATATATATGTATGTGTGTGTATATATATATATATATATATATGCATTACTAAATAAATAGATTGGGAAAGTCAACAGAGAGATGGAAATTATTAACAGACAAAATATCAACAGATGAAAAGTTGCAAAGCAGAATCACTGAAGTAAATTTTTAAAGTATTTTTATTGACGTATAATAATTGTACATATTTAGGGGGTGCATGTGATATTTGGACTCATTCATACAGTGTGGTGTAATTATCAAATCATGGTATTTAGGATATTCATCATCTCAAACATTTATCATTTATTGGTTTTGGGAATATTTCAAATCTTTTCTTCTAGCTATTTTGAAATATTCAATAAATTGTTATTTATTCACACTATAGTGCTACACAACCTTAGAACTTAGAATTTATTTCTTCTATCTAGTTGTATGTCTGTGCCCATTAACCAACTTCTATTCATACCCCTCACACCTTCCCAGCCTCTGGTAACCATCATTCTACTCTTTACATTCGTGAGATCAGCTTTCTTTAGTTCCCATCAATGAATGAGAACCTGCAAAATTTGTCTTTCCGTGCCTGACATATTTCACTTAACATAATGACCTCCAGCTCAATCTATGTTGCTGCAAATGGTAGGATTTCATTCTTTTTTATGGCTGAATAGTATTGCATTGTGTATACATAGCATATTTACTTTGTGCACTCATTGATGGGCACTTAGGTTGATTCCATATCTTGGCTATTGTGAATAGTGCTGCAATAAACATAGAGACACAGCTATTCCTTTGATATACTGATTACCTTTCCTTTGGCTAAATATCAAGTAGCGGCATTGTTGGATTATATAGTATTACTATTTTTGTGTTTTTGAGAAACCTCTATACTACTTTCTATAACGTCGATACTAACTTACATTCCCACCAACAGTGTATAACAGATTCCTTTCTCTGCATTCTCATCAGCATTTGGTAATTTTTCTGTCTTTTTGATAATAGCCATTTTAACTGATATTTCATTGTGGTTTTGATTTACATTTCCCTAATGCTTAGTGATGTTGAGCATTTGTTCATATATCTTGTGGCCATTTGTATGACTTCTTTTGAGAAATATCTATTCATATCCTTTGCCCAATTTTGAATGAGATTAGTTGTGATTTATTGTTGTTGAGTTTCTAGTATATTCAAGATTTTCGTCCCTTGTCAGATAAATAGTTTGCAAATATTTTCTCCCATTCTACAGGATATTAACTCTGTTGATCATTTACTTTGCTACGAGGTAGCTTTTTAGTTTGGGACTACCATTTGTCTTTTGTTTTTGTTTTTGTTTTCTGTGGTTTTGAGGTCTTATCCTAGACCAATATCCTGAAGTGTTTCCACTATACTTTTTACTAGTACTTTTATAGTTTCAGGTCTTATGTTTAATGTTTTAGTTCATTCTGAGTTGACCATTGTATGTAATGAGAGATAGGGGTCTAGTTTCATTCTTCTGTATATTGATACCCAGTTTTTCCAGCACTATTTATTGAATAGGGAGTTATTTCTCTCATGTGTGTTTTTGACACCTTTATTAAGCATCAATTGACTGTAAATATCTGGATTTATTGCTCTATTCTCTTCCATTTATCTATGTGTCTGTTTTTATACCAAAACCATGCCATTTTAATTATGACAGTTTTGTAGTATCATTTGAAGTCAGGTAGTGTAATGCCTCCAGATTTATTCTTTTTGCTCAGTATTACTTTGGCTTATTAGGGTCTCTTGTGGTTCCATATGAATTTCAGGACTGTTATTTCTGTTTCTATGAAGAATTTAATTAATATTTTGAGGGGGCTGCACTGAATCTATAATTTTTTTGAGTAGTATGGTCATTTTAATAATTTCAATTCTTTTGATTCATGAGCATGGGATGTCTTTTAGCTCTATCAAGGTTTGTTTTATTTATATTAAAGGGTTGTTGTTTACTGAACGCACATTTAGAATTCCTGTGTCTTCTGTATGCTGGGTCCCCTTGTTATTACATAATCACCCTTTCTATCTTCAGTGACTTTTTTTTGCTCTGAAATCAACCTTAGCTGATGCTAATATAGCCTTGCTTTTAAGAAAAGCCTGTGTGGTATACATTTTTTTTTTTATCCTTTTACTTTCAGCCTACCTATGTTATTTCATTTGAAATGAGTTACTCGTAGTCAGCATATCATATCGTTTGATCATGGTTTTTTTTTACAACCATTCGAATAATCTGTTTTTTAAATCATATATTTAGACCACTAAATTACCTAAGGTAATTATTTACATGTTATGCTTAAGTCTTCCATATTATTATTTCTTTTTTAACTTTGTTTTTCTTTTTTCTTTATTTTTCTGCTTTGGCCTTTCTTTGGAAACCCCCCTGTGGGTTAATAAAACATATTTTAGAATTTCCTTTTTACTTATTTACAGTGTTTTTGAGTATACTGCTTTGTTTAGTTCCTCAGCAGTTATTTTAGGTATTATAATATGTGTATATTATTTATTAAATCCTACTGATATGTTTTATTACTCTAAAGTATGTAAACTTTACTTCCTTTTAGGTCATTTAATTTTCCCACTTTGAAAATATAATTATTTTTATTCTTTCTCTATATAAATTGAGCACTAAATCAGAAGATGTTTTACATAAACCATCAAATATGATTTAAGACACTCAGGAGAAAAAGATATTTAATTTAATTTATTTCTACTTTTGTTGACTTTTATGTTCTATTTTTTCTTTCTGAAATTCCAAGGTTTTTTTTTCCAATTTCTTTCTGTTTAGAGAACGTTCTTTAATCATTTTATAAGAGTAGATTTGCTAGCAACATTTTTTCTATCTATATATTCAGTGCAATCCCAATCAAAAATCCCAGTGAGATTTTGTGTAGAAATTTAAAAACTGGCTCTGAAAATCATTAGATATGCAAAGAAACTAAAGCAGTCTTAGCAAATGTAAAAAAACTTAATTTGTGGGGACATATGCTAACTGACTTTAAGAAATTAAAATTAAGAAATTAAGACAGTACTTACATATCTCAATAAAGCTTTTAAACACAACAATTAAAGTGTTCGTTCTTTGAGAGAGATACTATCAATACAATACATACCAAGGCACAGGCTGAAAGAAAATAACAAAATGCAAATTTCTGACAGGGAACTTACATATATAACTTTTAGTATCTAATAATAAGACTATTCAATAAAAATGACCAAAGAGCAAAATGTTTGAGAAAGCATTCCACATACATACAAAAAAATGACATACACAAATGTCCAATAAGCACCGAAAAACAAATGGTCAGCCTCATAAATCATTAGGGAAATGTGAGCTTCCCCAAAGATATACCACCACACATCCACTAGTGTAGCCAAAATTACTATAACCGAAGGTGCCCAGGTTTTCACTGTAAAGAAGTAGCCACCTATAACTGCTCCATCTTGAGTTCTTGTTGTCAGAAAAGTTTCAGAACAAAGGTGAAAGTAAAGCTCTTACTGGGCTGGTTAGCTGAATCATTGCACGTAGAGGTAGAGTAAAGGCAGCACAGGCACAGTCATTGATCATGCTGTGCCACTGATTATGCCCAGCCCCAGCAAAACAAAAACGAGATGGATCCAGAGATGCCTGAGTTGGAGGTGAATTTGGCAAACTCTCCTCATTGCCATACTAAAAACGCAGCCCAGGGAGGAGCTTACTCTCCATTTTTCATGCATGCATCTTAGGTAGAAGCATGATCAATGACTGCCTGCACTGCCTTTACTCCACCTCCATATGCAATGACTCAGCTAATCAGTGCAGTAAAAGCCTTACTTTCACCTTTGTTCAGGGAGGCACTGCTTTGGGGGACTACCTCTGGTTTCTTCCTTACTTGTTGCAAGTAATAAAACGTCCTTGTTAAATCCTCCTTGGTTGTCATTGGACTGTCACCCACCAAGCAATCAAACCCACCTGTTGTGTCGGTAACATTACTGACAATACCAAATGCTCGTGAGGACAATATCAAGTATTTGTGTTGCTTTCATATGTAGCTTGTAGGAAACATTGTCCATTTCTTTTTTTTTAATAGTTTAACTTTTATTTTAGCTTCAGGGGTACAAGTGCAGGTTTGTTATATAGGTAAACTCATGACTCAGGGTTTTGGTGTACAGATTATTTCACTTACCATGAGATCCAGAATTCCCACTCTTGAGTTTTTATTCCGGTGAAATGAAAACTTGTGTCCATGCAAATACTTTTATGTGCATTCATAGAGATAATTTATAATATTGCCAAGTTAGAAATAACTGAAATGTCCACCAATAGAAGAGTGAATGGAAAATGTAATGGAGAGCTAGTCAGCAAAAGAAACGAATGATCTACTCATGTATTCAGGAACATGGATCAATCTCAAAAGCATTGTGCTAGCAAAAGAAGACAGACACAAAAGACTATATTGTGTATGTACACAATTAATATTAAATTGTAGAAAAGACAAAACTCTGCCAATATTCTCATTGCTCTGATTTTGTAATAGTCAGGACAGCCTAAACATTTGCTATATTTTTTTAATTTTTAATTTTAATTTTTGTGAGTGTAACATTCACTATATTAAGATCATGCATATGCCCCCAAACCTAATTCTTTTCTTAAGTCTAGTTTTATAAATGCTAACGATGAACGCAGAAAAGAAAAAAGAGATAAAAAAGACAAAGAAAAGGCATAACTTTAGTCATAGAAACAGCTCAATGGTTTCCCAGGGCTGCATTTAGGGGAAGACATTAACTACAAAAGGTCATGAGGAAAGTTTTTGGGGTGATATAAATTTTCTGTATCTCAATTTTGGTGGGTAAGTAGCTATACCAGTTTGTAAAAACATATGAAATATGTACACTTAAAATAAACAAATTTTATTTTATCCAAATTATACTTACAAAATGTCCTTTTTAAATGATTGACAGTAGCAAGTGCTTCTGGTTAAGCACCTGGCTGAGAGGTGAAAGAGGTTGAACTCCTATACACTTGTTGATGAGAAAGTAAAATGGAACAAACACTTTGGGAAACTGACCACTTCCCTCTCAAAGCTAGATACATTACTCATTAAATATTCCAGGAGTTCCATCCCTAAGTATTTGCCAAAAATAAATGAAAACATACCTTTATGCAAAGGCTTGCACAGAAATGCTTATTGAAGCTTTATGCACAGTAGCAAAAACCAGAAAATCGTATATACAAGTTTTAATCAAGAAGTGAATGATAAATAAAATGAGCTATATCCATATAATAGGATAACAATATAAATGACCATAACAGTAACAATATAAGTGAACTATAGATATGCAAAAACATGGATGAATCTCAAAGTCGCTATGTAGATTGAAAGATGCCATACACAAAAAGTCCACATTGTGCAATTCTACTTACAAAATTTTTTAAAATGCCAACTAATCTACAGTGAAAGAAAACTAATCAGTGGTTGCTTGTCTATAGTGTTCACTGCTGGTGGTCCAGTGCCTCCCAAAAGGCTTACACATAACAGGAATGACAATGACAGCGATGATGATGATGATGATAGTACCTACTCCATATATATTTATTGAATATATAATGTATTAACAGACTATTAATAATGACCCTAACTCCTAAAGTAGAATTATAGTGGAGGCCCTTTATAAATCTCAAAATCAGAGACCAATAATTAAGGGATATGTAGTGGGGAGTAGGCAAGTGATATGAGAGCATTGTTTAAAAAAAATGTATTGAGAAATGTGGAAGCAATTAATCAGCCATGTGTGGATGGGATGAAGGTGTAACTGGGGACTTTGACTAATTCTTCAATGAGTTACTGGATTTAAGAAAATAATACATAAGGGGATAGGGCCTGAGGCCCATTCATGTAGGTGGGAGTGACAGCAGGAGCTCTGAAGAGCAGTTACATTAACTGTGGTATCAGAAAACCGGTGTAAATAATTGTCATGTGTCCTACAAGTAGTCTGTTATTAACAGCAGTACAGATATATGAATGTTGTACTTTGGATTTTATAAGTGGATCCAGGGTTAATTCAGTAATAAGTTTGCTCTTACTTACTTGCCTTCTGATACATTTTTTTGAATGGGTCAGAAAAACTTTCAATTAATATGAATGTACATCTTAAGTCTACATGTACTAGTAGTATGTTGCACAGATTCATGCCTTCTGTCACGTGTTCTTCCTCATAGTAAAGGTAGAGAAGTGCTGCTGTGAGTTATACCTGAGTGTTTAAGAAAATGTAGTACAGATGGAATACTATGCAGCCGCGAAAAAGAATGGGATCATGGTTTTTTGAAGGAACACAAATGGATCTGGAGGCCATTATCCCTAGCAAACTAACACAGGAACAGAAAATCAAATACTGCATGTTCTCACTTGTAAGTGGGGGCTAAATGATGAAAATTTGTGAACACAAAGAAAGCAACAAGAGACAGTGAGGTTGGAGGGTGGGAGGAGGGAGAGGAATAGGAAAAAATAACCATTGGGTCCTAGGCTTAGTACCTGGGTGATGAAGTAATCTATACAACAAACCCACATGACACAAGTTTACCTATATAACAAACCTACACAAGTACACCTGAACCTAAAATAAAAGTTAAAAAAAGAAAAAAGAAAACTAAGAGGGCTGAGCTTGGAGCCCCTTGAGGAAACAATGGAGTTGGATATTTAGGTCTAGTAAACCTTACACTGGGTGTAACCTTACTGGGTGTAAGGTTAACAACTAACATGTTCTCTAATAGACTCAACTGTCTCATAGTGATAGGTTTTAGGGATGCAAAAATGAACTAGAAACAGAAACCTGTTCCCAAGAAATCTGAAGTATTGCAGGGGATCCAAAACTCTTCCCTGAGGCTTGATTTTCATGCTTTCTTCTCAAAAAGTGACTCCCTGAAAAAGTTTAAGAACTTCCTCCTCTTTATCCTCCTTCCAACTCTTTCTCCCAATTTAATTTTTATTATTACTTTTAATTTCTTTTATTTATTTATTTATTTATTTTGGGAAACATGTTCTTTCTTACTCTATCCCCCATGCTGGAGGGCAGTGGTACAATTTCAGCTCACTGTAACCCGGACCTCCAGGGTTGAAGCACTCCTCCCACCTCAGCCTTCTGAGTAGTTGGGACTACAGGCACATGACATCATGCCCAGCTAATTTTTGTATTATTTTGTGTAGAGATGGGATTTTGTCATATTGTTCATGCTGATCTAATTATTAATGTTTGTGGATATTTATATTTGTTTATTAACATCTTCCCTATCCTATAAGATCTCTGAGAGCAAGAACCACTTTTTTTTCACAATGTATACACAGGGCTTGATACAATATGTGGCACAAAGAAACACTCTGTAAATATTTATTGAAGAAATATATTCAAGGATAAATAAATTAAAAGGTGAACAAATGAATAAACATGTATATGTATTTTTCAGTTTTTAACCTTAGGGCAAGCTCTGTTAGGAGGGGAGTTTATTTTTGTTTGTTTGTTTCAAAAGCTGTTCATGGGGGCTTATGAGAAGTGTTGAAAAGTCATTTCTGGTTAGTGTGTATGTGTCCAGTAGCACCACCTGTGACTAATTCACTCTTATTTCCAGAGATGGATTTCAGAACTTGGTAATGAGTGGCTACATAGCTTTAATGGCAGTGCTGCCTGGACATGAGTGCTTAGCAGACATTTCTTGTGGGAAGCAAGGGGAAAATCCCAGATGGCCAATTTTTCAAAGCCTAGCAACACCTTGTACCCATCCCACCACATGACATTAAACTGCTCATTATTTAGACTGAAATCATCACCTATGTCCTACCAAAGGAGACACTGATTAACAGGGTTCCCAACTCTACCAGACTCCCAATTCTGTGTGCATTAGGTCGACTTGAGAAATGTGGTGGTATTGGCTGATAAGTGAACACTGGGCCACATAAGAGGTCCTGGGCAGGAGGAAGAAGACCAACATATGGTCTTAGTGAGGTATGACTTTGGGAAGCCACTTATCTACCTTGAGCTTCACTGGGCTTATCTATCCAGTGTGGATACAGGTAATTTTCCAACAAATTGTGGTAGGTTAAATGAAATTAGGCACACTCCAACTGTTTGGCATTAACATGTATGTGCACATGCAAAGCATGTACACAAAAACACTTTGTGTCTATTTGGTCTTTAAAATTACGTTTAAATATTTTTAAATTTTCAATTAAAATGGTAGATGCTTTTACACATACAAGAAGGTACAAAGGATAATAAAATGAATATTCATGAATTCACTACCCATTTTTATAACATTGAGTCTTCTAACTCATAAATGTACATACTACAATCTCTATTTACATAAATCAACTCTAATGTCTTTCAAGAAAGTTTTCAATGCTCTCCATAAAGGCTTTGCATATTGTTAAATTCTTTTGTAGATTCCTTTATGTTCAGTTACTATTTCAACTGTATCTTGTCTTTTTAAAACTTGCAATTGCTGTTTACTTCTCGTGTTTTATATATTGATCTGATATCTAGCAAACTTAATGAACATCTTTTCTCATCCTAACATTTAATATGTCTATTTCTTGGCTTTTCTATATTATATCACCTGTAAATAATGCAGTTTGGATTATTTTTCAGTACTTTTCATTATTTAGTTTTTGATTATACGATACCAGATAGAATCTCCAGTTAAGTGGTGATAGGGTTTTGCTGTGTCCCCACCCAAATTTCATCTTGAGTTGTAGCTCCCCAAATGCCCTCATGCTGTGGGAGGGACCTGGTAGGAGATAATTGAATCATGGGGGCAGGTGTTTCCAGTGCTGTTCTTGTGATACTGAATAAGTCTCCGAGATCTGATGGTTTTATAAAGGGGAGTTCCCCTTCACAAACTCTCTTGCCTGTGGTCATGTAAGATGTGCCTTTGTGGAAGGAAGACCTTCCACAATGATTGTGAGGCCTCCCCAGCCATGTGGAACTGTGAGTCCCTTAAACCTCTTTTTCTTTATAAATTTCTCAGTCTCAGGTATGTCTTTATTAGCAGCATGAAAACAGACTATTACAGTAAATTGTTACTGGGAGAGGGACATTGCTGTAAAGGTACCTGAAAATATGAAAGCGGCTTTGGAACTGGCTAACAGGCAGAGGTTGAAACAGTTTAGAGAGCTCAGAAGAAGACAGGAAAAAGTGAGAAAGTTTGGAACTTCCTAGAGATTTGTTGAATGGCTTTGACCAAAATGCTGATAGTGATATGGACAATAAAATCCAGGCTGAGGTGGTCTCAGATGAAGATGAGGAACTTGTTGGGACCTGGAGTAAAAGTCACTTTTGTGCAAAAGGACTGGCAGCATTTTGCCCCACCTTAGAGGCTTTTGGAACTTTGAACTTGAGAGAGATGATTTAGGGTATATGGCAGAAGAAATTTCTAAGCACCAAAGTATTCAAGAGGAAACAGAACATAAAAGTTTGGAAAATTTTCAGGCTGACAATGCAATAGAAAATAAAAACCCATTTTCTGGGGAGAAATTCAAGCCCTCTGCAGAAATTTGCAAAAGTAACAAGGACCTGAATGTTAATCACCAAAACAATGGAGAAAATGTCTCCAGGGCATGTCAGAGACTGTCCCAGCACCCCTTCCATCACAGGCCTGAAGGCCTAGGAGGTCAAAATAGTTTCGTGGACTGGATCCAGGGTCCCCCTGCTGTGTGCAGCCTAGGAACTTGGTATCCTGTGTCCCAGCTGCTCTAGCCATAGCTAAAAGGGCCCAAGGTATAGCTCAGGCCATGGCTGTAGAAGGCCCAAGCCCCAGGCCTTGGTGGCTTATGCATGGTGTTGGGCCTATGGGTGCACAAAAGTAAATAATTGAGGTTTGGGAACCTTCACCTAGATTTCAGAGGATGTATGGAAACCCCTGGATGACCAGGCAGAAGTTTGCTGCAGGGGTGGGGCCCTCATGAAGAACCTCTGCCAGGACAGCATGGAAGGAAAATGTGGGGTGCTAGCCTCCACATAAAGTCCCCTCTGGGGCACTGTCTAGTGGAGTTGTGAGAAGAGAGCCACCATCCTCCAGACCCCAGAAGGGTAAATCCACCAACAGCTTGCACTGTGCACCTGGAAAAGCTGCAGACACTCAATGCCAGCCCATGAAATCAGCCAGGAAGGAGGCTGTACCCAGCAAAGCCACAGGGGTGGAGCCCAAGATCGTGGAGATCCACGTCTTGCATCAGCCTGAATGGATGTAAGACATGGAGTCAAAGGAGATCATTTTGGAACTTTGAAATTTGACTGCCCCATTGGATTTTGGACTTGGATGGGGCCTGTAGCCCCTTCAATTTGGCCAATTTCTCCCATTTGGAATGGGTGTATTTACCCGATGCCTGTAACCCCATTGTATCTAGGAAGTAATTAACTTGCTTTTGATTTTACAGGCTTATAGGTGAAACAGACTTGGCTTGTCTCAGATGAGACTGTGGACTTTTGAGTTAATGTTAAAATGAGTTAAGACTTTGGGAGACTGTTGTGAAGGCATGATTGGTTTTAAAATGTGAGGACATGACATTTGAGAGGGGCCAAAGGCAGAATGATACAGTTTGGTTGTCTCCCAAGGCCTCCGTAGTCATTTGGAACTGCGAGTCCATTAAAGCTATTTTTTCTTTATGATTTATCCAGTCTTGGGTACATCTTTATTAGCAGCATGAGAACAGATTAATACAAGTGGTAAATGTAAACATGCGATGAACAAACGCCTTATGCTTTCAAAGGTGGTTTTAGGTGATCATTCTTTTGCAGTTTACCAACATTTCTATCTATTCCTATTTGCTTTTAAATCTCAAGCCTCTAGCTCTGCAACAAAGTAGATATCTAATAATTAGCTGAATGTTGAATGAATATTATAAAGTTGTTTATGCTGAATTACTGAAAAAATGGCACAAATAGACAACGTTTTCAGGACTTAGAGGTGAGTTTGTACTGTTGATTCTAATAATTAAGTGACTTTAAACTAATAGATTAAAAATATGAGTTGGACATTAAAACTATTAAGTGCCAAATCTGATTTATTTATTAATGTGGTAAGAATATATAAAATAAGATCTTCATGTTGTTATCTGTAGATAAAATATTGTGCAGCAAATTTCCAGGACTTATTTATTTTGCATAACTGAAATTTTATCCTCAATCATTTGCATCTCCCCATTTCCCCTTCCTTATGGATAAATGGATTTAAAAATTGCAGTATATACATGCAATAGTATATTATTTCACCTTAATTTAAAAGAAATCCTGCTATAGGCAACATCATGGATGAAACTGGAGAACATTATGTTAAGTGAAATAATCCAGTCTCAGAAGGACAGATATTGCATGAGGTGGCTAAAATCTTCAAATTCATTAAATACAGATAGTAGAATGGTGATATTCTTACATGGAACTCTTATATCAACTTAAGGATTAAATGTTATCTCTGCTTTTCCATAAAAAAAACTATTAAGGGAAAAGTGAGACTTTGAGCGTGCTTTCAGGTTCATGATCTCTACATTATGCCCAGGCCCACCTTAGACACCTCTGTCTATGTATGATAATATGAGGCTTGGATAGGTGGGACAGAGAAAAAGAACAAAATCAGGAGGCCTAGGCCATCCCTGAGAGTATATAGCATGTGTGACAGCTGCCCCAACACACTGTATAATCTAAAACAAAAAGGAATTGGTCCTTAACATAATTGCCTTGCCTGTCTTCTTAGCTATTGATGAACTAAGGCATGATCTTAAAAAAGAGGTTGTTTCAGATCATCGTGCATCAACATTTTGCATCTGTGACTAGACCAGCTGATCCAGGATGTTTTACATCTCAATTCACAACTATTAACCAATGTTCATGCAGTGCCTGAGCACACATACGAACTTGTGATCTGCAGCACTGGCTGAGGATGTTAGTCCACTGGTGTATATTGGAAAGTTAATTGGGGATTCTTTAAAGGGAACTGTTGTTTGTTGAATAACTTTTATGTTTGGTCTATGTTTGTACCTTGGATTCTGATAGGTTGATAAATAAACTCTCTTGACCTAATTTATTGCTAGAATCACAGACTCATTGTTAAATTCAGCTCCAAGGTAATATTAAGGATCAAGTAGGTGCCAGATGCTGTGCTAGGTGCACTCAGAGGCAAGTAAGCAATTGCCCTTGCATTCTAATTGGAACACAGGCCACCATTTTCATGTGTCCTCATTCCCCCTAGTATTAGATAGGACCCTCCCACACATTTTCTTCATATCATATTTTATGATAAGATTTTGTTCCTGTATAATATTCTTAAATACCTTGAGCAAGAAAGTGGGTAAGAAGGGCTCAGGAATAGGATAAAAGATAATTTTAACCTTAGCAGAGATCGGCAGGAAATGACTCTAGAGAATGGTAATGAGAAGCAGAATAAGTACTGCTCTTGCAGGTATTAAAAATGTTGCTAAAATAATCTGTACAAGCAAAACTACCTGAGTATAAATATTGAGAAAGTGGGATAGGGAAGGCGTCACCAGCACGGTGCACAGGAAGGAAAGGCTAGAATGGTGATCTTTCTTCTGTTGGGGGAAAGGAGAATGGATATCTAGCCAGACTTCTGCTCCTCTGCTCTGAGACTGACTGCACAAGTATGTCAGCTGGCAGTACAACAGGTGGAGAAAACCACAATTAATGCAGACAGCTTTCATGTATTTGCATTTGACTTTTGGGGGGATTCCTCTGTGTGTTGAGGTTTTCTCATTTTATTCAGACCTTGGTTCAAATGCCATCTCTATAATAAGGACTTTCTTGACCAACCTATTTAAAATAATACCCCTATATGCACTCAATCTCTGTTCCTTTTATCCTTTTCACTTTTTCTCTTGAAATGTATTACCACCTGACACGTTTCTTTGTCTATTTGTTTATTTTTCATTTTCCTCTAGAAAGTAAGTTGTATAAAAGTGAGAACTTCACCATCTTTTGTTCACTGTTCCTTTCCTAGTGTCTATAACAGTGCCTCAAAGTGGACTAGCATCTACACTATTTTTCTTTGGGCCTAAATTTTCTTAAGGTTGTGTATCTGATTCATTCAGTCTACTATTCTCTTTGAGAAAGATCGGGCTTTTTTCCAAGAGTCTCTAAGGTGGTATGCCATTCCCAGCTGTATTGTAAACTGACTAGTAATTTCCACTCTTCAGTAGACAGCAGAATTGAAACAGGCTGTTTTTCAGAGGCCAACTCAGCACTCACCTGGAACTGTTAGCATTACCCATGCAGTAATGACTTTAACTAAAAGTTCTCTCAAGATAGCCAAGTGACCCTTACTTGATCATTTGTTTTTCAATAAAAATGCTATATTTTTATTTTTTTCTTTGTAATGTGATCCAATTGTGGATCCCTATAGTGCCCTATAGTGATGATTCTGAGCATTCCAATCACATAGCCAATATCTGTCCTCCTTGAAGACAGATTATAATATATGAAATACATATGAATATAATATTTGTAATGTGATCCAATTGTGCATATGGGAAGGGGAGTGAATAAAACTCATGGAAAAGATTTCATCTAACTTTGCAAATGAAGACCTAAACACTAGCAAAAATGCACAGACACATGCAAGTGAGACGCTCAAAGCCTGGTGCTCATAATAACTCAATTAACAGATTTTGAAACTTGTCAACCTGCAGTTCTCAGGTGAAGTGAAGAAACACATCCTGAAAGTTGTAAGAATGGGAAAATTGAGCAAGGCCATGTCAGACTTCACTGTTTGAGCAGAAAATATTTCTCCCTAGTTCAAAATAATAAAATAGCCACAGTGCAGACAAAATCGACTGTATGATTTTTGAAATCAGCAGCTACTTTTGAAAATGTTGAATGATTCACAGAAAAATTAAATTAAAAAATCAGCCACATAGTCTTAACAAATAACAAAGAAACAATATCTTTCAGGGGGCGTTCTCTAAGCATAATAAAATATGTTGCCAGAAAGCAACAGAAAACTACATTTGGAGACATAGGAAATTCCAAAAAAGCACCAAAGCACCTGACAATAAATTTTAGGTACAAGACAAACAAACAAAAAGAGTCTAGTAAAAAAAAAAACATATATATTTACAAGTAATTAAAAATAAGTTAAATGAAAGAAACATAAAGACTTGTGGAATTAGCTAAGTATAGAGAAAATATACAACCTAAAAGCATATATTTAAAAAATAAGAAATATTGGCTATGAGTAAGCTAAGCATTGTACAAAAAAAGTTAAATGAAAAAGGGCCAGTTAAATAGGGCCAAAGAGAGTATAAGAAAGAAACTAATAAAACCATGAACAGAAACTAATTATCAAGAAAAGAAACATAAAAGATAATCAACTAAGCCAAAAGCTAGACTTTTAAAAAGGTTATTAAAACAGACATTTTGGCAATATTGGAAAAGCAAAAAGCGAGAAATAAGAGAACAAATATTAGAAATCAAAATAGGAAAAACGAAGAACAGCTATTTGTGCTTCATTAGACCAAGTAACGGAGAATGGGTAACAGTTTGCAAACACTGAGAAAAGCTTCAGAGAAAGAATTTTAAAAGGTGGATCATTGTCTCTTAGAGGTTGAAATGCGTTGGTAATGTCTGAAAAATGAGAGAGAGATTGCCAAAAAAGCAAGCTCATCATCAACCAGGGCTCAAGCACCTCAAGTAGAAAGACTCCTGATTTGATGACCAGAAAATGCAAAAAAAAAAAAAAAAAAATCACCATCTCTTAAACGTATATTATTTAGTTAACACTTGACCTCTGGCTAAAGTGTCAAGTCTATATCGTGTCTTCATGGTGCTGGTGATCTAACGCTGGTCTATAACCCCAGCCTCACCTTGCCCTTGCACCATGTCTCCCATGATTCTTCAATTCAGACAGGTGAAACTGACTACAACTCCTTGTCTGATCTAGGCTTTCTCTTGGTTCAGGGCTTTGACAGACACTTTTCCTCTATTTGAAAGGTTCTACTTCCTTCTCTGTCTACCTAATACCTCTACATCACTTCCTTCCATCACTTAAACATCACTTCCTCAAAGAAGTTTTCTTTGAAGTCCAAAATTATGTTAGGGTACCCTGCTATAGTGACCCACAGTGCCCTATACTGATGATTCTGAGCATTCTAATAACATAGCCAATATATGTCCTCCTTGAAGACAGATTATAATATATGAAATACATATGAATATAATGTAATGTTTACATATTACATATAATGATATATAATTATATAATATATGTTATGTAATGTATCACAATATATAATGATTATACACTATTATAAAATATACATTATATATAATACACATGCTACTACACTTACTCATTGTATGTTAAACCCATCATAAATTGAAACCCATAAACCCATCATAAATCAAAAATATCACAAATCGACCAGCCTGGGAAACATGGCAAAACCCCATCTCTACTAAAAATACAAAAATTAGCCTGGCGCAGTGGTGTACACCTGTGCACCTCCAGCTACTTGGGAGGCTGGAGCAGGAGAATGGCTTGAACCCGAGAGAGGGAGGTTGCAGTGAGCTGAGATTGCACTCCAGCCCAGATGACGAGAATGAAACCCTGTTTCAAAAATGAAAAGAAAAGAGAAAAGATCACAAATCTCAAGTGCATTTAATATATCTAATCTACTGAATGTCATAGTTTATCTTATCCTATCTTAAATATGCTCAGAACACTTACATTAGGCTGCAGTTAAGCAAAAATCATCTACCACAAAGCTTATTTCATAATAAAGTGTTAAATGCTTATAATACAGGGATGTAATTTATTGAATACTGTATTGAAAGTGAAAGCAGAATGGTTGTATGAGTACTCAAAGTATGGTTTCTACTGAATGCATGTTGCTTTTGCACCACTTTGAAGTAGAAAAATTGAAAGCCGAGCCACTGTACTTTGGAGACATCTTTATCATATTACATTTTATGTTAATATTATATGTTTGTATATGTTAATATATAATATAATATATTGTAATTAATACAGTATATTAATATAATTATATCTTAATTATGCATCATTAATAGATTTAATTATATTAATTATGATAGCATTAATGATACAGCTAACAATTATATATTGATACATTCAATTAATATATAATCCAGCCCTTGGCAGAAAACCTTGCCAAACCTGTTAAATATTCATGACAAAATTATGAAATTTTTCCCTCTACATTTTTTCATTTCTGAAGTGGGGATAATTGCAGTGCTTATCCCATAAGGTTAAAAAACTTAATAAATATAAATACTTTGGAACCATATTTGGCATTTTGTACTAACACAATAAATATTAGCTATTGTGATGATAAGTAATCACACCCTCCTCCTTTATGGAATCTGAAATAATTGAGAAAGAAATGCTGAAGTGTTTTGTACATTTAGCTTATTTAAATATACTACATAGAACATACCTTGTGTTTAGCCCTCTTCTAAGCACTTTACAAATGTTAATTTACTTCATCTTCATAATGACTCTTTGAGGTTGTTACTGTTATTACTGCAGTTTTATAGATGGGGAAACCAAGGCACAGAAAGATTATTATTGTTGTTGTTGTTGTTGCTTTGGTTGTAACTTGCCTGAGGTCACATAGCTAGTCTGTGAAGGAATCACTATAAACCTCCTGAAGCTTGACTGGGACTCCCCTGAGCATTTGACCATGCCCCTATTGAATTAGTCTAATTTTCCCACTAGGTGGCAGATGAAGAAACCTCATCTGGTGGGCGGAGACTTGGGATCTGCTGAGGGAAACTAAAGATCCTGCAGGAGCAGAACCTTTCTCCCAGGCACCACAATCAGGTACCTACTCCCACTCTCCAAGGGCTGAGTGTGTCAGATTGGTGAGAATACAGTGTCAATTCATGTTGTTCTGTCCTGCAGGGAGGAATGGGAGTCCTCTCTCCTCACTCCAAGCTTGAGGCATTTCAGTAAGGGCTTCCCTCTATAGGAAGCAGTACTTGCTTCTAGAGGAGGCGTCCCTGCACTCACTTAGGACATGCTGGAAATGCTTTATTTCCATAAAGGGGCAGATTCTAGGAATCTCTTGTTTAGGGAGGATTGGTGGTGAGTCACTGCTGATAACTATAGAGAGAGGCAGAACTGCTGTCTTGAATCAGAAAGCAATCAAAAGTCACAAGATCTAACATGTATTGAGCAAATGCTACATTACCTCTAACCATCACAATCGCCCTGTGTGGTGGATGTCTTTTTGCCTATTTTACAGATAAGATAATTTAGAGTCACAAAGAGTCAGTAATTTCCCCAAAGTCACGTGGTAGATAAATGACAGTGACAGAATTTGAGCCAAGATAGGTCTGAATGCAAAACCAACCCTCTTAACACCAGTCCTAGATGCTAGACAAGGTCTTAGGCTGATTATTACACGTATCTTCCAGTGCCTGACAGTGGGAAGGAGTTTATGCCATGACCTCCTGGAGGGATGGGACAGGTCTTATTAATATTGGTGGCCCCAAGCCTATCACAGTGCTTACCATATGATAAGTGCTCCCCCCAGGAGGGCTGACATTTTGACCCTAATTCCCACAATTCAACTTGGAGTTTCTGACTAATTGGGAAAGCTATAGGTGCCATAATTAAATGCACAGGATGTGCAATGAGCAGATTGTGGTCCAACCACTAGGACCTCCCCTTACATTTTCCTTACTTAGTAGATGGCCACGTCTCCTGGGTGTGCTGTGAGAATTTCCTGAGCACTGGTAAGTGAAATTCCCACTTCAAAATGCATGCCCAAATAAGTCATGCCTATTCACCATCACTACAACTACTACTACTACTACTGGGACGCCAGTGTCTTCTCTTGTAATATGATATGTTTGTGCAAATAGTCTTTAAGGCGTCCTTCAACTTTCAGTTTCTAGGATCCCAAGACCCTGCTTATTTACTGAGCAGGACCTCTCAAACTCTCAGAGACTTTAGTAATTCATTTGAAAATGACTACGGACCAAAGCTTTACTCCAGATTTTTTCTTCTATAAGGATTTTTTAAAATCCTTACATTTAAAGTTTAGAGTTGTCTGCTATGAGGTTCCAACAGTTAACCTAACCTGTACTGGAGCCTAATATGGCTAATGACTGTTTTGTGTATGTGGTAGCAACTTTCTTCCTTTCTGTCATGACTTGCGTTGCCCCTCTCCCTGGAATAATGCCCCCAAACTCAAACATACACATGTTTGCATTCTTTCATCATCAGATCAATGCCATGTTTTTTATGTCCTCCTAGTATTTTTATCTGTACTATCCATAGCACTCCATATCATTTATGATGATTACTTATAGCTATGTCCTGAGCTTATATTCTAAATGAGAGATACTTGAGGGTAGAAGTTATGTCCTATTCATTCTTTTCCTCTTTGCATAATGTCTTGCACTCAGTAATTATAGAGTAATATTTTTGGAATGAAGAAAAAAAGAGGAAGGAAGACAGAAAGAATTTGTTTGGTCGTATTAATTTTCTATTAATAAACTAATAATTGGGTAGTGTTTTAATCCACTGCATTTGTGATGATTGTTGCACAGATTACCACAAATGCAGTGGATCGAAATACTACCCAATTACTAGTTTACAGTTCTGTAGTTCAGAAGTCCATCATGGAATGACTAGGTCATCTTCACGAACCTGAAATCAAGGTATCAAAATGTTGAGTTCTCATCTGGATGCATTGGGGAAAAGTCTGCGTCCAAGCTTCTTTTGTTTGATGGCAAAATTTAGCTCCTTGTGCTTATAGGACTTGAGGTCACTGCTTTCCTGCTGGATGTAAGGTGGGGGCTACTTTCAGCAACTAGAAGCCACCCAAATTCCTCTGCATGTGGTCCCCTCCATTTTCCACCTTCAAGCTAGGGTCAAGAGGTCTTAATCTCCGATTTTGTCTCTGACCTCTAGACCCAGACTTAAATACTTCTGTGATTAGGTCAGATTCACCCAGATAATCTCCATATCTTAAGGATATGATAATCTCCTTATCAACTGATTTGAGACCTTAAATGCGTCTTCAAAATCCCTTTACAATAGCACCCACATCAGTGTTTGCTTATATAACTGGGAGATGTAAGTACATCAAGAAGTCAAGGATTTGGGAAGCAACTTAAAATGTCTGCCTGATACACTGATCAGTTACCTTGTTGAGCTAAATTATTTTGGACTTTTATCAGTACGAGAACATTTATGAGTAAAAAGTCTGGAATCTACATACATAGTTTACATCTTGGCTTGCTGAATTATGATAATATAATAAAATGGAAATGCTTCTAGGTTTGGAGTCACTAGACCCTATGAGGATCCTGTTTCACCACTTACACCATCTGACTTCCACTCAGATCTCTTAAATGTTGAATGAAGGCATTGTAATTAACTCATGGAATTGCTGGGCCATTAACTTCATTTAAGAGCTTCCCAGCACCTAAGAATTGCTGTGTCTGGCAGCTTTTATTTAGGTTCAGACACAGGTCTTCTGGCCTCACTTGTCTCCAGGGCCCTTGCCACTTGTTCCACATCATGCACCTCTTTGGGCACAGGATCCGCATGTGCTATCAGCTCGTATACTCTGTGGCTTTCAAATAGACACTGCAACATCCACCTCATCTCACAGGCTGACCTGGCCCACCTGTGGCTATTGCCCCCTGCTCTCTAGTTCCGTGGCATGACTTGAATCAGCTTCACCCAGAGGGTGACCCTTTGGGCTTCCTCAGAATCTGCTGAAGGGGCCAGGTAATAATCTGGAAGTGCAAAAGTATTAATTCCTCTGGGATGAAAGTTGGCCAGTAGCAGACAGGAGGAAATAATCTGAAAATTTTCCTATCTCTCCCATTCCCTAAAAGCAAGACTGTTCCAATGAGCAGCAGCCTCGTATTCTCTGAGTTTGTCTCAGAAGAATAGTAAGCAACTTATCAGTAATATGTATCCAGCTGTTCTATGGTATAGACAAGCAGGCTAAAAACAAACAATTGATGCTTAATAGGTGCAAAGCAATCAATTTTGTTGCATTTTAAAACTACCTGGGTATGGGAACCCATGGCTTAGAAGGCCTCTCTCTGGCTCTTCTCTAGCTACTTTTTGCCCATGTAATATGTTTTCAGTGCCAATGGATTTCCCTACCTGGGTCGCACCCTAGTTGAAATTTCTACATGTGACACTCTCTTCCTCTTGCTTTATTTTTCCCTATCTCCCAACCCATATTCCCATACAAATTATTCATAAATACATTTGGCTATGTTCACTGTCAGATATGAAACTCTGTGAGTTCATGACTGCTCTTTTATATATATAGTTTATTACACATGTAATACTTCATATACATTCTCCCAACAAACTTGAAAGAACATGCTATTTTTATCTCTATTTCATAAGTGAGAAAACTGAGGAGCAGTGTACTAAAGACATTAACTCTCAAGATTCCATAGCTAGGCAATAGTGCAATGAGGATTTTTAACCACTGTATTGTGCAAAAGCAGCATCATAGAGGGTCATGTAAGCCACAGGAGGGAACAAGATAACTGGGAAGGTTCATAAAGTAGGAATTTACCCAATCTGGGACTAAGCCTAAGAAGCCCCAACATTACATAGATGAGTTAGGATAAGGTGGTTGCAGAGGTCACTGAGAAAGAATGGCCCAGAGGCAGGAAGAAAACCAAGTATTTGTGTCACAGATGTCAAGGGAAGACTGTGTTTCCTTTAGCTTTCCCTGGACTGATTCCATGTGTTCTCGTCATTTCTATGGATGATATTAGGTTCTGCTTTCACAGATGATCCAAGAAGGGTCCAGAGTCACTATCACTGGAAGTCAATGGCCTCCTTTCCACTCACCTTGGCCTGATCTGCAATCAGACCCATGCATACCCTACAAGGGTACCTCTCTCTGTAGATTTTCAAAGGATGAATAAATAAATCAGAGAGCTGATTTCCACAAGTCATATGTTCATTTCCTAGGGCTGCCATAACAAAACAAAAAAACAAAAAACACAAACTAAGTGACCCAAATGACAGAAATTTATTCTGGAGTTTAGAAGTCTGAGAGCAAGGTGTCTTCAGGGCTACATTCCCTCTGAAATTTCAAAGGAAGAATCTATCCTAGGCCTTTCTCTTACATTCTGGTAGTTCTTTGGCTTATGGCACCATAACCCTTATATTTACACATCATTCTTTCAATGTATGTGTTTTTCTCCAAATTTCCCCTTTTTATAAGAACACAAGTCATATTGGATTAGGGGCCCATGCTACTCTAGCATGACCTTGTCTTAACTAATTACATTTGCAATGACATCATTTTGAAGTAAGGTCACATTCTGAGGTAATTGTGGTTAAAACTTCAACATAATTTTTTGTATGGGGACACAATTCAACCCATAACAGCATATATACTCTTTCTGTTTCAGCATCCTTATTTCCTTCTGATCACTGATGTCAGCCTTGGAAGCCACACGACATCACAGCTAAGATGATGGGCTCTGGGTTCTTTTTGCTATTTACCAGCTGTGTGATTTTGAGCAAGCTACTTTGCCTCTCTATTGTCAGCTTCCTTATTTGTAAACTTAGAATAACAATGGTTCCTATTCTTCTGAGTTGTCATGAGGAGCCAAAGAATTAGAATGCGTGAAGCATTTATCATGGCACCTGGAATCTAGTGTGTACTAGATATATTTACTTATTACTATAAATCTATGACCTTGCATTTAGGTGGAGTTTGAATTTATAAAGCAGGTTTCCACATCTAACATCATTTGATCAACATAGAACTTTATACATTATGCCAGAATTTTGATCTTCATTTCCAAGACATGAAGATGTAGAGGTACAGAAGAATGAGTCACTCATTACACAAGGAGGTAATGCAAAATAGAATTAGAACCCAAGGGATGGGATTTCCAGGTCTGCTGTCTTTAATCTACACCAGGCTATGTGGCTGATAAGATTAAATTCAAATATAAAGATATGAATTTCAAAAATCTTTCAATTGACTATGACATGAAGAAAATGCTTAAGTATGGTCAAACTTTAAGCAGAGAGAATATCATGACAGTATTACGATTTATAGATGTGTGCCATCTCATTTTTTCTTTGGAAATCCAATTTGCTGTTTTAGGTTCTGTAGCAGTTCTACTACATTTGTCTCTAATATGTTATTCCTGAAATCTTTAGAAGGGGAATGATTGAAAATCATGTAGATTGCTCAGGCCTTCTGAAAATTATGGGAGGAAAGAGTGATGGCATTATGTTAGCCTCTGAAAATCACCCAGAAATGAAATGACTCCTTATTTTAAAACCTTTCTAAGGCTTTCAACATGGACCACACGAGTAACTAATTTTGAAATTGCTTTGCATTTACAATTAGAACTCCTGTGGTGTCCAAGGAATCCAATTATGGCTGGGAAGTCATATAATAGTATGGGAACCTATTCTGATCAAAATGAGATTTTACTAAGTTCGTTGAAGATTAAGATTGGATAATGCTGAAGTGTGAAATCCTCAATTATGCATTCAACTTCAAAGAAAGAGGTGCCTTTTTACCACATATTTGTGATTTTTCTCACCCTAGAAATATTGATTATGAACTCTCTCAGATTTTTTGAAAATGCCATTCTAAACATGAATAAACAAGGCAGAATAAAAAGTGATGTAGGGCCGTGGAGGAGAATGACTGACCCAGGAAACCTGGCTTTAGTCCTTGCTCTACTTCTCTTTTATTACCATCTAACTCTGAGCATACAACTCCACCTCTCCGTGCCTCAGTTCCCTTCTCTGTTAATGGCATGATAGCACTATGAGATCATCAACAGTTCCTTAGCTTCATGATTGAATT
The DNA here is from genome assembly GCF_028885655.2 of Pongo abelii. Taxonomy (NCBI): domain Eukaryota; kingdom Metazoa; phylum Chordata; class Mammalia; order Primates; family Hominidae; genus Pongo; species Pongo abelii. The sequence continues at coordinate 147,815,017 of NC_071992.2, read as the reverse complement.
GTTCTGTAGTTCTTGGCATGAGACAGTAATATTATTACTCAGGGATTTTCCATATGGAATTTCTTAATCAATACATATTAAACAACAAACATACAAAAAGTCTAACATACGACTTTCAGCTTTTGCTTTTTCAAAGTAAAGTAACTTTTTAAAATAATTTCATCTTAAAAAAACCCATAATTATATTATATATATAATTATAAAAGAAACAACAATGTAGCATCAAAACTAAAAAAGCAGGAAAGATCATCTGTAATATAAAAAAGACCACTGACAAATTTGTAGCAACTATAGGACATGCACATTCATACACATACACACCCACAATGGTTCAGTTTCTTTTTGCATGGTCTAATGAGAATTTTATTATGCACTAGAATTTGTAAACCTTTGAGGGTAAAATAAATATAAGTGAAATAGACAAAAATGTATTAGAAAGTTCAAATTTTAATAGTATTTCAGAAAAATGTTGACAGTAAATTTGTTTTGTACACACAACAAGAAAATAACAAAATACATGGGGATGAATAAATTAGATGAGCAGTTCAACATCCGTGGGTGTCTATATTATAGAACACTAAGTAACACCTGGATATATGCAAAATTTTAATTATAGAAAAGTTATAATTTTAGAAAATTTTGGAAGGAAATCAACCAGGAAGGAAAGATAATGCAGATGCAAAGTGAAACAATGAGTCTATGATGCTCAGTCCTTGATATGGTTTGGCTGTGTCCCCACCCAAATCTTGAATTGTAGCTCCTATAATTCCCATGTGTCATCAGAGAGACTCAGTGGGAGGTAACTGAACCATGAGCGTGGGTCTTTCCTATGCTGTTCTTCTGATAGTGAATAAGTCTCACGTGATCTGTTGGTTTTATAAATGGAAGTTCCCCTGCACATACTCTTTCTTGCCTGCCATCATGTCAGACGTACCTTTGCTCTTCCTTTGCCTTCCACCATGATTGTGAGGCCTCCCCAGCCATGTGGAACTGTGATTCCACTAAGCCTCTTTCCTTTATAAATCACCCAGTCTTGGCTATGTCTTTATTACCAGTGTGAGAACAAACTAATACAGTCTGCATTCTTCCAATATGATCTTTTATTTGTCAGCAAGACTGGGCTAAAAAATTCCCAGAGAGCTGGTAAAAAACTATTTGTTGGTATGTCTGTGAAAGTGTTTCCAGAAGAAATTAGCATTTGAACTTGTAGCCAGAGTAAAGAAGTTTTCCTTCAGTAATGTGAGTGGGTGTCATCCAATAAGTTGAGGCTCTGAATAGGATAAAATGGCAGAGGAAGGGCAAATTTGCTCTCTTTATATGAGCTGGGACATCCATCTTCTTCTGTCCTGGGACATCAGCACTCCTGGTTCTCAGGCCTTTGGACTCAGACTGGGACTTATGCAAGCAGGCTTCCTGATTCTCAGGCATTTGGGCTTGAATTGGAACACACCACTGGCTTTCCAGGACCTCTAGCTTGTATATGGCAGATTATGGGACTTCTCAGTATCCATAATTGCATGAGCAAATTCTTCCTAATAACTTTCATTCTATATATCTACATATGTTCTATGAGTTCCGTTTCTCTGGAGAACCCTAACAATACATCTGGATATATAAGGAGGTAACTACACACATCTAATTTGGGAAAAATGGAGTGGAAACAGAAAACAACGGAAGGGGAAGTTGTTTTTTCTCTATCTTTTTTTTTTTCTTGCAGAGATATATAAGTCCAAGTGTGTTTGAAAACTTCTGGAGATGTTCCAATTTGTGGCTTCTCCTGCTAATTCCAGTTAAGATGAGCATATTTAGTAAATCTTGTACTTGTAAATCTTCATTGCCTCATTTCTCCTGACAATCAATTTCCATCACTGCCTGAAGGAAAAGGTAGAAGTCCATACTTCTAATGCTGAGTTTGAGCCAGAGCTCTTCAGGACACCGTATGAAAAACGGCTTTCTTTCTCAAGTATGGATTGGATGTTGATGTCCACGATGTGTTTATTTGCCTCAAGTATGGTTTGGATGATGATGTCCAGATAGAGAAATAGAACTGGGAGTCAATAGGAAGAAAATGTCATACCTCATTCAAGAAGCAACTTTTTTTTGCCTTCTTTATTTAGTCAACATCATTTACTTGGCCATTACTGCATGCTGGGCATCATTTCAGGCACTGTGGATACAGCAATAAATAAATCTGTGAATGAGTGTGAGCACAGATTAATTTACAATTAAAATACAGAGTGAAAAGTTGTCATACTGGAAAGGAAACTGACCTTGGTAATGCAAAATCTTTACTACATTTTTGCCTGTGATGGTAGTAGTGGAATGGAGGGGTGTTCCAGACAGAGGGAAGACTGTATATAGTTCCTGATGCTCAAGTGTGCATGGCATATTCCAAGAAGGGCAAGCACTGCAGCCTGGCAGGTGCATGATATATTCTATTAGTGGAAGTAGAGAGAGAGTCTAGGAATACTGAGTTTGTAAAACAAGAGATTGCATTTTGTATGAGTTACTAGGATGGGGTGGTTTAGGAACAGGACAAGTGGATTTCTCAAAGAGCTACTGTACCTTCTGCTACAGGGTCCTCAATATTCACCAGCATAGAACCTTCCTTTTGTGTGCTGTTGGAACACCCATCCTTTTGTGTACCCATTTTGCCAATTCTGAGGCATGCAGAGACAGATTCCTTCCAGGAGGGCCAGCTCCACTTCTCCTGAGCTGTGCCTTTTCATTCTAACTGTGGCGGAGGTGTTTTGTGGTTCTCCATTATTCCCTTTTAAAGTTCCTGGTAAGTTCTAAACCACAAGTAATTTTCTTTCTTTTTTTTGGTATTCATTTTGTTTTTCTCATCAGCTAGATAGAATCCATGATATAAACAGTTCTCAGCACACTTACTTCTATGAGAGTTTGAGCAAGCCTTTAATATATTACATCCCATCTCCCCTGGACCCTGAAAATTCACCTGAAAGATGTACAGAAATAGAAGCCTCCCTACAATTGAACTATTCAATGTGAGTTTAAGAGCCTATGAATGGCCTTCAAAATTCAATATGAGCTTAAGAGCCTATGAATGGCCTTCAAAACCATTCCTCCTGCCTCCTGCTTCCCTTTCTCAGCAGACAGGAATCACCACCATGAAGAGTACACAAGTATTATAATTCAATGTGGAATTTTACAAAGGCTTAGTATGGAAATTCTCTTGTACTTGTTCGAATCAAGCTCTTTGATCACAGAATGTGGATTTGTTTTGCTACTTTATATTTCAATTCAATGTATAAATCATTTTTATAACATCCCTGATGGGGTGTCTTGCCTTATTTTAACACCTTTACAAATTATAAGCTCATGACTTCAAAAAGCAGCTTGTTCCCCATAAAGTTAGCACTAATTACTAAAAACTATTTTCTTATATTCAACTAAAATCTGCTTTCTGATAACTTTCATCCTAGCTCTTCATTAAGCAACACTAAGAAAATCTCTGTCCTCTTCCACATAGTATCACTTTATATATTTGAAATTAACCATGAAGAAGGCAGTCATACTTGGAGAGGTTAAAGAGATGCACAGGACACACAAAATGTTCAAACAATCAGAATAGCCAATACCATTATGTTTAAGAAGAGGCAAATTTTTGAAATGTTTACAGTAGAATTCTATAATTATGTACTAAAGCTCTATTGAAGTATATAGGAATCCTTATTTCTACATTAAATGATTTCAGAACACTGCTCTTTTTGAATTGGTCCATCTATTTCTTTCCCTGTTTGGAATTTCTCTGTTTCCTTATTTTAGTGTGCTTCTTTGGGGGCAATTTCTTCATTTGTTTCACTTTCTTTAATCTATTAAACAAATAGTGACCTATGTGCAAAATAAGCAAATAAGAGTCAGTAGGCTCAGAGTGATGCTGGCCAATAGAATAGGAAAGGCAGCTGGTGATGAGCTGCACCTTTGAACTTTTAAAAGCTAGTTTTCAATTCCAACATCTTATTAATTATGCTCTGTCATCACTCACATGGTCTTTATTTCATTAAATCTAATTATGTTTAAAGCAATGTCTTCAATGAAATGGGAAGTTGCAAATGCTTTGAGAATCACAGAGGCCCTGTTTCAGCAATTAGGTCAAGTAATTGTCCCTCTTGAAGGATTCTGAGTGCCTTTTGGTAGTTTTTTAAATTCCCCCTGCTTGTTTACTGCCTGTAATATCTTATGAGCTCACTATGCGTAGTGTGAAATTTCTAAATATCCCATTGAGTCTGACTCTGTGCCAATCACTTCCTGTTTTAATACATGAAGAATATCATCTAGTTAAAGTATTATACTTGGTTCCACTTATTGGGGGACTAGGAACTCCTTTCAGAATATCATGCTAGTAGTAAACCCTTTCTTTCTCCAGCAAAACTGCTTTTTGTATTGCTATCTATGGGTCCATAGATCTCTGAGACCCAAGCATGACATTCTTAACACCTGTGGATTCCAATTAACTATCCTGATTTAAAAGAATCCTTTGTTCCTCATATCAGCAATCTGGTTCCATGCCGGAAAGGACCATTTTGCTGACACCTGGTTCCCCCAAATGGCCTGAAGCCTCTCTCCCAGCTCTGATCAGATGCCTTCCCCAAGGATATCCCTTTAGCTGCTATGTGAAGTCCTGCTCCTAGTGCCCTTATTCCTGGAATCAAGAATCCAGGCTGATTCTCAAGGTAATGCTGTGAAACAGAATATTTCATGTGTATTTGAGTGTGGAACTTCTGTGCCAGACCTTCCAGAATAACGTATCTATCATAAATAGAGTAACACTAGCTCCTGACCCCTTTAATACTGTTCTCCACAAGAATATAAATTCTGCCATAATGAGGATATTTTCTGTCTTGGTTCAGCCACCATCAAACAAGGTGAGCTAAAATTCTTACTTTGCACAGGAGAAGGAAGAGATGAAAGTGAGAGTAAAGTCAGGCAACAAATAGCAGAGAAAATGCAAGAAAGGACAAATAAGATCTTCACATCCGTAATACCTCTAATAGTCCCCTGGTAGTTCATGTCTCTCTGGATTGGATCAATCTCCCGGTCTCCAGCCAGGAGATTTTTGGAATAAGATTTTTTTGTCCTTCAAGCTCTGGTGGGCCACAGAAGCATAATCACAATACTCCCCTCAACAGTCAAGCTGAAGTAGAACACATCCTGTTGGCCCCAAACTAAATAGAAACACAGAAATAATTGGAGAGCACAGAAGGCCGTGCGGAACTCCTGACTAGCTGTCTGCACAGGCTTGCCTCGATCCTTGCTTTAACATCCCCATAATACAACCATATGTTAAGTTTAAATTTTGATATCTGTATTTTGCCTTGTGATGGGGTTTCCTTATATTACTGCTACTAGTGAATACCCCTTTGACGATGATGATCCCATGGTATTTACAAGGCTCTTAACTAGTTCATCCATTTGTTTCAGATTTCGCCATCCTCATTTCTTGGTCTAGAATCTAGATGAATAAGCTGAGACTTTGAAGGTTGTCCAAGGCTACAGAGTCAGGTAGTAGCAAATCTGTGATTTGAACAGAGATTGGTCTTTTTTCCAAACTCCAAAACCCACTGGTCTTTTCTATTCTCAAAATTATGTGCATTTCACCAGCTATAATTTTTTGGTTTTTGTTTTATTTTGTTTTTAAGGCAAGAAATAATCCTCTCTCAGAGTCCTCAGTCCTCACCCTGTAGTATGTACTCGATAAATATTGCTTGAACTAAATTTGAGTTTTAAAATTAGAGCACTAGCTTCTTAAATGGACTGCAGGCAAAAACCTCACACCTGGAAATAGTAGCTACATACACTTTATTTCTCTCCTTTAATAAATGCTCAGAGAGTTTCCTTCCCAGGGTCTCTAGGAGACTGATCTCAGGAAAAGTCTAGAGCACAGTCACTTTTACAAGAGATCTGCAGCCTTCAAAATCCTGGAAAAACTGTACAGGGCTAAATTTTGCCATTGAAGGAGGTAATCTTGAGCTCTGAGGGATTAATTACTTATGCAAAAACAAAAGAACCAGTTTAATAGGATAATTGCCAATGAAAGAAAATTAAATGGAATCGAAAAATTGAAGCCACAGTATTCTTTTGCCTGCTGGAGGAACGAAGCTAATTGTTTTCCATCTGAAGTCCCTTTTGGATGTTTCCTCCCAGCTAATTTTTCATGTTATTTGTATTGCACTGAAGATTCTCATTTTAACTTGTAGAAAATGAGGATTCTTTAATTCTAGTTTTTGGAGTTGATTTGTTTAACTTGAGTGCAGTGCTTTGGGTTGTAAAAGTTGACATCAGAAGTTATAAGATAAAATAAAGGGACTATATGAATGATGGTAATGAGCTCAACTCCTTTGTGATAAACCAGTTTGACAGTGCTGCCAGAAACCTTTGTAATCGTAGTTTTATTTAGGGAAATTGTATTTAGAACAAGGAAGGCATAAATCAGTCCTACTCTGCATCAGCCATTTTGCACTTAAAACCATAATTAGTTACAAACAGCCAACATTCTGAGAAACACTAGCAAATTGGAATGGCTCCCCAGGACAAATAGGTGACAGTTTTTGCATTGTTTCAAAAGAGAAAATTACAATACCCAGTGTTAGTGTGGTTGTAGGGGGAAAGTCCTTCTTACGCACTGTTGAAATGAAAATTGACTGCTACAGTATTTCTGGATGTATCTTGGAAGCACACACAAGAACTTTAAAATCTGTATGTGCTGATGTGCTGTGACACAACTCTCACATTCCTAGAAATCTATTCAAAAAAAAGAACAAGTGCAGCAAAGATAGCATTGCAAAATTGCTGGTTTTTTTTTTTTTTTTTTTGCATTTTGAGCTATTGGAAATTCAATAAATTCTTAAAATGGCGATTAGTTAAATACATTATAGTGTTCACAAGGGTATAATATGTAGCCATAAAATGAAATTTTAAATTGGTATTTACTGATGCAGGAAGTTTATAATATAGAGTATATTCTATAAACTTGAACGAATATTTGTTTAGAAATTATCATATGTATAAACATAAGCATAAGAAAACATATGGGAGATTATATCATATGTTAATATTGGTTATATATAAAATTGTTTTCTACAAAAGTTTATCTTCTATGATTTCTATAGTTTTATTTCTATGAGTTTTTAAACTATAAAATAAAAATAAAAGAATAGCTAAAATTCAGGGATGATTTAGCTGGGTTAATAATTGATACTGCAAAGATTTATGCTGCTCTTGAAAAATGAAATAAATGAATAGAATAAAATTGTACATTTATTCACGATAACTTCAAACAGATGCCAGAACGAAGGAGAGGATGCTTTAGAGGGCATCTGGACCATATATGAGGAAAATCTACACATCAATGGAATGAGTGACCTTAGGGGTAGCAGGCACTCTAGATAGAAATATAGGTGGATGCTGGATAATTATTTATTATGTAAATGCTAACTAAATATATTTTGAGTGAATGAATAATTCATAATATTTTTGTATATTTTGAACCAACACAGAGATTCTATATAAGAAAATAACATAATAAAATCAAATAATCTATTTATTGAACAATATTCAACTGGCACAGGCAACTAAAACAAAAAAGGACACTTAGGATCACATCAAGTTAAAAAGCTTCTGCACAGCAAAGGAAACAATCAACAAAGTGGAGAGACAACCCACAGAATGGGAGAAAATATTTGCCACCTACCCATCTGACAGGGAATTAATAACCAAAATATATAAGGAGCTCAAACAACTTTGTAGAAAAAATCTAATAATCTGATTAAAAAATGGACAAAAGATCAGAATAGACATTTCTCAAAAGAAGACATACAAGTGACAAACAGTTACATGAAAAGGTGCTCAACATCACTGATCATAGAGGAAATGCAAATCAAATCCACAATATCATCTTACACCAATTAAAATGGCTTTTATCCAAAAGACAGGCAATAATGAATGCTGGCAAGCATGCGGAGGAAAGGGAACCCTCATACAGTGTTGGTGGGAATGTACCTTAGAACAACAACTATGGAGAACAGTTTGAAGATTTCTCAAAAAAACTAAAAACAGAGCTACTATATGATCCAGCAGTCCCACTAACTGGGTATAAACCCAAAAGACAGGGAATCAGTATATTGAAGATACATCTGCACTCTTTGTTGCAGCACTGTTCACAATAGCTAAGATTTGGAAGCAATGTGAGTGTCCGTCAACAGATGACTAGATAGAGAAAATATGGTATATATATACAATGGAGTACTATTCAGCCATTAAAAAGAATGAGATCCATCATTTGCAATGACAGGAATGGAACTGGAGATCATTATGTTCACTGAAATAGTCAGGCACAGAAATACAAACATCACATTATCTCACTTATTTGTCTGATGTAAAAATCAAAACAATTGAACTTATGGACATATAGAGAAGAAGGATGATTACCAGAGGCTGAAAAGGGTAGCGGGGGAATGGGGAGAGGTGGGGATGGTTAATGATTATAAAAAAATAGAAAGAATGAATAAGACCTACTATTTGATAGCACAACAGGGTGACTATAGTCAATAACTTAATTGTACATTTTTAAATAATGAAAGGAGTGTAATTGGATTGTTTGTAACACAAAGGATAAAGGCTAAGGAGATGGATAGCCCATTCTCCATGACATGAGTATTTCACATTGCAGGCCTGCATCAAAACATCTCACGTGCCCCATAAATACATACACTTACAATGTAGCACAAAAATTAAAAATTAAAAAAAATTAGAAATCAAATAATCTTGTCTAGCCTGCTCACTAATGAGAATATGTACTTCTTATTCCAAGCAAAAACAGAATATTGATGCTACATCTCAGAAGTTATATGAGACTTTGCTTGGTGTTGGTAGAAATATTTTTTATAGATGTAATTTACATTTTTAAAATATTTTCCCTAGATCTGTAGAAAATCTAGATGAATTAGAACAGGGCACTCAACAGTTCAAAGAATAATTTCTATTTCTGTTAACCAGTTAACAAATTAGAGAATACTAATGTGAAAATTCTTTTTCTACCCTGAAACTGCAGTTTATTCAGCTAATTAAAAAGACAGGGTGGTGCAGAAAGCTCCAGGAGCAGAGAAACTCTCTTGTCTTGTTCACACTCTGCCAGTTGTAAGTTTGGAGAGTAACGTATAGTAGGTAGTCAGTAAAATTATGTTGAGTGAATAAAATGAATTTGAATCAAGCTCCAGGAGCAGAGAAACTCTCTTGTCTTGTTCACACTCTGCCAGTTGTAAGTTTGGAGAGTAACATATAGTAGGTAGTCAGTAAAATTATGTTGAGTGAATAAAATGAATTTGAATCAAGCTTGGAAATTAATTGTTGGGCAAATAACTTTTTAAGCTTCCATTTATTTATTGGTAAAAGAATGCTATCTTTCTGGAGGGCTGCTTGGAGAATTAAACAAAATATATACAACTGTCATATTGCAGTGCCTAACACTCAGTAAAAGGTATTTGTTATTATCATAATATTGTTGCTAATTTGTGATTACTATTTTCCCATTTTGATCTAGGCAAAATAACATGTATGTACTGTTTTCTCTTTCTTAGCTTACCTCAACTGCCAGTGGGCTTTTGACTTTGTATAATAAGAGACTCCAAACCACTGAGTTTATGAAAGTCAATATAGGCATAAGCTATTAATATGTTAGGCATCAATATATAAGTGGCTATAGCTGTGGTTAAAATCGTTTTGCCAAAAGTAGCATTTTCTTATTTTCTCCACAAATCCAAATTCTACTCATTCTTTCTTTTGTTTCAGTCTTCTTTTTCTCATAAAGCCTTTCCTCCTTTCAATGCTTCTGCCTACTGTGCTATATTTTCCTTCATGCAATAGATCCTTTTCTTTGAGAAAGGGTCTAGGTATCTGACCAGACTTATTAGTCCATGGATGAGCATGTGATGCAAGTTGAGCCAATCAGAATTATCTTGACTGATTTGAGAAAATATGTCCCTTTATTCAACGTGCTAAGCTGAACTTATTTATGTCTGGAGTTGCTTTAGGCGATGTTCTCTTCCAGTCGTTGGAGGAAAGCCCACATCCAGGAAAGAGGGGACTATAACTGAGAAAGGAAGCTTTGAAAAAACTGGTTCCTAGATCTGGCCTGCCAGTAGAATCACCCTTGTATTTCACGGGTTTTCATATGCTTAAAATAGAATGAGTTTAATTTCTGTCTTGCAACCAAGTAAGTCTGTTACATATTGAAATGTAACCTAAATTCAATTTGTCACTGAAATTTAATGGACTCATTGATGAATTTTCAACCAGAAACAATCTTCTTTCTGATCATCCATTGTGCCAGGGTCTATGTTTCCAAGAAAAAAAGCAACTTCCACTTACAGAGTGCCAAATAATGCGCTCAGCTTTGTGTTCAGTGTGCTATGTCTAGCATCTCTATTACTCTCCCAGTAATCCTATGAGGTAGACGGTATGATCACTCTGATTTTACACATGAGAAAAATTGGCTCCAAGAAGCTAAATGGGCTGACTAGGTGGAAGATTAGCTCTACATTTCACTCTCTGGAGATCATGGCACTACTGCATTACTTCCAGATTTGGTAAGCTTGGCACAAAGGAGGGCTGAAGATATTGTTATTAAGACCAATGCCTGGGCAACTCTTCAGTGACCCACTGGTTATTAATCTTAAGCCCTGTTCAAATAAACCAGAAATTATTATGATACGGATACCAGGCAGTGAACATCTGATATATATTAAAACTTCATATGCATTAGCTGTAGTCCTTATAAAATTCTTTAGAGAAAAGATGACAAATAAGTTCATGTCTGGCATGGATTCTGGTCTGGTTATGGCCACCTTGAGCATGTTTTAAAAGGAAATATTGGGCTTCAATTGGGTTCAGTTAAAAAAAATTATGCCTGTAACGTAAACCAAGAGCGGAAAATGGAAGAAGGCACATGGCAAATTCTCTACTCCTTCTTCAGGATTATCTTAATTATTCTCATCTTGTAGATGAATTAACTGAGGTTTGAGAAGTTAACTAACTTGTCCATGGTCATGCTGTTAGGGAACTGCAATTTGAACCTGGGTTTATCTGAATCCAAACCCCCTACTCTTTCCATTTTATGTGATTCTCTCTCACTGTGGCAACTTATGCTGTTAGTTCTTTAGTGACATTCGACTGAAATAAAAGGTAAGTCTTGAGTTTTGTTTCCAAGGATCTATTGTGACACTCAATGTAGATGGTAATTGACATAAAATGTAAATACGTGAAGATGATCTGAAGATTTAATTGTTCCCATATACCTAAAAGCCATGTGTGCATTTCAGCCTAGTATTGAAAATTACATACCCACAAGGGAGATACATTTGCTAGTAGACAGTGATTTATGTCATAAATTAGATGCATGTAAAGAAGGTAAAATAGGAGTTTATACAAAGAAAATCATGTCTTTTGCCCATCAATTTATTCATTTATTCATTCCTCATGAATGCCCTCATCAAACAGTAATACTATTCTACAGGCACTGGACTGATTTAGGAACACAAATTTGTAGGAAGTTACCTCAATTCTTGTCTTTATAGAGTTTAAAACCATGTGAGAGATTACTGAGATATACCATAATAATGTTGAATTTAACCATAACTCTGTGACCCTAGATAAAAGTGACAAATAAATCCACACCCCCACCCCTTTGTGTTTCACAGATGACCTTCTGCAAGGCACTGTCCTCTCTCTATGGTTTGAATAAGATTCACTGATGCTCACTTGTTCACTGGTGACAAATCCTATCATGGTCATGGTTTATTTGGAATATCAGGAAATACATTTCCTTGTGATGATATGTGATGAGTAAGGATTTTGCACAAAGGGCAAAACCTTGACAAATATGTTAGAATTTCTTAATGACTCCCTCACAGAGTTATTAAGTTGTGAAAGAAATGAAATTAAGTGGAGATTATGGAAATTTGGCTTATAAAATAAGTGTGCATGCACTTTTTCTAAATTGTACTTGGGCCACAATGTTGCTTAACTAGTTTTAGTGCGGATACCACATGCCAAGATATTCCTCTTAGAATTATGTTGGTTGTGATGCAGGCACACACCAAATTTGGGCTTAGCCCAAAAGCGTTCTTGGCTTCACTCAGGAAAGAATTCAAGGGTAACTGAGCAGTGAAAATAAGCAAGCTTATTAGAGTAACAGTGTACAGCAAAATGTCTGCTCTCACAGCATGGGAGCAGCAGCCGCAGCATGGATTGCTGGCTGGCTATAGTTATATCCACTCTTGATTATATGCTAATTAAAGGGAGGATTATTCAGAATTTTCTAGAAAAGAAGCGAGGAGTTCCTGGAACTATATGAGGTAACTTCTAGGTGGTTGCCATGGCATTTGTAAACTATCATAGTACCAGTGGGAGTGTCTTTAATAATGATCTGTGAGGACGGCCTGGTGCGGTAGCTCACTGCCTGTAATCCCAGCACTTTGGGAGGCCAAGGAGGGCAGATCACGAGGTCAGGAGATCGAGACCATCCTGGCTAACAAGGTGAAACCTGTCTCTACTAAAAATACAGAAAATCAGCTGGGCGTGGTGGTGGGCATCTGTAGTCCCAGCTACTTGGGAGGCTGAGGCAGGAGAATGGCATGAACCCGGGAGGCGGAGCTTGCAGTGAACCGAGATCGCACCACTGAGCTCCAGCCTCGGAGACAGAGCAAGACTCCGTCTTAAATAAATAAATAAATATTTTAAAAAATAAAAAATAAAAAATAATAATCAGTGAGGGCAACCAGAGGTTGTTTTCGTCACCACCTGCTGGTTTCAGCCAATTTCCTTACCGCATCCTGTTTTTGATCAGCAGGCTCCTCACTGGTGCTCAGCTGATCTCCTCCCTCAGCTAGTCTTCAAATTATCCAAGATAATTTCCTGCCCAAAGGGCCCCAGCCACTTAGAGAATGTATCATAGTATCAATAACAATTTTTACATGTTAATTTCAGGGGATTGTAGGTTTTCCAAATGAGGTAAAATTCAGAATGCTAAATAAAATTCCATAGAGAATTTGGGAATTGAAAAATAGGTAATAAAATAGAGCTGTGAATGTGGATGAGATAGCGTAAGAAGTACACAGAGTGAGAAAGGGAGAGGGCCTGGAACAGAAGCCCAAGGTCACTTATGTGAGGGGTAGACATTGGAATAACAGCCAGCAAAGTCTACTGAATAGAACACATTTGTGATGTGCAAAGGCACAAAGCTAGAACTAAGAAAAGAGACATTCAAGTAGGAAGAGAGGAGCGAACCTCTTGAGAGCTTGAGAATTCAGGTAAGAGGAGGACTAAAAAGCCCTTGTTATCCCTAACCACCAAGACTACAGATAACCTAGGTAAGAACATTTCAGGGCAGCATGAAGGAGGAGGCCAAATTGAAATGAATTCAGAATAATAATGTCAGATGATCCAGTCGATGTAAACAATTCTCTCAAGAAGTTGATCCTGCAGAAAAGGGGATAAAGAAGTAGCTGAAGGGAAAAGAGGAGTTGCTGGACGTTGTTCGCCCCACTCCTTTTTCCTTGTTTAACAAAAGTAGATTTTAAGATGTTTAAATGCTGTTGGAAAAAGCCAGTTTATAATGGGAAAGGGGGATAATGGAGTGTGTCCCTAGCAGTGGGAAGGTATGAACCACGATGCACAAGTCAAATGACCACCCTTAGAGGAAAGAAAAGACTTGCTTTCCTCCATATACAAATGGGAGATTCGGAGAGAATGTGCCACTGTAGGGCAGTGCAGAAAGTTTGGTGCCATGGAAGAAATGAGACAACTGGATTAGGGAAGGACAGTGGCTGAGGGATAATGCCGATGGCACAGGAAAGACTACACACCATGATTTCTAAAGGCACCAGTCTGAGAGGATGTATAATTTTCCTGTAATTATTCAGTACCCTAGGTGGAGAGAACAAAAACACAGATTCATTCTCTGCCCAGTGAAGTTAAATAATTAAGCCAATATCACACAATGAGTTACTTCCATACATTTATTCCCCTGGTGTGAATATCCAGTTTTCTCAACACCATTTATTGAAGAGACTGTCCTTTCCCCACATGTGTTCTCATATTCTTCAACAAATATTTATCAGACATTATGAGTCAGGCAAAGTATTTTAAGCACTTGTGAACAAATAGACTTTTTAGTCTATTAAAGTTTCAGTTATGGAGCTTACATTTTAGTGAACTCAATTTTAGAATCAGATCCAGAGATGTGTAAGTTCAAAATGTTTCCATCTCCTAACAATGAATCTCTTTGCCTGCCTTTGGAGAAAAATAAAGTCCTGAACTTTCTGAATGAAAACATATAATGTTAGTGGAATTAATGTTTATATTTTGTACTTACAGCATAAATGCCACACTGAGGAGAATATAGTCTTGCTTAGACTGTAAGGAGCAAGTAGTACTTATTTCTTTATTTTTTCAATAATGCATAAAACTTTTGGTACTAGAGTTATTTCCACTAGACCCTATGCTCTTTGAATTTCAGGGATGTTTCTTACTCATGTTTATATTCTCTATACCTAGCATAATACCTCACAAATATGTCTCAATAAAGAGTTGTTGAACTAATGAGTGAATTAATTCAAACATGACACCATTAAATAAATGGAAACAGTGATTTATAATAAGAAATTTGATATTGCATCAAAGAGAAATATGATATCTCAGTATTCTTTTCCATCACCTTCAATACCAGGCATACACAGGGCTCATTAACAATGTCAGATGCATCCCTCATTACCACTCACTAAAACCAAAACCAACAACAACAAAAAATCTCTATAGTGGTCATAAAATATGTGGAAAATATGGAAGACAAATTATAAACCTAATATTAATTTCAGCAATTTTCACTCAAGCTGTAAGTTTCAGGGTGTTTTATTGCTAGACTTTTATAACCTTCAAATTCTTGCCATGAACTACAATAAATTTTGAGTAGAAGATCCACTTAGCTGTGAAAAATAGTCACAGCCTTGATGTATTCTGGGTAATTTGGGGCCATAAATCTAGGGGAAACACAAGAAACAACATTGTTTGTGGTAGTTGCTTTCCTGAAAATAAAGAACAAAAATTGGAGTCATGGAAGAGACCTCATCTTCACAGATTTCTTGTTGGGTTACCCATGCAGATAATTTAAATTCACTAAAGCTCTGTTTGATTACCTATAAAATGGGCATTATAATAATAACTGGAATATAGTAGTTGTTTAATAAATGTGTGTTTGGGCAGAGGTTCTGCAAAGAGAACAATTTTTGGAGTACACAGAACTGAGTTCAAATCCTAGCTCTGTCACTGATGTGTATGTGTTTGTGTGTGTGTGTTTTCTAGTCATGGTCATTATGCTATTTAACACACATAACAAACTGATGAGGCAAGCACTATGATTCTTCCATTTTACAGATAAAAAATGCAAGTACAGTTGAAGAGATTAAAGAACTTTCCCAAGAGCTAGGAATTTACAAAGCCAATACTCTATCCCAGAAATTCTGACTCTTAAGTCTGTGTTTTAGGATATATTAGATATAAATGACATTCAGACAAAAAATATTGGCATCAGGAGCAGAATGAAAGTATGTTAACTAATTAATTTATTCACGCAGAATATTTATTGAGAACCTACTATATGCCCCACACTCTGCTGGTGCTGTGAATACGGTGGTGATTCACAATGGAAACAGACATCATTCCTGGCCTCATAGAGCTAACAATACACAGAAGGAAGATGAACCATATCATGCCATAAAGAAATAAATATAGATGGCAAGCCTTTAAAATGAAGATGTGTTTGCATAGGTGGTCTTTTTTTCTTTTAGACTGGTCTCCAAAAGCACAAGGAAAGTGCCAGCTACTGGATAGAGGCTCAATAAATAAACCTTGAATGAAAATCAAAGACCTAAAGACAGGTATACCATTTGACCAGCAATCCATTGCTGGGTATATACCCAAAGCAATATAAATCACTCTTTTATAAATACACATGCATGTATATGTTCATTGCAGTACTATTCACAATAGCAAAAACATGGAATCAACCTAAATGCCCATCAATGATAGACTGGATAAAAAAAATGTAGTACATGTACACCATGGAACACTATGCAGCCATAAAAAAGAACAAGATTATATCCTTTGTAGGGTCATGGATTGATATGGAGGCCATTTTCCTCAGCAAACTAATGCAGAAACAGAAAACCAAATACTGCATGTTCTCACTTATAGGTGGCAGATAAATGATGAGAACACATGGACACATACAGGGGGACAACACACTGGGGCCTATTGAAGGATGGAGGGTGGGTGGAGGGTTGGAGGAGGAGAACTAGGAAAAATAGCTAATGAGCACTAGGCTTAATACTCGGGTGATGAAACAATCTGTACAACAAACCCCTATGACACAAGTTTACCTACCTATATAACAAACCTGCACATATACCACTGAACTTAAAAGTTAAAAAAAAAGAAAATCATACGGATGTTGAATCATGTTAAAAAATGCTGTTTTGAGAAAGCAGAAAATGTATATTTCAAAATATTGCAAAATCAATTAGATAGATATAGAATAGATTATATTAGAAGAAAGTTAGTAAACATAAAAAATGCTCAGCTTTAGTTTCTAGTAATGTTAATTTATGTGGAAAGTCTTAATTTCTCACAATATAAGATAAATGAAGTATTATGCATGTCGTTCTCCTCTGTCTTAAATATCTCTATGATAAAACATAAAAATAAATGTGGTATTTGGAGCCAAATAATGGAAATATGTGGTTTCATAAATATAAATGGACAAAGATTCAAAGGTATGAGCCTTGTACTGTGAATAAAGCAAGCATCATAGCCTAATTGTCTTCAGGATAAAGGCCCAGCTAAGTTTGTTTGTTTTCAAGGATCTCCTCAATCCTTCATTTGATCACCTCTCTACTCTAGACTCCTGGCACTTCTTACATGAATCTTCAATGCTGCAGTCTCTCTTCTTAGTCTGGGCCCCTCTCTCACAATGGTCCATGTGTTTGGCATCATTACTAACCATGCTTTACTGCCTTATTCATCCATTAAGGCCAAACACAAGCTCTACCTCTTTTTGGCTTACTTCTGTCATGGAACTCAATGGCTTCTCCCTTGATGTGTTAGTTTGCTTTGGTTTGTTTCTTTTAATATGTTCTGCCCCTGATATCTGATATCTCATCACACCCTTCTATGTATTTAGCATATACTCCCAATACAGAATAGTAAACTTGTAAATGACGGTAATGTCCCTTTGGCTCTGTTGTGGAATAAGCCTATTCCCAACACAGAATCTAAGTTACATGTTAACATGTGTGGCAGAGAGCAGCTGAATATACCAGTCCTGTTTCTTCTTCCTATCCACATCAAGAAAAGACTAAATTTCCCACTTTATCACAAAAAGTTTGGGCATTGAGATGAAATTACAGTCAGGGTAAAATAGACAATAACAGCAAAAACTATGCTTTTCCTCTGCCCTTTATTGCAGCTGGAAGCAAAGGATTCCATGACATCAGAACCACATGAAGAAAGGAATAGGAATCCCTCAGCTGTAGCTCTCCTGGAGGACAGCCACCATGAGAGCCCCAGAGCTATGTAGAACTGTGACACAGACTGGAAACAAACTTCAATGATGTTAAACCACTAAAATTTAAGGCCATTAGCTAGTGTAAATTATTCAGACTAATTTTAAGAATAAATTAATTAAAAAAAAAATTCTTGCACAGCTAGGGAAATACTCAATGAAATGAAAAGGCAACCTATGGAATAGAAGAAAACATTTGCAACCCAAATATCTGATAAGGGGTTAATTTCCAAAATATATAAGGAAATCATATAACTCAACAGCAAAAACAAAGAAACAAACACAAAAAACTCGATTAAAAATTGTGAAAGGACCTCAATAGATGTTTTTCCAATGAAAATATACAAATGGCCAATAGATTCATGAAATGGTGCTCAACATCACTAACCGTCAGGGAAATACAAATCAAAACCATAGGTTATGACCTCACATCTGTTAGAATGGCTATTACCGAAAAGGCAAGTGGTAAGAAGTGCTGACAAGGATGTGGATAAAGGGATTCCTTGTGAACCGTTGGAGGGAATGTAAATTGTACTGCCATTATGGAAAACAATAAAGAGGTTTATCCAAAAATTAAGTTAATCAATTCGTTTGTTCCAGTAATCTCACTTCTGGGTATATATTCATAGGAAATGAAATCAACATTTGAAAGAGATATCTGCACTCCCATGTTCATTGCAGCATTATTCACAATAGGCAAGATGTGGAAATAATAGTGTTCATCAACAGATGTATCAATAAGTAAATAAATTATATATACATACATATGCCACAATTTCTCTCTCTCTCTCTCTTTCTCTCTCTCTCTCTCACACACACACACCACACACACACGCACACACGTTCATACACAATGGAATATAATTCAACCTTAAAAATGAAGGGGCTAGGCGCGGTGGCTCACGCCTGTAACCCCAGCACTTTGGGAGGCCTAGGCGGACAGATTACGAGGTCAGGAGATGGAGACCATCCTGGCTAACATTGCGAAACCCCATCTCTACTAAAAAATACAAAAAAATTAGCCGTGCGTGGTGGCGGGCACCTGTAGTCCCAGCTACGCGGGAGGCGGAGGCAGGAGAATGGCATGAACCCAGGAGGCGGAGCTTGCAGCTGAGATCCTGCCACTGTACTCCAGCCTGCACAGCGAGACTCCGTTTCAAAAAAAAAAAAAAAAAAAAGAAGAAGAAGTAACTTCTGCCTGGGAAATAGCCCCTGCCTTCATCTTCAAAGCTAGCAGAATAGCATCTTCAAATCTCTCTCTTTTTTCATGTAAGGTAACATATTGAGAGGCCTTGGAAATTTGGAACTGAACATCTTTGGGATACCATTATTCTTTGATCGCAAAGAGAATCATTCCATGCCCTTTTTTTTTTAAGATGGAGTTTTGCTCTCGTCACCCAGGTTGGAGGGCAGTGGCGCAATCTCAGCTCACTACAACCTCCGCCTCCTGGATTCAAGTGATTCTCCTGCCTCAGCCTCCCAAGTAGCTGGGATTAGGCACCTGCCACCAGGCCCAGCTAACTTTTGTATTTTCAGTAGAGAGGGTTTCACCATGTTGGCCAAGATGGTCTCGAACTCCTGACCTCAAGTGATCCACCCACCTTGCCTCCCAAGTGCTGGGATTACAGGCATAAGCCACCGCGCCCAGCCCATTCCATGTCATTTGACTAAGCCTGACATTCGTAGAATAGGAAAATATAATACCCCCAGAAAAAAGCAACAACTTCTCTGAATTAATCTATTATAAATTAATAAAATTTGAAACTCATATTTTGATGCCGGAGAAAACCTACTAAAATTGTCTGTAACGATCCAGTTTAATGCCAGCAGCTCTAACAATAGAAATGCACACCAAGTACAAAGTCAGTAAAAGAAAAAATTGATTGCAGCCTGGCAAGGTAGAGGGAAAAATGAAGGTGAAAAAGGGGAGACATAATTAGTAATTTTGTTAATGTAACTGGAATGTTTCTGGCTGCAAGTAACAGAAGGTTCAAACACTGGTGTTTTGAATCATAAAGACAGTTATTATTTATTTAATGAGAAATATGGAAGCAAGCTATCCCAGGGTTCCTTCACAGATCAACGATGCCACAAAGACACGGACTTCTGGCATCCTTCCCTTCCGTGATGCTCGGCATGTTAGGTTTCTTACTTTCATACTTACTGCGTCAGATACAAGACGGTTATATCAGCTCCAGGCATTATATCCTGACATTCACTTCCTCAGCAATAAGAAATAGCAATGTGCAGTCCCAGTTGGTTCCAGAAAGTCAAATATATTTCCCAGAAGCCTCCAGCAGATATCCCCTCACTTTATTTATTTGTTAATTTGTTTACTTATATTTTGGTGAGAACATTGTCTTAGGACTAGACTCCATTAACTGCAATTGAAGCCAGAAATATGGTTGTTGAGAGAAACAGGACTGTCATGGATGGCATGGTTGCTCCTGTTATGATTCGGTGCCTGGGCTCATGACAGCCTTGAACAAAGCTTGGGTTCTATGGTTAGAAATGATGGTTTTATAGTCAAATAAGAGTCTTGGCCACACAGCACACTAGTGGCAAAAAATCAGCCCTGAAAGGAATGTCTCCTGATTTCTATCTCCGCAAACTTCACTTCTTGTCATGAATTTACTGCTTCTTTGAATTCTGCTGGGCTAAATGTGTGTTCCCACGACTCCTCTGTGAATGTGCTGTTGCATGTGTCCTTCCTGGGAGAAAGTGGACATTGCAGTTGCCCCACTCTTATCCTCAAGGGATACATTCCAAGATCCCCAGTGGATGCTCCAAACCTAGGATAGTATGGAACCTGATGGTCATCAATTGGAGGGCATTTCTGTGCGTGTCTTCCACCCAAAAATTTAATGCCTTTTTTCATCTTAAGCCCTTATCACGCACTGTGGCTGTGACTTTATAGTTTGAGGTGCGACAGCAAAACTAGCACAAATTTCTTTTTCCTTCTTCACAACTTTATAGATAGAAGATTCCTTCTTACACAGATCTAAGCAACCCCAGCATAGGATTTTTTTTCTTTCCATTAAGTTGAGAACTTTTGCCTTTTCTCTTAAAGGGAGCACTTAAGGCTTCTGTTTGGCATATTTGAGTTGCCAGTATCACTACTCTTTGTGCTTTTAGGGAAATGTTATGGAAAATAAAGGTGACTTGAACACAAGCACTGTTATGCCAGGACAGTGGTACCATGGAGGGTTGAAAACATGGGGGGCTGATAACCTGGAGGGCTATTAAGTGACTCACTCACTGTCAGGTAGCATATACAGAATGGATATGCTGGACAAAGGGATGATTCACATCACAGGCAGGATGGAGAGGGACAGTGCAAGATTTCATCATGCTACTCAGAATGGCATGTAATTTAACATTTATGAATTGTTTATTTCTGGCATTTATCATTGGATATTTTCTGACCACAGTTGACCTTGGGTAACTGAAACCACTGCAAGTAAAACCCTGGTTAAGGAGGGGCTACCATTTATTGTACTAAGGAGAAAATCTAAGTCATTTTTTTCCATGCAGCAGATTTGCAATAATCATCAAACCAGCCTGAAGGCAGTTAAACGTGACCCTATCTTCTATTGACAGAAAGCAACACTAAATGTTTCTGAGTTGTGAACAAGAGTTTTTGAAAATGCAGAGGTTCCTCATCCAGACACAGGCAAGCACTTGTGAAATGTGTCACTGAATGGGGATGCTATTATAGAGGATAAACACCCAACCACACACTCTGCCTTTTTCAATGGATCAGTTTTCTCTTACTTGAATCTAGGTTAGAGCTTTTAAATTCTCCAATCATATGCATTCAAAGTTCAAAGAATAAAAGACTGGTTCAAATTCTAAACATTACAGTCTTTTATTTTCTTCCATAAATAGCATGTTGCCAACTGAAATCAGGCATTAACTAAACTATGACTCAGTAATGTGCAGTATTCAAATACTGTGAGTAAAAGTAGCAATTATTCTACATGAGGTAATCAATTTATTAAAAGAGACATAAATGAATTCAATTTTTTCTTGTCGGCCATAAATATTTAGCATTTCTGAGCACAACCCGTTTAGACTGGTGAGTAGCAGTAATTTAATTTATTTATCAACAATTTGGTTTATTTATCAAAATAAATTAGTCTTTCATTCTTGAGCTGTTGGATTATTCACAAAATGCAATCACTTAAAAGTGGCAATGTGAGTTTGGGCAGGTCCCTTTTTCCTGGACAATACATATAAAATGAGGACAGTTAGTGTAGGTGGCGTGTAAAGTCCCTGCAAATCCAAATTGGATTAATTCTTCTATGAAAATGCAGAAAGCATTCAGTTGGAGCATTGGGCCCAAGTTCTAATCTAGTTTTTACCAACTTTAATTAAAGAAAATATTTTTATTCCCTGTGGTTCAGAGTTTTATTGCATGTAAAGTAGGGACAATATAATTCCTACTGCTTCAAGTGGAAGTAACAATCAAAATAAACATATGAAAAACTATTTGTTAAGTTGATGGGCTAAGGCAGGTCCCCAAATGTCAGTGGGAACTCAACTTCAGCTACTGTCCAGGCTCTTGACACCATCCCAAGAAAGAATTCAAGGACAAGTCATAAAATAGCATAAGTATGGAGATTTATTGCAAAATGAAAGCACACACTCAAGAAAGGGGAGTGTGGGTGTACTCAAGAGTGAGTTGTGCCCCGTGGGGTTTGGGACATCTATCTCTATGGGTTTATTTAACCAAGGGGAATCATATTCATGAAGATTTCTTGAAAAAGATAAAGATTCCATGGAACTATGGTGCCACCCATTTTTGTACCAAATATCGGTGTTCCTGAAACTGTCACAGCGCTGATGGGTGCGTAATTTAGTATGGTAATGGGAGTATAAGGAGGTTTTAGGTGAAACCTAGGTCAAATCTAGCTCCATGTTGGGTCTAGTTGGTGTCAGCCAGCTTCTCCCCATTCTGTTTTTCAGGGTCTTATCATTCCCTAGTGTATGCAACTGTTTCAACTGTTTCCTTTTTGCTAGTCATGTGAGACTGCTGCCTGGAATTTTCTATTCTCCTGTGACCACCCTGTATTATTCATATATTAAAGTGAAAAGTTATCTATAAATGCCCTGTAAAATAGTCATTGAAAGGTTTTCTGCATGCCATGTACTACGGCAATTTCTACAAATACGAGGGTGACAATTAGAAGCTCCCGCAAATAATGCTCATTGTGGGACAGTAGTTAATAGATAATGCGCTAAGAATAAATAAAGTTTGTTAAGCAGTTGTTATGTATAGGCTGTGTGCTAACCACTTTCTTTTATTTATTCCTTTAAAAATATTTACTGGGAACATATTCATAGCAGGCACTGCTTTATCACTTAAATTATGTTTTCTTCTTGCGTAAATCTTCACAACTAAGTTATGAGACACGTTATATTACAGTGCTCCTTTCAAGGATACCAAACCTCAGAAAATTTGGCAACTTTAACCAATCTCAAAAGCTAATAAGTAGTAAAATTGAGTTAGAGTGTTAAGTTTTTCTGAATTTAACATCTGTATTAAATTTTAACCTAGAATTTAACTGACCTGGCAAGGAGGCCATTAGGGAAGCCCTCAAGGGGTGAGGAGTGGAGAGGGAATCTTGTTATAGGAGATCTCCCAGTAGACAAGGGTTTGGGGAGACATTTTTAAGACAAAGAATTCAGGGCAGGTGCAGTGGCTCACACGTGTAATTCCAGCATGTTAGGAGGCCGAGGTGGGCGGATCACCTGAGGTTGGGAGTTCGAGGCCAGCCTGACCAACATGGAGAAACCCAGTCTCTACTAAAAATACAAAATTAGCTGGGTGTGGTGGTGCATGCCTGTAATCCCAGATACTTGGGAGGCTGAGGCAGGAGAATCGCTTGAACCTGGGAGGTGGAGGTGAGCCGAGATCACGCCATTGCACTCCATCCTGGGTAATAAGAACGAGACTCCATCTCAAAAGAAAAAAAAAAAAGTCAAAGCATTCAGCAAATGTAAAAACATGGAAGCAGGAAACAGCATGACACCTTGGGGAAACTAAATGGCACTAAATAGCAGGGCTTTAAGGAGCCTATTGTGCAGTTATTATTATGCAAAACTGACGTAATTGGCCAGGTTCAGGGAATTTTCCATCCTAATTACTTTGTTCAGGTAGCTTCACTTCTTCTTCCATCAACTTGTTGTTTAAAATGAGATACTAAAGAAAAATCAGTTGGCCATTTTTAGAGCTGGTTGAAGTGATTTTTCAGAGGATCTGGACAGCAGCCTGCATTGGTTTCAGCTCGGAAAATACATACTACCAAAAATAAACGCATCTCTGTCTACAGTTCTGCAGCTGGAGGAAACAAAGCAGATGGCTGTGAAACCAAGAGCAGCCTCCACAGAACACCTTGAAACAGTACAGCCAGCGAGGGTAGGCTCCAAGAGCCCAAAAGGGAAAGTTTGGGTGGTGTGTGTGCGCGTGTGCACACACTCGCAGCCTTCAAACTGTCCGCAAAGAAAGCGCATCAGAAACCTTATGCTTGAAGGAGCACCCACTCCAACTTCCCACATCTTCGGTACATGTTACGGACAGTAATTACGGAGGTCATATGGTGTGAACAGAGCTCTGGAGTCAGGCTCCTCAATTTTTATCCTAATTCTGCCACTTCTTATCTTTATGACCTTGGGCAAAATACTTTATTACTCAGTGCCACAATTTTATCTTCTTCAAAATGAGGGTGATAATAGCACTTATCTCCTAGGATTATTGTAAGAAATAAATGTGATAGTTTGTGTGTCCAGCCCATGGAAAGTGCTCATGAAATGACAGCATTTTGTTTGTTGTTTCTGGTGATGTTGTTGTTATTATTTTATGAAGCACCATGTATTTCTTATTTCTAATCTTATAAACTACTCCATAATGTGCATAGCATTTTTTTCCTCTTTATTATTAAGGAATGGGAGGTCCAGACAGTTAGAATGGTTTGTCCAAGCTCATTCAGCAGGTAAAAGAACTAGAATTTGAACCCAAATTTATCAGATGTTAAAAATTCATGCTCTTTCTGCAATATACAATTGTGTCGCACAGAATAAAACATATATCCATTGATAGTAGAACGAGGACTAGAAGCCCAAGCAGACAGCGGTCCTAGGATATCAACTGTGATATAATGGGGAATATCAAGTGCAGAACAGTCCTGGCTTTGAATACAAGCTCTGTTGCTTACTGTAGGGGCTCAGAAAATCATTTAACTTCACTGAGCCTGCCCCAGTGTTCTCATTTTTAAAAAGGAGTTTTATAGGAGTTTAAAATGGACTTCATAGGGATTTTGCTAAGATTATCTCAATACAATTTTTAATACCCCCAGGAATCCATTGACCCCATGACTAAATCAACTCTGTTGTTATAGACATTTATCACAGTAGGCAACTCTCCCTGTAGTGTCTATTACATTGGCAACTTCCATTCCCCCTTTTGGTCATGGTTTTACGTTTTTCTACCATGCCTGAGTGTAAACCTCAATAAGAGCTGAGCTCCTCATTTTAGCACCCAGTTCAGGGCCTTCTGGCACACACAGTATGAGAGAGCTCCATAAAATGTTAATATGCATTTTTTTCACTTCTTGGCTCCTAGTTCAGTGTTCCATCCACTGCTGCTTAGGGAGAACCCCGGTATCCCAAAAACTCAAGCAGTGTATTTATGAACTAGAATGTGTAGGAAGCAACTAACTGATTTTCAAGGCTGGATTAAGCTGTATTTTTCAGCATTCAAAATGAGTGACCAAAAGTTTCCTCTGTTAAGTCAGAGGTTTAGTTGAGATGATGTCTGAAGGCATTTTTTAGGAGTAAGAAGTGACAATTGCATCTTGGTCAGAAAATTGAAGGCTATGAAACTTAGAAAGACTCTGTGAAGTCATTTAGCCAGATATTCATTTTGTGTGTAAATTGTTCTCCCGCACAACAGGATGAAGCTAACCCATCCTGCTGTTCTCCGAATGTTGTTCTGAAGGATACAATTCTATTTTGTAACTACAAACACATTGCTGAAGAGATGGTGAAAATTCAATCCCTATTGCATCAGCAATTAAAAGGCAATCTTTAGAGGTGTTTTAAAACACAAGATGGCGCAGCTAATTTGTATATGATAGAGTTTGCAAGTGTGTCAACCACAGTGTGTTTTCCCTTTTCAAGGCAACATATCATGTATTAGCATGGGCTTGACTTATGGGGATCAGAGATAAGCTCAAATTCTGATCCTTTCATTTATCATTTTTTATTACTGTGAGAGCCTGGTGTCTCCTTTCATCATCTGTATGAAAGTGATTATACTGCAGAAATGATGGCGATGATGATGATGAACTGTGATTGTCAACTCTTGAAAGTAAAGATGAAAATATGACTAACTTATTAAAAGAATCATGCCTTTCACAGCAACATAGAGGGATCTGGAGGCCATAACTCAGAAACAGAAAGCCAAATACTACATGTTCTCATTTATAAGTGAGACCTAAATAATGTATAAACACGGATATAGAGAGAGGAGTAATAGAAATTGGAGACTTTGGAAAGGCGAGTGGATGGAACTGGGGTGAGAGATGATAGATTACCTAAGGGACACAGTGTATACTATTTGAGTGATGGTTACACCAAAGTAAAACTCCAGACTTCACCACTATGCAGGATATTCATGTAATAAAACTACACTTTACCCCCTAAGTCTATAAAAATAATAAAATTAAAAATAGAGATACAGTTTCAACCTCTTCCTCTATTTTTTTTTTTTTAATATTTTTTTACAGACAGGGCCTTGCTAAGCTGGCCAAGCTAATCTTAAACTCCTGGCCTCAAGCAATCCTCCCAGCTCAGCCTCTTAAGCTATTACAGGATTACAGGAGTAACTGCATCTTGCTAGTTGTTTCTTTGTTTTGTTTTGTTTTTTGGGGGTTTTTTTTCCTTTTCAGAAAAAAAAAAACAAAACAGAGTAAGTGTATTTGACAGTTCAAAATTCACAGCAAATACATATTTTATTTAAATTGTTTTATGACTTTAAATAATTTAAATATATCCCTATAATAGTCAACAAGTTTCAGGCAGAGGAAAATTTTGCTGTATTAAATTTGTCACTCTAGGTAATATAAGGTACTAATTGCCAAGATAAAATAAATTATGCTCTATTTCTTCTGTTTGAGTTTATACAGAAACAAGCCAAGGAAAGTTAAATGTCATCTCCCCACCCTATTTCCTGATGTAACTAACATGAGGAGAAAAACCACTGACAGCAGAACCAAAAAGAGTCTGCTTTGATGGGAAGGATTGTCAGTGGAAATCAAGAAGAACTCATCTCTGGTCACACCCTTGAGACTCAGCCCTATCGCTCCTGGATGTTAAAAATAGGCTCCCTCATGGAGATGCTGTGGCCCCAGGAAAAGCCTGGGTTTCCAGTGGGTCAGGTTCATCCTGGGGGAGCCTTGCAGATGTCTCATCATCTCTACATTAGTCTGCTAGGGCAGTCATAACAAAGTACGACAAGCTGAATGGCTTAAACAACTGAAATGTATTTCTCTCAGCTGTAGAGGCTGGAAGTCCAAGGTCAAAGTGTTGGCAGGGTTGGTTTCTTCGAAGTCCTCTTCTCCTTGGCTTGCAGATGATGGTCTACTCCCTTTGTCTTCACAGGGTCTTCCTCCTGTGCCTGTCTGTGGCCAAATCTTCTCTTCTTATAAGAATGCCAGTCATGTTGGATTAGCACCCACACTAATGACTTTTTTTAACTTAGTTATCTCTTTAAAGGCTGTACCTTTAAATATGGTCGCATTCTAAGGTACAAATGAGTTTTGTCAGGGACGCAACTGAACCCTTAACAAGCTTCAACCCTCAGTCCACTGTTTGGAGAGTGGAATTGTGTGATTGGTGCCATGTCTTTTTTTGTTTTTTCCTTTTGATTCACACAAACCATCATTGGGCTTTTCTAAGTGTCCTGTGTAAATGAGTACTTGATTCAATCAAATAAGATGGATACACTTGAAAGAATTGAAATTGGTTCTAAATTGTGAAAATTAGTTCCTGAGAATATAAATAAATAGCTGATTTTATTTGAAGCTACCTAAGTTTCAAGCATTCTTTTTGTACCAGGTTCAAAGAATTAAAAGGAAAGGACATCTCACCCTTGTGGAGTCTAGGGTATAAAGCAGAAAAGAGCAAGCAAAAAACACACAACTAAAATTGAGGTCAATGCTATGAAGGAGAAGGAGGTGATGCAGGAGTGTTTTATAATCCTGAACGGTGACTTTGAATTTTTCAGATATACAGGTAAGGGAGAGAAGGGGTATGCTATTTCAGACAGCAGAAAGTCTTTGAAGAAATAACTAACATGACTCCTTTGGAAAACCTCACCATGCTAGTGTGGTTGGAGACCCAAGTGGGAAGGGGCCAGGGTGCCGAGAGACCAGGTTTCAAATTGGCAAGAAAAATATCACAGAGAGATTTGCTGAACCAAAACTCAGCTCAGCCTACTTGCCAATTTTGCCATTTTGTTATTTTATGCTCATGCTATTTTTATTCACAGTTGTTCTTTTTTCTGACTAGAGATGGAATTAAGTCCAGGATTCATTTCTGTACTCTCTTTATAGTGTTCTGTCTTATGTGTTTTTCCCTGAGAAGGACCAGAGGATGTGGTCCCCTTTTCGAAACTTCGCAGTAGGCGTCCTCATCCCCAACATCCTTCCATTCCTCCCTCTGTCCCTATCCTCGCAGTACCATCAGGTTGCTCAGTTTTTGTTTGCCTCCAGAAGAGGAGGGGAGATTGGGAAGAATGAACTAGGCTAGAACTTCCTCCTGATGTTAGAAATGCAAGTTTGTGCAGCTTAAATTTCTGCCACCTGGAAGGGACTAATCCTGGAGCTGCCATAGGCTTTGGGGAACCTCATCAAGGTAGAGAGTAATGGATAGTCTCTGATTCTTTCTACCAGTGGACCAGCACCTTCAACTCAATTCAGAAACATCAGTAAATCTTTTTCCAGGCTAATAATACACAAAGTGTGCTTACCCACATGTATTAGGTATGAGACATTACTTAGTACATACAATATGTAATCATTACCTATTTTCATAAACAAATGCTACTCAGGCCCTAAGTATCATTCCAGTTAACTCCCCCACTCTCACACTATGCATTTTCCGTGAAAGAAGCATCAAACCACTCTGAAGCCCTCAGAACAGCCCATATTTATAAAATACTGGGTCCACTATATTTCATTCATTCATTCATTCCTTTGTTTATGTGGCAAACAGTTTTTGAGGAGGTATTAATAATGCCAAGCATTATTCTTGGTGATACAAGAGTGAACAAGGAATGGTTATTATTAATGGCTTCTTTCTAGCATTAAATTCTAAGACCACTCATGTACTTTTCTTAGTAAGTCAGCACCCTCATTGACCTCATTTTTTTTCCAAGTGATAAAGGATGTTAGATCAGAAGGGAACTACCTGCTGAAAGTTAAAACTCAGTGATGATTGACAACCAGGAAAAGACAGAAAAACTTTCAACCAGAAAAACATAGATAATCTAACCCATAATCTCTAGAGATATCTCCAAAGTAAATGTAATTTACTGATACGCATAATGACAAGTGATACATTGAGAAAGAAGCTTATTTTTTCTCACTCCTTTCCTCAATTAAATTTACGATCAATTCCTATCAATTACACCTCTTTATCATTTTCTATATTAATATCTTCTTTTTCATTTTCTCTGCTACCATCTTGAATCACACCCATATTATCTTTTTCCTGAATTATTGTACTAATTTTCTACATGTCATCACATCTCCTTCCAACATCTCATGACTCCAGTGTATTCCCTCCAAAGCCAAGCTGATCACTCTGAGGTGGGACTGTTAATGAGCACTGTTCTTAACTAAAATTCTTTAGTGACTCTGTATTTCCAATGGCATGTATTTCAAAATGTCATAAAAAGTCCTTCAGGATTTGGCCCCTGCAACCCTGTCCAATCTCCTTCTTGGCATATGGAATGAACTGTGGCTTGGCTCCAGATCTTAACTCCCTCTTTTCACTGCCCAAGATTCCTTCTTTCCAATGTACATCTGGCAAAACCATAATCACTTTTCAAGAATTAGCACAGTTGTTACTTCCTCTTACTGCCCCTTGCCTGCTCCAGCTTTGTAACCCTCCCCTCACTGTGTGTGCACTTCTCCAAAGATACAGCATATGGTGTCTCTTTCTGACATCTGCTCTATGCATCCCCAGATGTTCAGCCACCTTAGGGCCACAGCCTGTCTTAATTATTCATTTCTAGGTTCCCAAACCTTCAACAGTACCTGTTGTGTAGTATTTGTCCAGTGAATTTGTGTCAATGAATTTAAATACAGAATTAACACATAAATAGTGAATAAATGCACAGTGTCCTCAGTGTAATTAGATAGAAAAAATGAGTAATGATTTAAAAAGGTTTCTATCACCAGTTGTTACAGAATTTTTTAAATGTTTTAAATGTTTGAACAGAGAATTGTCAGTATTCAAGAGGATTCATTGGATGAAAACACCCCAAATTAGAGCTGCTAGTATTCTGTACTATTGTTGACCATTTATACATGTATTTCCCCAGATAGATAGATGATAGTCTTCTTGAAATAACTGATCACACCTTCTCTATTACTGTATCCCCGTCATACATAAAAATAAATATGCTTCATAAATATTGAGGTTTTTAAATTTGTTTTTTTAAATTGTGATAAAATGTATATAACATAAAATGTTACAATTTTAACCATTTTTAAGTATACAGTCTGGTGACATTAAATACGTTCTCACTGTTGTGCAATCATCACCACTGTCCATCTCAAAATCTTTTTCATCATCCCAAGCTGAAATTCTGTACCCGTGAAGCACTAACTCCACATTACTTGATCCCTCTAAGGCTTGTAACATCTATTCCACTTTGTATCTCCATGAATTTGACTATTCTATGTACCTTATATAAGTGGAAACATACAATATTTGTCATTTTGCTACAGACTTATCTAATTTATCATAATGTCTTCAAGATTCATCTATGATGTAGTTTGTGAAATTCTTTAAACAATTTTATTCCTTTTTAAGGCTGCATAATATTCCATTGTATGTATATAGCAGCTGTTTTTATCTATTCATCTGTCAACAGGCATTTGAGTTGTTTTCATCTTTTGGCTATTGTGAATAACACTGCCATAACCATCAGTGTATAAAGATCTGAGTCCCTGCTTTCATTTCTTGTGCATGTATATCCATAAGTAAAATTTCTGCAATATATAGTAATTCTATGTCTAAATTTTTGAAAAACTGCTAACTTGCCTTCTGTAATGGCTACACAGTTTAACATTTGCATAAGAAATGTACAAGTCTTCCAATTTGTTCATATCTTCACCAACATTGATTTTCTTTTTTTTTCAGAGTAGTCATCCTAATGAGTATGGCCTCATAAATATTTATGCATAAGTGAAAAAGCAAACGTGATCTACCAAGCTTCCTCATAAGGAAGACCCAGCAAGCAGGTTAATAAATAATAAATAAATGTAGGTACAAGGACAGTGGTCACTTATTTAAAGCACAGTTTTGGGGAGTAAACTTTTGGTTCTTCCATTTACCAGTTTAGTAAATGAGGGAGAAATCAGTATTTTCTGGTTTCTCCGTCTGTAAAATGGGTTTAACGACATCAAGTGCACAATGTTATTTTGTCAAACAAATAATGCAAATAAAAGCACTCCTGAAAGCATTACTCCAAAGAGACCCGTTAATAGTGTGATTATTACAGTTTCAACAAATCAGGTGCCAATGGGGCTTGTGAGACATTTTCTTTAACCCACACTTCTCCTAAACATTCAAATAACAATAGCAC
Organism: Pongo abelii; assembly: GCF_028885655.2. Lineage (NCBI taxonomy): Eukaryota > Metazoa > Chordata > Mammalia > Primates > Hominidae > Pongo > Pongo abelii. Next base: position 147,783,503 of record NC_071992.2, on the reverse strand, counting down.
TGTTTCTTTCCATTTCCTTGGGAGTGAGGGGGGACACTGGCTGAGAGTCAGAAGTCTGCAGTCTGCATCCTGTTCCTCTTATGAGCCAGTGACCTTTCATAAGGTACTTCACATATGTGAGCTTCTGTTTTCTTCACCTGAAAATAGTGAACAAGATAACCACCTCCAAGCATGGTGGTGAGTAGCAAATGGGATAATGTCTAGAAAAAAGTGTCAAAAGACCTGAAATAAGTAATAGCCATATTTGAGTCTAAATCTCTACTCTCTGCAGAATGAAAATAGGCATGAATTGTTCAATCAGAGAAGCTAATCTGGGCTTTCATGCAAACCATCCATGTGTTTCCCTTTTCCCTACCTGCCATGGAGGATCAATGCGATAATACATGTGTATAATTCCCTTGAAACTGCTTTGGAAAGTATAAAGTACTATAAAATGCAGGTTGTCATTACAATTCTTATTAGGGGTTTCATTCAATGCTATTAAAATTCGACAGCAGGTGGAATAGAAAAGTCAGGCAGATTTCCAAACAGATAATAACTTTTATCAGCATCAGACTGAATCCAAAGTATGCGTGCACTTTTATCCAGCAATGAAAATAGCTGCAATTAATTTAATAACCAAGCAAAGCAATGAATTAATGAGAAGTCATTTTCTGATGAATATTTTTACCAATGAGTAGAAAAAAATGACTGAAATAATTAAGTAAATATATTGGTCATGCTGATTTGGAAGCTGGTATCAGGACAAACTTCATTTGTGCATATACCATGGTCACCTCTTTGTATAAATGTAAATGGGAAGATGAAAGTATGACCTGATACAGAGAGAGTAAACATTGTTGGGAGGTCACCAAATAACATGAAGTCAACCAGTCGTAGTATATAGGTAGGAAAACTGAAGATCAGAAGTGAAATGACATGTCTTAGGCCACCCATTTAGTAAGAAGCGCCAGGCCTAGAACTCATGTCTCCCAAATGTCATACCAATAAGATTAAATGAATAAGAACCTCAATTCAGAAGATTTTGGTTTGAGTCCAGACTTTGTTACTTTTAAGAGTATGACCTCAGTGAAAGGTTGTTATTTGTTGGCTTCATTCAAGCCTTTTCATTTTAGAAGTGTAAGATGAGCATTCCAGTGCCTTTTTTGTTGTGTTTTGCACATTTGACCTAAAATTGCTTGGTCAAAACCTTAATCGGTTACTAAGTATGGACAATTTCCTCATTAGCCTCATCTAGAATCTACACTGAACATAGAACAATGTTTCTTAAACTGGAACATGCAACCCAGTCACCTGATTCTGATTCACATTGTTGCGGTTGCTTCCTGAGGTTCTGCATTTCTGACAGGCTCCTATGTGATGTGGATGCTGCCAATGCATGCACCATCCTCTGAGAACCAAAGACAGAAACAATGTGGAGATCATCTCTCACACAGACCCTTGGAATACTTTACCTTAATTATGTCTACCAGTGATATAGTTTGGATATTTGTCCCCACCCAAATCTCATGATGAATTGTAATCCCCAGTGCTGGAAGTGGGGCCTGGTGGGAGCTATTTGGACTATGGGAGTGGATCCTTTGTGGCTTGGTGCTGTTTTCATCATAGTGAGTTCTCATGAAATCTGGTCATTTAAAAATGTGTGGCACCTCCCCACTCCTTGTTCCTGCTTTTGCCACGTAACATACCTGTTTCTCCTTTGCCTTCTTCCATTATTGGAAGCTTCCTGAGGGGTCTCTAGAAGCAGATGCCACTGTGCTTCCTATACAGCCTGCAGAACCATGAGCCAATGAAATCTCTTTTCTCATAAGTTACCCAGTCTCAGGTATTTCTTTATAGAAATGCAAAAATGGACTAATACAACCAGTGTCATGGAAATACGCTGTGCTATGCTTCAAACCCACATTATAGATGGACAAATGTTGATATAAATTAAGACTACTTCTTCATTACAAGATCTTTCTCATTATAATGCTCTTCAATCTTAGTCATCTTCCTATCACCAGGGCAACTGGCATTACACAATAAACAGCCTGATCTGTTTTGAGGAGAAGTAACCCAGACGAATCTGTGAATTCAACTTTGTTCCTAGTTAGAGGCACTGCTTTAATCATTTTGGGGGAACAGTGTCTCTCCTCATTAGCAGTGGACAGTTTCCTAACTATCCAGGGATCTTCTGATCTTTGAATTTCAAAATAAATGTAGATTCATGTATGTCCTCCTTCATAGCTCACTCGATGGCATTTTAGAATCTCCTTCCATCTCAAACTGAAAAGAGAGGAAAGCCATTGAGTTTATAATGCTATTGCTTCTGCTGCTAATGATGATGATGATAGCAATCATTTATTAAGTACTTACAATGCACAAGGTATTGTTTTAGGCATTTTACTATGTGAATTTGTACACTCTTTACAACGACACTAGATAGATACTATTATTAGTTGTTATTATTAGTCAACCTACTCAAGATTGCACATCTAATAAGTGGGAAGTTAAGACTTAAATCTAGCTGATTTGAATCCTGGGTCAACATACCTGACATCTACATTGTTAATGGAAAAACCAAATTCTGTAAAATATTTCAGAAAGATTTATTCTGAGCCAATACAGACAGCCACAGCCAGAGAAATCACAGTCTCAAGGAGTCCTAAGAAAGTGCACTCGAGGCAGTCAGATTACAGTTTGGTTTTGCACATTTTAGGGATGTGGGAGATAACAGGCAAAGACATAAACCAATACAAGGAAGATATATGTTGTTCCGCCCAAAAAGGCAGACTATCCTGAAGCAGGAGCTTACAGGTAATGGGTAGATTCAGAGGTGCTTTAATGTACAATTTGTAAAGGAGTAAGATTCAGTCTAAAACTTGGAGTCAGCAGAAAGGAATGTTTTAAGTTAAGATAAGGATGCTTATGTAGCAAGATTGATGCCCTGTGGACATGACTTAGGTCTTGCCTTGCACAGACTTAAGTCCTTTTTATAATTTGTTACCTTATTGCCAGAAAGAATCTGTTTTGTCATTCTCATTATCTCTATTTTAACATTAATGCTGGTCAATTGTTGTGGCTAAACTGCAAAAGGGAGGATGTATAATGAGGCCTGTCTAACCTCCCTTCCCATTAAAGCCAGGTACTCTTTGTATAAGGTTTCTCTGGGGTCCCCTTGGTCAAATGGGGGTCTATTCAGTCATTGGGGACCTTCGGATTTCATTTTTACCTTACAATATTATAAAAATAAAGTTCAAATTCCTATCATACAAAATCTGCCATGACATTGTCTCCAAAGAATTTTCCCATCGTAAATTCAGCCCTCTCTCCCTTGTTCTTCATCCTACCTGCCAAAATGCAACTCATGGCCGGGCATGGTAGCTCACACCTGTAATCTCGGCATTTTTGGAGGCCGAAGTGGGCAGATCACTTGAGGTCAGGAGTTCAAGACCAGCCTGGCCAACATAGTGAAAGCCCGTCACTACTAAAAATACAAAAATTAGCTGGGTGTGGTGCTGGGTGCCTGTAATCCCAGCTACTCAGGAATCTGAGGCAGGAGAATTGTTTGAACCCAGGAGGCAGAGGTTGCAGTGAGCCGAGATCGCGCGATTGTATGCTAGCCTGGGCGATAGAGCGACTCTGTCTCAAAAAACAAAACAAAACAAACAAAAAGAGTAACTCATTTCTTTAACTCTCAACTGAAGTGAAATTTCCAGAAAACTCTCTTTGTAATCCCTAGGTTGGTAGAAATGCTTTTCTTTTGGCCTCAATGAAACCTCAAGCAACTCTAGACATTTTATTTTTCAGAATCACCTTTAAAATATCCTTTACTCAACTCTTATTTTACAGTTCTTACACTCAAATAGGATGTGTTTTATTACCTTGTCGAAATGAAATGATTTTCCTTAAATGCTTCACTCTCATTCTCTAGTACTTAATACATCTTGTAGAAAGTGTTCTGTTTGCTTTATTTGTCTCCTCATTGATCTAACAAGGTGTGGATCAGATCTACTTTATCTCAGTATTCCAAAGGCCTAGCATTTACTGATGGCTCAATAAATACCTATAGGTTGAACCCTACTGCAGTGTAGAGATGAGAAAACAGACGCCTTTATCATCCAGTGAGACCATCCAGTGAGGGTCAGATCCAGGTGTTAATCTTTGGTTGCATGACTCAAGAACTGCTGACTATTCCTCTGTATTCTGCATATAACTACGGACAGGTATACCATGCACACACTTCAAGAAATTTATACTGAGAGAATTGTAGAATATTAATTCGGTGTATCATGAATGAGAATGTTACTATTGAAAGAGACCAAGAGGGAGTATTTGAGAGAAATTACATTTTGACAACATATTAAAAAGCTACCTGACCTTATTCAAGTGGAATGAATAGGAGGAACTGTACCAGAAGATGCTCAGAAAAGCCAGTGCCCATTCTTATCCAAATAGGCCCTCTGAGTCTTCTTTCATTTCCATTCAGAGCCATTATTTGGGACCTAAATTGCTAAAGGGCAACTGCCTCCTTTTCTAATGCTTTTGAATGTGTGAGGCCATTATCTGTGGCTTAAAGTATAGGATATAAAATTCACATATCAAGTATCATTTGAGGCTCACACACAACATGGAATCATCCTTAAGAAAAATAATTGGATTTGGTGAACATCTTCTCTTTGCTATAGAATAATATCTTTGGGAAAAAGCACATTTATACATTTATTCATCATTCAATTATCCATTCAAAAAACCAACAAACATCTATTTATTCATTCAACACATTCATTCAAAAAAATGTCTTTTGAGCTTCTTTTATAGAAGGCACTAGAATAGAATTTGAGTAGAATATAGAATGATGATTGAAATAGATGAGTTTCCTGTCCTCTCTGTGTTTCTAGTCCAGGGTCTGGGAATATAAGATAATTATTCTTGCTCTTACAAAACCTGTAAATCATTAATTCATTTTAAAATTAATTCTGGGCTGGGCGTGGTGGCTCATGCCTGTAATCCCAGCACTAAGGGAGACCGAGGCAGGTGGATCACCTGATGTCAGAAGTTCGAGACCAGCCTGGACAATATGGCAAAACCCAGTCTCTACTAAAAACACAAAAATTAGCCAGGTGTGGTGGCACATGCTACTCAGGAGGCTGAGGCAGGAGAATCACTTGAACCCGAGAGGTGGAGGTTGCAGGGAGCCAAGATTGCACCATTGCACTCCAGCCTGGGCAACAGAGCAAGACTCTGTCTCAAATAAATAAATAAAAATTATTTCTGCAAGTGCATATTGAGAAATTACATACATTTCAGTTTCTGCTTGCTTGTGGCTATAATTGGTTTGAAGAACAAAATTGAATTGACATGCACATTTTCTTGTATACATATGGCTCATCGCTACATAATTTTTACCAACGTAGAATTTATAAGGAACTCAGGACAGCTTAACTGATGTCTCCAGCATGATACAGCAGAAAAGGAAAGAAAAAATGAATTAGAAACCAGGGCTAGCACCCTACATCTACTCTGCACCTTTTCCACTATATCACCTGAGTAAGGATGTGGCATTTTTCATATGTTCAGTACAAAATTAATATGATAGTGACCACCGTCTTTTAAATTACTGGATGTTTTTATAAGGTACTTTTGTCCAGTGTTTTCATACGTTCTAAGAGCTTGTATTCAGAGATGATGACTCAAGTGCTGTCAGTGAGGAGCTAGCACTTGCACCTATTCTAAAGACATCTCCGTGTTTCCGTGCTTTTTAATGTCATATGATTTCTCTATCTGGGCATGGTTCAGTCCTGCTAATTAGTTGCCCTCTCCCATAACTTCTGGCCACTGCCTCTTGTCTGAGTCCTGATGTCTTTGGACATTTGCTTTTCCTGTTTTGGTCTCAGCAACAGTGACAAGATGAGCTACAATGATATTGTTCTGTTTGGCAATTATGTTTTCTTTTTCTCCTGGAATAAAATAGAGGTGAGCAAGGAAAAAACCAAGTAAGACAGATTGGGGTCATAGTAAATCCGTATTAATGAGGAATGCTGTGGTAGAGTAGTACTTGAGCTTGCCCAAGTACCGAGTACCAAATCTAGGATGTAAGGTAGTTTTCTGGCAATGTGACCTACCCAGTCTCCATCAATACACTTATTTTAGGCATATTTTATGCCCTCTATTTCATGCTTTGTCCCAACTCATTGCTCTGGCCCTTGCTATGGTAACCATCTGTATACAGGTGTATCCTCAGAGACATAACTCTGTTTCAGCCATGTGGGACATCTGACATGAGCTGCTCAACCATCCTGGACATATACATACTTAAAAATGTCAAAGAATTAACACCCTCTGAAGTTATAGGCCTAAAACTCCTCAGCAAATACTGGCTTCTCTAGTGCTTTGAGGGAAAAGTCTGAGGAGCATTTTACAGGTCCACAAGAAGTCTTCAGTGGGATTGAACTCTACATGCCCAGAGCAGTAACCAGCCTCAAAAATGCATAGTGAAATTGGCCTCCTTGGCTTTCCTTTTACTCCCTCTAGGCCCTCCACTGTCATCCCCTGAGGTCACTACCTAAAGCAAATAACCTGAACAAAATCCTTTCTCTCAGGTTCTATTTTCTATATCAGAGGAATCTTTCAGGAACAAACACAATAGTCTAGAGAACATTCTATTCTAAGAAATTTTCACTGTTTTGATCACATCACAAGCTAAAACACCATGTAAGAGTGTTTTGGAATCTTTTTAAGTGCATATGTTTGAATGGTTAATTTTATGTGTCAACGTGACTGGATTAAGAGATACATAGGTAGCTGGCAAAACATTACTTAAGGGTGTGTCTATGAGGGTGTTTCCAGAGGACATTAGCCTTTGAATCAGCGGACTGAGTAAAGAAGATATACCCTCACCAGTGTGAGTAGGTCTCATCCAATCCATTGAGAACCTGCCTGAATAGAATAAAAAGGTAAAGGAAAGGTGAGTTCTCTCTCTCTCTCTCTCTCTCTCTCTCTCTCTCTCTCTCTCTCCCCTTAATCAGAACCTTCCATCCTCATCTGCACTACCACCATTGGAGCTACAGGTTCTCAGGCCTTTGGATTACAGGACTGATGCCAGAAGCCCCCTCCCCCAGTTCTCAGGCTTTTGACTTTGGACTGGAAGTTATAGCATAGGCTTTCCTGGTTCTCAGTGCTCATACTTGGGCTGAGTGACACCACTATCTCTCCTGAGTTTCCAGCTTGTGGACCATATATCATGGGACTCCTCAGCTTCCATAATTGCTGGAGCCAATTCCCATAATAAATCACTTATCTATCATCTATCGTCTATTATCTATCTATCTATCTATCTATCTATCTATCTATCTATCTATCTATCTATCATCTATCTATAATCTATCTATCTATCTATCTATCTATCTGTCTATCCATTTATCTATCTATCATCTATCTATCCTATCTACCTATATCCTACTGGTTCTGTTTCTCTGTGGAACTCTAACATAACACGTGACATGGCATAAAGAAAGGAAAAGTATTTATAGGCCAAAACATGTAAAAAAAACATGGCTTCAGAGAGGTGAGCAAGTACCCAAGACAGGAGCTGCCTTTGGGATATCGACAGAATTTTGGCAGTCTGAAGCTTTGGTTTTAAAGAGATGTACAGGGACAAGAGATAAAATGTAGACTTAATTCAATGGAAAACATGGACTTGAGACTCCCCCATAAGACATAAAATATGGCACCTTCAGAGAGTAGACTAAAAAATAAGTACCCAGATAAAAGAGGTAATATAAACACTTAATCTTTTTTTTCTTGGCCCATTTAGGGTAAAAGAAAGTAAACTTGTCTCCTTGAGGATTTACAATTATATTACACTGATTATGAGATTTTAGAGCTTGAATTAGGTCTCGTTGAAGATTCCTAAGTGAAGATTTTAATTTAAAAGGGTCCTAGATTTGTAGAACCGAGGTCTTTGTATAATTCCAGATCATTCCTATAATCTGCTCTTTATCTTTAACCTTTCCTTCCACTTTTGCACAGTGATTATTCCAAGCTTTGTTCATTCTACTTAAAACCTGCACTGCATACACATTTTAAAGGCTATATTATGAATTTCAGGTATGGCTTTGTAGACTCTGAGAGCCACAAAAGTCTTTACGTAATGTGATTAAATCAGTTGAAATTTTATCAGAACATAATACAGACTATTGTGTTTGTTCCCGAAAGATTCTTCTGATATTTTATGGTGATTTGATTATAGTAGAACAATGTTCCATAGGCTGAAAAAACATTGAATGAATAACAAGCAATATACTTGAAATTACTGTAAAAGTAGATTCTTACTAGCTCCAAATACAATCTATATTGATTTAAAAAAAAACAAAAAAACAATGTCTTACTAAGGAAGGTAATAACCATCTCGTTTCACTGAAAAATTAAATATTTTAGCCTGCTCCCAAAATGATCAAGGGCAAGCCATTCTGTGTAAATATTCTCACAAATACGGTGCTTCCTTTGGCAGAGCTGGGCAATAAACCAGTGGCTTGGTAAGTGTGACTAAAATTTTGGGACAAAAATGGAAGATCTATACCATGGTATTGGTGGGTAACAGAATTCCACCTTGGACTTTGTATTTTACCCTGATGGATCTGTCCCCAAAATTCAGTACTAACAGTTGCTTTAAGATGCTGTCTGAGTGAGATTCAATGTATGCCTTCTGCAAAAGGTATCAGGAGAACAGAAAACATATTATTGTATTTTACTCTTCATTTACCCATTCCAATTCTCCACCTGGCTTCACTTCTGGACTTACAACTTCAAACTCTCTTGCAGAATAGAAGTTTTTGTTCTTTGGAAGAGTAAATTGCATTGTATAAGCTACTGTCCACCCTAATAAGGCCTCTTATAGCTTATAACAAGTCAGAAGACTTTTTTATATCACCTACTCACATTATTTTTGGCCTGACATCTGTTCCATTAGTATGAGTGTTTCATTTATGCTTGAGAGTAATGAATATCCTGATTATAGAGCATAAGGTTCTGAATTTGTCCATTATCTTGAAATTACTAATGCATTGTTCAAATCATCTATATGCTGTGACTGTTTCATTTATTCCTCTATCAATTACTGAGAATACTATCAAATACTGAGAGTATTCAATTTCCCACCGTATTGATGGATTTTTCATTTTCAGCTTCTAGTACTTTTGATTTGAAGAATTGTTATGGCCTGATGCAGTGGCTCATGCCTGTAATCCCAGCACTTTGGGAGGCCGGGGCAGGAGGATCACCTGAGGTCAGGAGTTAGAGACCAGGCTGGCCAACTTGGTGAAACGCCGTCTCTACTAAAAATACAAAAATTGACCAAGTGTGGTGGTGGGCACCTGTAATCCTAGCTATTTGGGAGGCTGAGGCAAGAGAATTGCTTGAACCCGGCAGGCAGAGGTTGCAGTGAGCCAAGATCGTACCACTGTACTCTAGCGTGGGTGACAGAGTGAGACTCCATCTCAAAAAAAAACAAAAAGAAGAATTGTTATATCTGTTGGTAGTTTATTTTGCTGTACAGGAGCTCTTTAGTTTAATTAGGTCCCACCTGTCAATTTTTTGGGTGACAATTGCTTTTGAGGACTCAGTCATAAATTATTTGCAAAGACTGATGTATAAAAGGTTATTTACCAGGTTATCTTTTAGGATTTTTTTTTTTTTTTTTTTTTTTTTACAATCAGAGGTCTTTTGTTTAAGTGTTCAATTCATCTTGAGTTAATTTTTACAAATGGTGATAGGTAAGGGTTCAGTTTTATTCTTCTGCATATGGCTAACCAGCTTCCCCAGTACCCACTTATTGAGTGGGAAGTTTCTCCATTGCTTATTTCTGTTGACTTTGTCAAAGATCATTTGTTTGTAGGTGTGTGATTTTATTTCTAGGTTCTATTAGGTTCCATTGGTCTATGTGTCTATTTTTGTACCAGTACCATTCTGTTTTGGTTAGTAGCCTTGTAGTATAGTTGGAGATCAGATAATGTGATGCCTCATGCTTTGTCTTTGTGCTTAGGATTGCTTTGGCTATTCAGACTCCTTTGGTCCCATATGAACATTAGAAAAGTTTTTTCTAATTCTGTGAAAAATGCCATTGGTAGTTTGATAAGAGTGGCATTGAATCTACAGATTGCTATTGACATATGGACATTTTAATGATATGGATTCTTCCAATCCATGAGCCTAAAATGTTTTATTTGTGTCATCTATGATCTCTTTCAGCAATGTTTTATAGTTAATCTTACACAGCTCTTTCACTTTCTTGGTTCGATATATTCCTGGATATTTCATTTTTCTCAGCTATTGTAAATGGAATTGCATTCTTGATTTGGCTCTCAGCATAAACATTATTGGTGTATAAAATGCTACCAGTTTTTGTACATTGATTTTGTATCCTGAAACTTTACTGAAGTCATTTTGTAATTCCACAAGCCTTTTGTTAGGGTCTTGAGGGTTTTCTAGGTATAGAATTGTATCATCAGTGAAGAGGGATAATTTAATTTCCTCTTTCCCTATTTGTGTGCCTTTTATTTCTTTCTCTTGCCTGATTGATCTGACTAGGACTTCCAGTACTATGTTGAATAGAAGTGGTGAGAGTGGACATCTTTGTATTGTTCCAGTTCTTAAGGGGAATGCTTCCAGCTTTTGCCCATTCAGCATAATCTTGACTCTGGGTTTGTCATAGGTGGCTTTCTTTATTTTGAGGTATGTTCCTTTGATGCCTAGTTTGTTGAGGTTTTTTATTATGAATGGATGTTGGATTTCATTGAAAGCTTTTTTTGGCATCTAATGAGATGATCATATGTTTTTTGTTCTTAATTCTGTTCATATGTTAAATCATGTTTATTAATTTGTGTGTGTTGAACCAACCTTGCATCCCAGGAATAAAGCATACTCGATTGTGGTGGATTAACTTTTTAACGTGCTGGTGGATTTGCAGCAGAGTAAACAGACTATCTACAGAATGGGAGAAGATATTTACAAACTCTGCATCCAAAAAAACCACTATTATCCAGAATCTATAAATACCTTGAACAAGACAAAAAGAAAAAAAAAATAAACTCCAATAAAACATGGGAAAAGCATATAAACAAGCACTTCTCAAAAGAAGACATACAAAGTGGCCAAGAAACATATGAAGAAATATCCAACATATCTAATCATGAGAGAAATACGAATCAAAACCACAATGAGACACACTCAAAACCACATCTCACACTAGTCAGAATGGTTACTACTAAAAAAAAAAAAATAAAAAAAAATAATAAAAAAAAAAAAACAGGTGTTGGTGATGCTGTGGGAAAGGGGAATACTTATACATTGCCAGTGGGGATGTAAAGTAGTTCAATCACTGTGGAAAGCAGTTTGTACATTTCTCAAATAACTGAAAATGGAACTACCAATTGATCCAGCAATCCCATAACTGGGTATATATCCAAACAAAAATAAATAATTCTACCAAAAAGACACATGCACTTGCATGTTCATTGTAGCACTATTCACAATAGCAAAGACATGGAATCTACCTAGGTGCCCATCAATGGTGGATTGGATATAGAAAATGTGGTGCAAATACATGATGGAATATCACACAGCCATAAAAAAAGAATAAAATCATGTCATTTGCAGCCTCATAGGTTTAGCTAGAGGCCATTATCCTAGCAAATTAACACAGAAATAAGACTGTGTGTTTTCACTTACAGGTGGGAGCTAAATTTGGACATAAACATGGGAACAAGAGACACTAGAGACTCAAAAAAAAAAAAAAGGGAAGTAAAGAGGGAGGCAAGGACTAAAAAACTTCCTGTTATGTATTATGTTCACTACCTGGGTAACAGGATCAATAGAAGCCCAAACTTTAGCATCATGAAATATACTCTTGTAAGAAGCCTGCACATGTACCCCTTGAATCCAGAATAAAACTTGAAAGGCTTATAAATAAAACTTGAAGGTTGGGTGTGGTGGCTCACACTTATAATCCCAGCACTTTGGGAGGCTGAGGTATGAGGATCACTTGATCCCAGGAGTTAGAGCAGCCTGGGCAACATAGTAAGAACCCATCTCTATCAAAAAGAAAAAAAAAATAACCAGGCATGGTGGTGTATGCCTCTAGCTACTCAGGAGGCTGAGGTGGAGCTTGGCCCCTAAAAGTTGGGGCTGCAGTGAGCTCTGATTGTGCCACTACACCCCAGTCTGGATGACAGAGCCAAACCCTGTCTCAAAATAAATAAATAATTAAAAGTAAAAAAGGACCCTCTGAAGGCGGTGGACTGCTCCTGCAGGACCCGGGAGACACCTCAAATACTGTGAATGCCCCAGCTGTGGAAGTGGGAAAGGGAGACCATCCCCTCCTGAACACACACCCCCTACCGGAGAAGCTGAAGCAGCCACAGCAAGACCTGCCCAAGGAGAGTCTGAGCTCAGACATGCCTAGCCCTGCCTCTACCTGATGGTCCTTCCCTATCCATCCCGGTAGTGGAAGACAAAAGGCATATAATCTTGAGAGTTCTAGGGCCCTGCCCACTGCCGGTCCCTCTATATATTACTACAGCTGATACTTTCCGAAAAGTGCCACCTCCTTGCAAGAGATCAACAAGCACAAAAATAGAGTGTTAAACCACCAAGGCTAAGAACCCTCATGGAATCCATTGCATCCCCCACCCCCAACACTTCCACTGGAATAGGCACTGGTATCCACAGCTGAGGGACCCATAGATAGTTCACATCACAGGACTCTGTGCAGACAATCCTTGGTACCAGCCAGAAGCCAGGTAGACTCACTGAGCTGCTAGACCCACAAGAGAGAAAACAATCACTGCAGTTTGACTCACAGGAAGCCACATCCATAGGAAAAGGGGGAGAGTACTTCATCAAGAGAACAACCCATGGGAAAAAATAATCTGAAAAACAGCCTTCAGCTCTAGACCTTCCCTCTGACAGAGCCTACCCAAATAAGAAGAAACCAGAAAACCAACCCTGGTAATATGACAAAACAAGGCTCATCAGCAACCCCCAAAAAATCACACTAGTTCACCAGCAATGGATTCAAACCAAGAAGAAATCCATGATTTACCTGAAAAAGAATTCAGGAGGTTAGTTATTAAGCTAATCAGGAAGGGACCAGAGAAAGGCAAGGCCCAATGCAAGGAAATCCAAAAAATAATACAAGTGAAGGGAGAAATATTCAAGGAAATAGATAGCTTAAAGAAAAAAAAAATCAAAAATTTAGGAAACTTTGGACACACTTTTAGAAATGCAAAATGCTCTGGAAAGTCTCAGCAATAGAATTAACAAGTAGAAGAAAGAAATTCAGAGCTCGAAGACAAGGTCTTCAGATTAACCCAATCCAACAAAGACCAAGAAAAAAGAGTAAGAAAGTATGAACAAAGACTCCAAGAAGTCTGGGATTATGTTAAATGACAAAACTTAAGAATTATTGGTGTTTCTGAGGAAAAAAGAGAATTCTAAAAGCTTGGAAAACATATTCATGAGAATAATTGAGGAAAGCTTCCCTAGCCTTGCTAGAGACCTAGATATCCAAATACAAGAAGCACAAAGAACACTTGGAAAATTCATCGCAAATGATCTTTACCTAGGTGCATTGTCATCATGTTATCCAAGTTAAGACAAAGGAAAGAATCTTCAGAGCTGTGAGATAGAAGCACCTGGTAACTTATAAAGGAAAACCTGTCAGATTAACAGCAGATTTCTCAGCAGAAACCCTATGAGCTAGAAGGTATTGGGGCCTTATCTTCAGCCTTCTGAAACAAAACAATTATCAGCCAAGAATTTTGTATCCAGTGAAACTAAGCATATATGAAGGAAGGATGCAGTCATTTTCAGACAAACAAATGCTGAGAGAATTCGCCATTACCAAGCCACCACTACAAAAACTGCTAAAAGGAGCTCTAAATCTTGAAACAAATCCTATAAACATGTCAAAACAGAATCTCTTTAAAGCATAAATCACACAGGACCTATAAAACAAAAATACATGTTAAAAAGCAAAAACAAACAACAAAAACACCAAAGTACACAGGCAACAAAGAGCATGATGAATGCAACGGGACCTCACATATCAATATTAACCTTGACTGTAAATGGCCTAAATGCTCCACTTAAAAGATACAGAACCTCAGAATGGATAAGAATTCATGAACCAACTATCTGCTGCCTTCAGGAAACTCACCTAACATATAAGGATTCACATAAACTTAAAGGGATGGAAAAAGGCATTTCATGCAAATGGACACCAAAAGTGAGCAGGTATAGCTATTCTTATATCAGACAAAACAAATTTTAAAGCAACAGCAGTTAAAAGAGACAAAGAGCGACATAATATAATGGTAAAAGACCTTGTCCAACAGGAAAATGTCACAATCCTAAACATATATACACCTAACACTGGAGCTCCCAGATTTATAAAACAATTACTAATAGACCTGTCTAAGAAATGAGATAGACAGCAACACAATAATAGTAGGGGACTTCAGTACTCCACTGACAGCACTAGACAGGTCATTAAGGCAGTAAGTCAACAAAGAAACATTGGATTTAAACTATACACTGGAACAAATGGGCTTAACAGACATCCACAGAACATTTCATCCAACAACCATGGAATACACATTTTATTCAACAGCCCATGGAACTTTCTCCAAGATAGATCATATGATAGTCCATAAAATAAGCCTTAATAAATTTAAGAAAATTGAAATTATATCAAACACTCTCTCAGACCACAGTGGAATGCAACTGGAAATCAGCTCCAAAAGAAATCTTAAGAACCATGCAAATACGTGGAAATTAACTAACCTGCTCCTGAATGAGCAATGGGTCAAAAATGAAATCAAGATGGAAATTCAAAAATTCTTTGAACTGTATGGCAATAATGACACAACCTATCAAAACCTCTGGGATACAGCTAAGGCGGTGCTAAGAGGAAAGTTCACAGCCCTAAGTGCCTACATCAAAAAGACTGAAAGTGCACAAACTGACATTCTAAGGTCATACCTCAAGGAACTAGAGAAACAAGAACAAACCAAACCCAAACCTGGCAGAAGAAATGAAATTACCAAGATCAGAGCAGAACTAAATGAAATAGAAACAACAACAACAAAAAGACACAAAAGATAAAGGAAACAAAAAGCTGGTTCTTTGCAAAGATAAATAAAATTGATAGATCATAAGCTAGATTAACCAAGAAAAGAAGAGAGAAAATCCAAATAAACTTACTAAGAAATGAAACAGGAGATATTACAACTGACACCACTGAAATACAAAAGATCATTCATGGCTGCTATGAACACTTCTATATACATAAATTAGAAAACCTAGAAGAGCTGGATAAATTTCTGGAACTACAACCCTCCTAGCTTATATCAGGAAGAATTAGATACCCTGAACAGACCAGTAACAAGCAGTGAAATTGAAAGGGTAATTAAAAAATTACCAAGAAAAAGAAGTCCAGGACCAGATAGATTCACAGCAGAATTCTACCAGATGTTCAAAGAAGGATTGATACCAATCCTTTTGACACTATTCCACAAGATAGAGAATGAAGGAACCCTCCCTAATTAATTCTGTGGAGCCAGCATCACCCTAATGCCGAAAGCAGGAAAGGACACAACCAAAAAAAAAAAAAAAAAAGAAAGAAAGAAAAAAACTACAGACTGATATCCTTGATGAACATTGATGCTAAATCCTTAACAAAATACTAGTTAAGCAAATCCAACAACATATCAAAAAGATAATCCACTATGATCAAGTGAGTTTCATACCAGGGATGCAGTCATGGTTTAACATGTTTATGTGATACACCACATAAACAGAATTAAAAACAAAAATCACATGATCATCTCAATAGATGCAGAAAAAGCATTTGACAAAATACAGCATCACTTTATGATTAAAACTCTCAGCAAAATTGGCATGCAGGGATATACCTTAATGAAATAAAAGCCATCTATGACAAGCCCACAGCCAACATAATACCGAATGGGAAAAAGTTGAAAGCATTCCCTCTGAGAACTGGAACAAGACAAGGATGCCCACTCTCATCATTCCTCTTCAACATCATACTCGAAGTCCTAGCCAGAGTGATCAGAGAAGAAAAAGAAATTAAGGGCATCCAAATCAGTAAAGAGGAAGTCAAACTGTCACTGTTTGCTGACGATATGATCGTTCACCTTGAAAACCCTAAGGACTTCTCCAGACAGCTCCTAGAACTGATAAAAGAATTCAGCGAAGTTTCTGGATACAAGATTAATGTACACAAATCAGTAGCTCTTCTACACACCAACAGCGACCAAGCACAGAATGAAATAAAGAACTCAACCCTTTTTACAATAACTGCAAAAAAAATAAAATACTTAGGAATATACCTAACCAAGGAGTTAAAAGACCTCTACAAGGAAAACTACAAAACACTGCTGAAAGAAATCATAAATGACACAAATAAATGGAAACACATCCCATGCTCATGGATGGGTAGAATCAATATTGTGAAAACAACTATACTGACAAAAGCAATCTACCCCATCAAAATACCATGATCATTCTTCATAGGATTAGAAAAAAACAATTCTAACATTCATATGGAACCAAAAAAGAACCCACATGGCCAAAGCAAGACTAAGCAAAAATAACAAATCTGGAGGCATCACACTACCTGATTCCAAACTATACTACAAGGTCATAGTCACCAAAACATCATGGTACTGGTATAGAAATGGGCACATAGACCAATGGGACAGAATAGAGAACCCAGAAATAAACCCAAATACTTCAGCCAACTGATCTTTGACAATGCAAACAAAAACATAAAGTGGGAAAAGGACATCCTTTTCAACAAATGGTGTCAGGATAATTGGCTAGCCACATATAGGAGAATGAAACCGGATCCTCATCTCTCACCTTATACAAAAATCAACTCAAGATGGATGAAGAACTTAAACCTAAGACCTGAAACTTAAAAATTCTAGAAGATAACGTTGGAAAAACCCTTCTAGACATTGGTTTAGGCAAGGATTTAATGACGAAGAACCCAAAAGCAAATTCAATAAAAACAAAGATAAGTAGCAGGGACCTAATTAAATTAAAGAGCTTTTGCATGGCAAAAGGAACAGTCAGCAGAGTAAACAGATAACCCACAGAGTGGGAGAAAATCTTCACAATCTATACATCTAACAAAGGATTAATACCCAGAATCCACATTGAACTCAAATAAATCAGTAAGAAAAAAACAAACAATCCCATCAAAAAGTGGGCTGCACATGAATAGACAATTCTCAAAAGAAGATATACAAATGGCCAGCAAACATGAAAAAATGCTCAACATCAATAATGATCAGGGAAATGCAAATCAAAACCACAATGCAATACCACCTTACTCCTGGAAGAATGGCCATAATCAAAAAATCAAAAAACAGTAGATGTTGGCGTGGATGTGGTGAACAGGGAACACTTCTACGCTGCTGGTAGGAGTGTAAACTGGTAAAGCAACTATGGAAAACAGTGTGGAGATTCCTTAAAGAACTAAAAGTAGTACTACCCATTTGATCCAGCAATCCCACTGCTGGGTATCTACTCAGAGGAAAAGAAGTCATTATTCGAAAAAGATACCTGCACACTCATGTTTATAGCAGCACAATTCACCAAAGCAAAATCATGGAACCATCCCAAATGCCCATTAATCAATGAGTGGATAAAGAAACTGTGGTATATACACATGATGGAATACTATGCAGCCAAAAAATGGAATGAATTAACAGCATTTGCAATTACCTGGATGAGATTGGAGACTATTAGTCTAAGTAAAGTAACTCAGGAATGAAAAACCAACATTGTATGTTCTCACCGATATGTGGGAGCTAAGCCATGAGGATGCAAAGACATAAGAATGATAAAGTGGACTTTGGGGACTTGTGGGGAAGAGTGGGAGGGAGGCAAGGGATAAAAGACCACAAATATGGTGCAGTGTATACTGCTCGGGTGATGAGTGCACCAAAATCTCACAAATCACTGCCATAGAACTTACTCATGTAACCAAATACCACCTGTACCCCAATAACTTATGGAAGAAATAAATTTAAAAAAAATTAAAAAAAATAAAAGTAAAACAAAATCATTGAAAAAAATTGTTATATCTCTATATTGAGTGATAATCTTCATAAGGTGAAAGTTTCATTTCTAATAAATTTTTCCTTAAATCTATTTGTTTGATTTCAATATTGCTGCACCAATTTTTTTTTGCATAATGTTTGTCTATCACTTTTTCTACTCTTTTAATATCAGTCTTTCTGACTACTTGCATTCTTTTAGACAGTATGAAGTTGAATAGTCCAAATTTTGACCTTTTACTAAGTTTCTGTCATTCTTACAACCTATGCTGGTAACTGCAGATATTTTTTATCTATCTTAGAGTATTGTTTTGTGTGTTCTATATACCCTGCTTTAGTAAGCTTTTTAAACTGTCTTCCTGGTTTCTTTTGAGTGACCATATTTTTTTTTCATTCATTTTCCTTCTATTTGTTCAAGATTATAGACTCCGTCTCTTCTCTTAGGTTATACTTTGCTTGTTTATTTACATGCCTTTGATATGATTTGGACATGTGTCCCCTCAAATTGCTTGTTAAAATGTGATTCTCAATGTTGGGGGTTGGGCCTGGTGCGAAGCGATTAGATTGTTGCAGGGATCCCTCATGAATGGCTTAGTACCATCTCCTTGGTGATGAGTGGATTCTTGTACAGTTAGTTCATGCAAGATTTGCTTGTTTTAAGTAGTCTGGAACTCCTCCCTTCTCCCTTCTCCTCCCACTCTCACCATGCGATATGCCTGCTCCTCCTTCACCTTCCACCGTGATTAGAAGCTTCCTGAGGCCCTCAATGGGAGCAGATGCTAGCACTATGCTTCCTGTCCAGTCTGCGGAATTGTGAGTCAATTAAACCTCACTTCTTTATAAATTACCCATCCTCAGGAATTTCTTTATAGCAATGCAAGAATGGACTAACACACTATTCTTTGTTGACTTTAGTCTTGCCCTTTAAATTTAATTTCCTTCTATTTGAAATGTATCTTTTAGAATAAGCTTATTAACTGAGGGTTCGTGGGTAGCAAACTCAGGCAGTACAACATCCTCGTTAAGAATGCAAATGCTAGAGGAAAACTGGATTAAAACCTAGCTTTTCCAATTATTAAATGTGGGACTAATCCCCCTGTGCCTCAGTTTCTTCATTTGTAAAATGAGAACATTTAAGGGTATCTGCCTCACAGGGTTGTTGAGAGAATTAAGTATGTTATATATTCACACACATAAAACAGTTTTTAGTACAAATCAAACATCCAATATTATTTTAAAGGATTTGGACAGAATGATTATTTAATAAATAGTCAACAGTCACTGTTTATTACTTCAAGGCAAAAAACAAATATTTAAACTAAAAAGAAGTGCGTTTGAATCCTGATCTTGGGCAAGCAACTCTCTCCTTGGTTCCTCCATTTTATCATCTTTCACGGCAGATTCAGTGAATTCTGCTTACTGCATGGATGCAGCACTTGTTGGCCGTAGGGACTTCACTGACCACTCTGGGTTGGATTTGTTTCCTCTGGGCTCCCATGGCATTCCTCCATTTGGTAGTATTCATTATACATTGTGGAAAGGATATCTGTTCTTGCCTGGCTTGTCCATCAGTTCCTTAGAGATAGCAAGAGGCAGAGATTCCAAACTTTTTTCTGATTTTACTGAGGAAGGACCTCTTCTGCCCCTTAACCCCTTTCCTGACTCTTTTCAGAAGTGGTGGATTTGCCAGTCAGAACCAAGGACTTTTATCAATACATGTCTTACAAAAAAGTAGACTACTATTGCTTAAATGTCAGAACCCTTATGGCAGAATGAGTTACATACTTTCTTTTTTCTTCCTGAACTCTAGTTGCTATTTGACAAAATGTGTTTAGTGAATAAGTAAATAAAAGATTTGTCAAAATACTGTATTGACTTTGGACGTTGACTTTGGAGGTTTGAACAAATCCCAGCTATATGTAAAAATATAAAACATTAGACACACGTTGTTGAAATTTCACAACGTTTCCTAGGGCTTCATCTGTTATTTTTTTTTCTTGATTTAATCCATTTTGATATTCTTCCCTATGCAAAGACATTTATCCCCCTAACACATTGCCTGCAGACATTATCATAAACCATTATCATATCTAACCACAGTCAAACCTGCTTATATCTGCACAAAGAGCAGCCCCTTAGGGCTTAGATAGCATGTGTCTGTAGTTACCAGATAACTACACTTCTCATAGGGTTATCCCTCCAAACTCATCAACCCTGCTGTTTAGATCATGCAGAGTATCATATATTTTTTTCATGTATTTTTCTTCTATTTGTTCAAGATTATAGACTCTGTCTCTTCTCTTAGGTTATGCTTTGCCTGTTTATTTACATACCTTTGATATGATTTGGATGTGTGTCCCCTCAAATCACATGTTAAAATGTGATTCCCAATGTTGGGGGTAGGGCCTGATAGGGAGGTGATTGGATCGTTGTAGGGATCCCTCATGAATGGCTTGGTGATTCTTGTTCAGTTAGCTCATGTGAGATTTAGTTGTTTAAAATAGTCTAGGACTCTTCCCTTCTCCCTCCTCCTCTCACTCTTACCATGTGATATGCCTGCTCCTCCTTCACCTTCCACTATGATTGAAAGTTTCCTGAGGCCCTCACTAGGAGCAGATGCTAGCACTATGCTTCGTGTCTAGCCTGCAGAGCTGTGAGTGAATTAAACCTCATTTCTTTATAAATTACCCACCTGCAGGAATTGCTTTATAGCAATGCGAGAACGGACTAACACACCATTCTTTGTGGACCTTAGTCTCACTCTTTAAATTTGATTTCCTTCTATTTGAAATGTGTCTTTTAGAATAAGTTAATTAACTGAGGGTTTGTGGGTGGTAAACTCAGGCAGTACAACATACTGGTTAAGAATGTAAATGCTAGAGGAAAACTGGATTAAAACCTAGCTTTTCCAATTAATAAATGTGGCACTAATCCCTCTGTGCTTCAGTTTCTTCATTTGTAAAATGAGAACATTTAAGTGTATGTGCCTCATAGGGTTGTTGAACGAAGTATGTTATTCACATGTATAAAACAGTTTGTGGTACAAATCAAACATCCAATATTATTTTAAAGAATTTGGGCAGAATGATTATTAAATAAATAATCAATAGTCACTGTTTATTATTACTAGGCATGTGGACCTGGAAAATACCCATGAAATGCTGTTATGTAAAATAGCAAGTTTCATAGTAATATATAATAAATAATTCTATTTTTTTTTTTTTTTTGAGACGGAGTTTTGCTCTGTCACCCAGGCTAGAGTGCAGTGGTACGATCTCAGCTCACTGCAAACTCCACCTCCTGGGTTCACACCATTCTCCTCCCTCAGCCTCCTGAGTAGCTGGGACTACAGGCACCCACCACCACGCCCCGCTAATTTTTTGTATTTTTAGTAGACATGTGGTTTCACCATGTTAGCCAGGATGGTCTCGATCTCCTGACCTCATGATCTGCCCACCTTGGCCTCCCAAAGTGCTGAGATTATAGGCATGAGCCCCCACGCCCAGCCTAATAAATGATTCTATTTTTAAAAAAGAAAAGAAATAAAACTCTATATTTATGTATGTGCAATATTTCAGCAAGCAATCCATTATGATCCATTATCTTAGGTCACTAAGGAAGATAAAAAATTACTTGTTTTAACTGTGAGATACTACATTTTCAGTCGATGTTCAAATGTTGGAAGGGGGTGCACATCAGAATTAATGACATATGACACATTCAGTAAATATTTATTGAGCAGCTAATACATCAGACACTGTTTCTAGAGACTGGAGATAAAATAGTAAACAAAACAGACAAAAAATGTCTGCCTTCAAGGATTTTTTTTCTATGTAACCCATGGTCAATGATTTAAGAACATAACGAAAAGTATGTAGAAACACAAATCACAAATCAAAAAATTAATATCATTATCTCAGGTAAGTGAATCCAAGTGGTTTTATGTTACCACAAAAATGTATTACCTTTGTAATTTAAAAAATCTAATAAAATACATTAAAAGAGGTTTATTTATTCATAAGTATTAGACTGTAGGAATTTTTTCATTCTATCTTGACAGTATCTAGAATCGGAATTTTCACTTACCTGGCTCCCTGTGACTCTGGAAAAGAATCCATCTCCTATCATCCACCCCATACCTCTTTCACTGTAAATGAGAGAATTGGATTCCTACAGCCTGACCACCTCCTAATTTAGAAGACAGCACCATAAATCCACAAAGGACTGAGTTTAATTTCACAGCTGTGAGGCTCCTGCATAGCATTTGCAGAGCTGGGCCGCTGGCTTGTCTTTTATGGATACTCTTTCTGTCACACCTTAGCACTCGATAATGGCTCTCCAGGGCAGGGCTATTTCACCTTTCTCCTCTAAGGCAGTCATTCATTTCCTGAAAGCCTAGGTCTCTTCAAAAGTGCCACGTGTCATCCAGAGAAATTAAGACTGCGATACAGGCAGGACGGCAGCTGTTGTAGAAATCATGAGCAGACTGGCCTCTGTACAGCTTCTCAGCACAATCTTTTAATAGCATTTTACATGCTGGTGGGAAAAATATAAAGTGCATTCAAATCTTCTTTGGAGGACATCCATAGTTTTAACTATTCTGCAGGCTTTAGATCATTACAGTGGTTGAGTTGATGAGAGAGTGGGCATCCTGACAATGACCTGGGGGAAAGGATTCGGAAGCTGTGGGGACAAGGGATGATGGTGGTTTCTAGTTATGCCTTTTTACTAGATCGTTCATTATTCGCTTTGAGTATTTTCTTTTTTCCAGCTTTGTTGAGATATAATTGACAAATAAAAATCGTATATATTTAATGTATACAATGTGATTTTTTTGATAAATGTATACAATGTGAAATAACCATTGCAATTGACTATCAATTGACTCAGTTACCATTTGTGTGTGTGTGTGTGTATGTATGTGTGTGTGTGTGTGTGTGTGTGGTGAGAACACTTAAGACTTGCCCTCTTAGTAAATTTTAAGTATGCCTACAGTATTAATGATAATTACATTGCCATGCATTAGATTTCCAGAACTCATTTATCTTGCATAACTGAAAATTTGTACCCTTTGTCCCAAATCTTCCCATTTCCCTCATCTCCCAGACCCTGGGAGCTGTCATTCTACTCTCTGACTTCAGGAGTTTGACTGTTTCAGATTCCACATATAGGTGAGAACATGCATTATTTATTTTTCTGTATCTATCTTATTTAACCTAGCATAATCTCCTCCAAGTTCATCCATGTCGTTGCAAATGGCAGGATTTTCTTCCTTTTAAAGGCTGGATATCACTTGTCTTTTTGATACTAGCCATCCTCACAGGTGTGAGGTGATATCATACTGTGGTTTTGATTTGCATTTCTCTGACAGTTACTAATGCTAATCATGGTTTCATGTTCTTATTGGCCATTTGTACGGCTTCTTTGAAAAAATGTTTCTTGAGACCCTTAGCCCATTTTTAATTGAATTATTAAATTGTTTTGCTATTGAGTTTTATGAGTTCCTTGTATATTTTTGCTATTAACCTCTCATCAAATATACGGTTTAAAAACATTTTTCTGCCATTCTGACTTTACTTTTTCACTCTGTTGTGGTTTTCTCTGCTGTGCAGAAGCTTCTTAGTTTGGTTCAATCCCATTTGTCCATTTGTCTATTTTTGCTTTTACGGTCTGTGCTTTTGGTGTCATGCAAGAAATCATTGCCCAGATCAATGTCAGGAAGCTTTTCCTCTGTAATTCCTCTAGTATTTTACCATTTCGGGCCTTATGTTTAAGTCTTTAATCAATTTTGAGTTGATTTTTATGTATAGTGTGAGATAAGGGTACAGTTTCTTTCTTTTGCGTGTGGATATCCAATTTTCCCAACATTTATTGGAGAGACTGTCCTTTTCCCATAGCGTGTTCATGGCAGTCTTGTCAAGGATTAATTGAGAGTAGATGTGTGGATTTATTTGTGAGCTCTCCGTTCTGCCCCATTGGTCTATATTCTGTTTTCATACCAGTCTTATACTGCTTTTATTACTATAATTCTATAATCTATTTTGAAATCATGCTATAGCTGATGCAATATATTCTGTAATGTATTTGAAAAAAAACAGATTTATTCTTCTTGCTTAAAATTGTTTTGGCTATTTATGATCTTTTGTAGTTCCATACAAATTTTAGAATTGTTATTCTACTTCTGTAAAGAATGCCATTTGTATTTTGACAGGGATTTCATCGAATATGTAGATCACTATGTTTAGTATGGACATTTTAACAACATTAATTCTTCTATAAACACAACATCTTGTCACTTATCTGTGTTTTAAAAATATTCTTCATTAGTGTTTTATAAATTTCAGTTTGCAACTCTTTTACCTCCATGATTAAGTTAACTCCTAAATATTTCATGTTTCTTGTTGTTATAATTAATGGGATTAGTTTTTTAAATTTCCTTTTGGGATGGTTTTTTGTTTGTATGTGGGAACAGAAAAAATATTGAATGTTGATTCTGTATCCTTCAACTTTACTGAATTTGTTTATTAGCTCTAATAGCTTTTCACTGAGTGTTTAGGGTTTTCTACATGTACAATCATGTCATCTGAAAACAGAGATAGTATTACTTCTTCCTTTCCAATTTGGATGCCTTTTATGTCTTTTTCTTATCTAATTTCTCTTGCTAGCACTTATAGTACTTCGTTGAACAGAAGTGATGAGACTGAGAATCTTTGCATTCTATCAGATTTTAGAGATATGGTTTCAGTTTTTCCCCAAAGATTAAGATATTAGCTATGGGTTTCTCATATGTAGCTTTTCTTGTGTTGAGGTGTTCCTTTTATACCTATTTCTGAGAGTTGTTATCATGAAAGGAACTGTTTCTTCTGCACCTATTGAGATGATAATGTGAATTTTTTTCTTTCATTCAATTAATGTGGTATTTCACATTGATTGATTTGCATATCTTGAACAGTATTTGCATCACAGGAGTCAGTTCCACTTGGCCATGGTGTATGATTATTTTAATGTACTGTTGAATTCAGTGTACCATTATTTTTATTGAGAATTTAAAAATTTATATTCATCTGATATATTCGTCTATAGTTTTGTTTTCCTGTGGTATCTTTGCCTGGCTTTGGTATCAAGGTAATTCTGGCCTCATAAAATTACTTCAGAAATGTTTCCTCTTCTATTTTTTGGGGGAGAGTTTAAGAAGAATTATTATTAATTGTTCTTTGAATGTTTGGTAGAACTCACCTGTAAAGCCATCTGGTCCTGGGCCTTTCTTTGCAGGGAGATTTTTGATGATTGATTCAGTCCCCTTACCCATTATTGGTCTGTTCATATTTTCTATTTTTTCGTGACTCAGTCTTGTTAGGTTGTAAGTTTCTAGGGATTTATCTATTTTAACATGTTCTTGGCATACAGTTTTCAATTATAGTTCCTTATGATTTTTTAAATATCTGAGGTATCTGTTGTGATGTCTCCTCTTTCATTTCTAATTTTATTTATTTAAGTTGTCTCTATTTTTTTTTTAGTTATTCTAGCCTGAGTTCATTGATTTTATCTTATCAAAAATTAATTCTTAGTTTTGTTCATTTTTTTCTATTTAAAAATTTCTCAAATTTATTTCTGCCCTTATTTTTAATTATTTTCTTCCTTCTGTTAACTTTGGGCTTAGTTTTTTTCTATTTTTACTTCTTTGAGGTGTAAAGTTAAGTTTTTTATTTGAGAACTTTCTTCTTTCTTAATCTGGGTGTTTATTGCTATAAACTGTCTTCTTAGTACTGCTTCTGCTGCAGTGCTTCAAGAGTGTGTGGTTTAGTTTCCATGTATCTGTAAATTTTCCTATTTTCTTTCTGTCATTGATTTTTTATTTTATTCCATTGTGGTCAGAAAAGATACTTGGAATGACCATCTTAAATTTTTTAAGACTTGTTTTACAGTGCAACATGTGGTCTATCGAGGTGAATGCTCCATGTGCATTTCAGCAAAATGTATAGTCTTTGGTTGTTAGGTGCTATGAGATAGAAGCGGTGTTGCTATTCATTTATTATAAATGAAGAACTGCTCTAAGGTTAACGACTAAAATCCAACTCTGTTGAATTCCTATTTTTTTCATGTATTGTTTTTTCTGATTTTGTTGAGGGCTCAAGCTCTCCTTAAGCTTCTTCAAAAAACAGTATTTTTGATCTTTTTTTTTCAGGCAGCCTGCAATTATGCCTTTTTCAGTGTCAGTTACTGAGGATATACTGGGTTTCTTTGGTGATTTCATGGGGTGCAGGTACTATGTGTGCAGTTCCGGGGGTGGCAGGAAGGTTGCAGAGAGTCGTGTTCTTGAGGGAGGTGCATACAGTGGCAGGTCCAGCGCCAGGGGAGGGAGGCACAGCAGAGGCTCTAGTACCAGAAAGGGAAGTTGCAGCAGTGAGGATTCCAGGCAGCTGTATCAGCTACAGTCAGTGTCAGCAAAGACTGTAGGGGTCCTAAGTGGCATTGGCCATAGGCATCTGCAGTGGTGGAATGGGCTGCTGGAGTCTTTAGTGGTGAAGGCTACTGGGGTTTTCCCGTTTCCCTTTCCCCTATGGGAGGAAGTCAACCCGGAGGGGATTCTTCTTTGAACTGACTTGTGCCAGCCTGAGTGAGGTGAGATAGATAAAATATTTCCTACACTTTTCTATGAAGCCATCCTTAATTTTTGTGCTCCACTGGGTTGCAGTAACACCCTAATTATACTCCGGAGCTCTTCCAGAGCTAGTTTCTTCCATAGATACTTGTTAAACTATGGTTTTTGGTGGGGGGGATAAGAACTAGGACCTCACAATCTGCTGTTTTGCTAATGTCAGTCTCATTGCACATTGTTTTTGTTCTCTTCAAGAGATACTTAACATAGAGGTTAAGAGTAGAGCCTCAGATGCCACATTGCTTGGGTTTGAATCTTATTTCTGTCACCAAACAACTTTTAATTATGGGAAACATCTAATTTCTGCAATCCTCAGCCTTCCATCTATATAATGTATTTAGTAATTGTATATATCTCAGGGTTATAGCAAGGACAAAGCCAGATAATACATGCAAAGCACTTAGCACAGTACTTTATGCATAAATTCTCAATAGTTTTTAGTTGCTATATGCTAGTCACAGAAAAACCAGTCAAAAATAGAAAATTAAGCTGGAACCATGGATATAAATGTGTGGTCCAAATTTACTCTTTCAATATATGAATTCAAAGCTAAAATTATTTAGTGGAATAACTAGTGTGGAGCTGAAGAAACTTTAAAATGTCTGTTGCAAATATGAGAGCATCGATAGACCTCTATAATTCACAGCATTATTATCTTTCAAAAGAAAAGAAAAACAAACAAATCACAAGAGGCGATAAAACCATGAACAGTAAGAATAAGTGCCCAGCCCAATCAAAAGGAAAATTAGCAAAGCAAAAATTAGGAGGGTTAAAATAAAACAATTATTTGTCAAGAACAGAAGATATAAAAAGTTTTTTTTTTAAATGAGAATCATATATACAAATTCAATATTTAGTACACAGGTTAAAAGGTAAATTAGAACAGCTTAAGAGAGAATTCATTTAGTAAAGATCATCTATATTAGGAGAGAATTCCCCATGAATGTTTCATATTTCCACACATCTAACCATTAACAGCTCTTGTGTTCCAGTGCTATCTTTTCAGACACGTTTATATAGTTAGGAAGTCCTTGAATTACAGAGACAAAAACTTCTGGAGCACACTTAACTACATTATGGATAAGTAAAGGTAAAGAGAGTTGCTCCTTTTTGAGAGATATTGAGATGTCTCTCCAAGGAGATATTCGAAGATAATAAACGCAGAGATATTTTCCTCCTCTTCCCGGAGATATTTGGCTTCATGCAAGAGTGATAAAAATAATATATATTTTCAGGAGAAGAAAATGGGCAGGTTTGATAAGATGAGAGTTTCTAGAGCTTGGGGTTCCTCTCCTATAATGAATCCCCACTGCATATGTGGTATCACTTACCTCTCACCATGCCACTCTCGGGTTATTGGAGCTCAGGGATGCAAAACTAATATGCGAGTCTGGCTGTTGCTCTTTCTCCTAGTAATAAACTGTCTTGTCTCTGACTCAGAGGTTTCTGTTTTCCTGCCAATATAAATACGAACCTGTGACAGGCTAACTTGATTCCTTGCAAATCAAGTCTTAGACTTTTCACAGTTCTTGAAGTTCTAATTGTATTTAGCCTGGATTCAGAACTTAGTGGAACTGAGGTGGCTCCACAGTTACACAAATTCACCTTTCCCCTTGGCTCTTGGTTACCTACAGAACTCACATTGCAGATGGCTCTCTCCACATGGAAGAAGTCCTGTTGGACCTCCGAAAAAAAAGGAAACCTTGGTACACCTTTGCATTTTTGCACTCTCAGTCTTACACCATAAGGTAATGTTCACCTTCACTAACATCTCTGCACTTGTGTTTAGTCTTTACTAAAAATAAGCTCTCTCTAGGCCACATTTTAACCCAGGAAGGAAAGCAGAGTCAGTGCCTAGATGTCACTTAAGGGAAATTTTACCTCCAGAATGCTTCCACTTACAGAAGAATGACTCCATTCCTAGACTAATTTAATTCACCTATTCCTAAATGCCCCGATACTACTTCGGTCCAAAGATCTAAAGTAATAGAGATAGAGACCATGTTTATTGGTATGAAAAAAAAACTATCGTAAAGAAATCATTTTGTCCCAAGAACGTGAATAAACATAATAAAATTTCAAACAAAATCATAGTAGATTTGATGGGTGTCTACATGTGTAACTAAGATAGCTGATTATAAACAAGCACATATATAAAATAGTCAATAAATTTTGAAAAGGAGAATGAAAAAGGAGGATGATCTATTTAATCAGATATGAAGGCATTTTAAAGAAGTTGAAATTAAATTAGTTCAGAATATTATAGAAATAAGCAAATAATTACATGGAGCATAATTCTCTATGTTCCATAGAAATAAGCAAGTAATTACATGGGGCTTAATTCTCTATGTTCCACGTATGATACAACATTGCAATCCCACTTCCAATCTTGGGACTCAAGAACCAAATGGGAAACAAAGAAGCTATAACTTGGACATATTGCTTAACCTTTCTGAGTCTAATGTCTCGTCTCTAACATGGAGTTATGATGCCCACCTATTTGTATTATAGGAAAAATTATATAAGAACACAGCCAGGAGCTAAATTAGATATATCTTTTTTTTTTTTCTTTGAGAGAAGTCTTTCTCTTGTCCCCCAGGTTTGAGTGCAATGGCTTGATCTCAGCTCACTGCAACCTCTGCCTCCTGGGTTCAAACGATTCTCCTGTTTCTGCCTCCCAAATAGCTGGGATTAAGGTGACTGTCAGCACGTCCAGCTAATTTTTGTATTTTTTAATAGAGATGAGGTTTCACCATGTTGGCCAGGCTAGTCTTGATCTCCTGACCTCAGGTGATCCGCCCACCTCGGCCTCCCAAAGTGCTGGGATTACAGGCATGAGCCATTGCGCCTGGCCATAATTAGATACCTCTTTAAGTCACCCATCTTCCCCTTATACTCAGCGAAACATTGCCACTAGACCTAGTTATTAGAAAATAAATTAGTTGAGAGTATTGCAAATATATAAAACCCCCATTAGATAAGAAGCAGTAGGGTATGAAGATCAATCACAATTTATTCACTGAAAATTAATCTAGTCTGAGGTCACAATTATTAAAAATTGAGATAGAACATGAAAGGTTTTAAAAAATAGGTAATTATTAACCCTTTCTCTATTTATTTTACCCGTATATTTATCATTTCTAGTTCTTAAATTCTTTTGGTGGATTCTATTTTTTAATAACAATAGCATTTTTTATTATCAATTGACAAATAATATATGTACTTATACAACGTGATGTTTTGATATATGATCACAATGTGAATAACTCAAGCTATTTAATAAACCTATAACCTCACATGCCATTTTTTGAATTGAAAACATTCTACTCTTTTAGCAATTTTCAAGTGTGTAATGCATTATTATTTATTCTGCTCCTGTTCTGTGCAATAGATCACTAAAGCTTATTCCTCTAGTACTTTCTGATCAACATCTCCCGTTTTCCCATCCATCCCACTCACACTCTTGAATTTTTCATCTCACTTCATTTTCCTTCATTTTGAGAAACTTTCATATTTCTTGTAGTAAAGATCTGCTGGTGACAAATTCTTTCAGCCCATGTTTGTCTGTGAATATCTTTATTTTGCCTTTGGCTTTGAAGGCTCTTTTTTTGACAAATACAATTCTAGGATACATATTTTATTTTTATTTTTGCACTTTAAAAATGCCATTCATGGGCCAGGCATGGTGGCTCATGCCTGTAATCCCAGCACTTTGGGAAGCCAAGGTGGGCAGATCACTAGGTCAGGAGATGGAGAACATGCTGACCAACATGATGAAACACCATCTCCACTAAAATTACAAAAATTACCTGGGCATGGCGGCACACACCTATAATCCCAGCTACTTGGGAGGCTGAGGCAGGAGAATTGCTTGAACCTGGGAGGCGGAGATTGTGGTGAGCTGAGATCGTGCCACTGTACTCCAGCCTGGTGACAAAGCAAGACTGCATCTCAAAAAAAAAAAAAAAAAAAAAAAAAAAAAAGTCATTCACTTCCATCATCTTCTGATTTGCATTGTTTCTGATAAGTAAGTGGAATTCTTATTCTTGTTTCTCTAGATGCACCATGTCTTTTTTTTCTCCAGCTACTTTAGATTTTTTCTCTCCTGGTTGTTTTTCATCAATTTGATTACATGGTGTGCCATGGCTTGGGAGTATGGTAAAAACCTGAAAATATTATCCATTAAATGCAGAGGGAATGGTGAAATTGCAGATTCTGTGACATTCAGTACTCTCAGAAGTTGACAGGACAATCAAGAGAAAATGGAACTAATCAAATGTTCTGCCGGACAAAGCACAATAATATAGAGCACGTTCAGATCATTGTTTTTAAGGAAAAAAAGACTACTTTTCCCCAAAAATACTTTTTATTTTTCTCTAAGTCTTAGTGGTAGAAAGGACCTTAGAGATCATCTAGCAAAAATTTTTTTGTTATATTGATAACAAAACTGAAGCCTAGGGTGACTAATCAGCCAAGTGAATGCAGCTAACTAGCCGTAGAGCTGAATTCAGTTCTGAATTCCTGACTCGCTTATTATCAAAGTTTTCAATCTTGATTCATTCTTTTACTTTTTTTATTATTTATCACTCAGGGTAACAATGGAGTAGTGATTAATATTTTTTCTATAAATTTACTTTAAATCAGCTCACTTTTATTTGTATTGTGCTGAGTAATAATATCCCTAAAATTATATGTGTGTGACATATTGGTAACATTTTTCTAATGCCCTTTAAAATAAATGTGTAACTATTAAATAAGTGTGTTTGAGGTCACGCTGTATATTATACTGTGCATGCTACACCAGTCTGTCTCCTCTCCAAGGGCCTGAGAACTCCTGAGACCAGGGAGAAAGTGCTTTGGCCACTCTCTGTTATTTCACCAACCTCAGGTTCCAATGTGGTTTCTAGATGGAGTTACCTTCCAGTTCTTTTTTCATCACTAGTTTGTTCTTTTGGCTTTGTTCCATCTTTCTAAACATGATTTTCCTTCTGAACAAATTAAAGGTCATTCTAGCAAAAGCCTTTCAGATGCTATTTGGATCCTACTTTCTGAGAGTAAAATGTACACATTTACATTGTATGCAATGTTGCTAAAGGCAAACATTACTTGTAATATTAATCTGTGTGTCTATTTATTTTGATATTCAGGCTTTAAAAAGAATAGATATAGAAAACACTGTGCCAAAACAGGAACTCATAACTTAATGTCAAATGAGGAAATAAAAAATGCAAACTTGTATCTGTGCAATAGTTTCAATTACATAAAACCCTCGTATGCAGACAAAAAAGCATCATGAACAAATATAAATTATTCCTATATTTGAACATCTTTGAATGGCACCATTATCATTTAGATTTTAATAAACATTTGCATTTTTAGATTTTTATTGTTTGTTTTATCAATCTTTATTGTCCCTTAAGACTGTTAAACATTATATAGATCTTCAACAAAACATTAGAAAGCCACCAATATACTTCAGTCCTTCAAAATACTTTTGTAACTTATTAACTTAATCAAGTTCAAGTTAATCAAGTGAAAGGAAAGTCTATCTTGTGGGTATAAAGAGAAAAGCTAGATCTTTCAGGATTGGTGCTAAAAACATTTCTCCACATGAAGAAAGACACCTATTCACCTCGGAGCCTCTGCGGTGATGTCTTACTAATTGCTGCTGTCACTGCTATTTTATCTCGGGGATTTAGGTGTAGAAGGAAGAAAAAGGGTCATTATTCCTCTTTTCATGCTTGTTACTGCCTTTATCCTTCCATAGTATGCTTTGAATCTTAGCTAAAGCAAAATTTGAGCACACAGAATTTCTTTTTCATGTCTTAGTAGATAATAAACAGTAAACCATGTGAAGCTAATTAGTTAGGTTTCCAAGAGAAATTGACCATTGATATTTTAAGATGCTCTCATTTCTTTGCCCCCAACCTGCCACCAGGAGCTGGATATCATTGTAGTATCCTTATCCGGTATTACAACTTCACCACCCACCCACCATAATGTCTAGACACAAGAGATTGATACACAGAGGACAGACGGAAATCTCATTTCCCATATCACTAGGATTTGCCTTCTGAGCTCTCATTTTACTTTTCTAAGAACTTGATGGCCCTCAAGTAATTAAAGGTGCAAAGTTACAGTCCACTTTTGAATATTCCATATTATCCTAAAAGCCTTCAGAGAAGACATCAGAGTAAGCCCAACATTCACATACACAGAGTCAGTTATGCATGACAGTGCTGTAGGGGTCGTCATAGGCCAACATAGACCACGGTACAATCAGGAGCTAAACCAAGGAAATCTAACTTTCAGGCAGTGGTAGTACTTTATTTTTCTTCCAATTAGAAATTAGGGGAGATTCTCACGTGAGATTCGACATGGCTGTGGTAGTGTGAGTGTCTTTGGTTTACTGACAGCAAGAAATTGTGCTCACATTTAAGATTCTGTGGACTAAAAGACAACAGACTATAGGAGTAGCCTTGGGAAAGACCAAGGACATGCTCCCAGGGAATTACTCCTTAGTCAGGCATAGGCTGCAGTGCTAGGAATCATCTTTCATCTGGATGGCATCTGGCATTGTGCTGGAACAGCATTTGGATTTCTGATGGTTTCTGCAGTCTGAGAAGCAAGGTCATAGCCTTTGTTAGGCAGGGTCCGGGTAGAGTTGGAGAAGAAATTACCTGCCAAGAGCAAGGGCCATGACTATGAGAACTTTGGGACCGTTAGCATTATGGTCACTT
This sequence comes from Pongo abelii, assembly GCF_028885655.2. Lineage (NCBI taxonomy): Eukaryota > Metazoa > Chordata > Mammalia > Primates > Hominidae > Pongo > Pongo abelii. Next base: position 147,749,976 of record NC_071992.2, on the reverse strand, counting down.
TCCCATGTCTATGATTCCGTTACTCTATTCTGTGCTCCCACTTGGCTACCAGATGCCAGTGTTGTCTATTTAGAAAGCACTCCACCTTCCAGACTCAGACTCACTCCAGATGGCTGGTGTTGACATGCCATTAACTCAGGTCCCTGTGGTGTCATCCTTTGGCTCTTCTCAAAATTCTTTCCTCCACGTTTATTTTTATTTGCATTTTTGTTTTACCTTTTATGACATTTTATGTCCATTTTTCCAAAGTGCGGACACAAGTGCCTCATAATAAATGATAAGACGTTAATTACTGAAAAATCTGTATTATTTCTACATTTTATTATTTCCAAAATAAATTTTAAAAAAATACATTATTCTTGGGAGTTTGCAAGCATTATTACTATACAAAAAGCTATTTTTATTTTCTAATAATATATGGTTTTAAATGAATAAATCATTATCAGTGGATTTATTAACAAGTGCTTGATAAACAAAATCTGCTTGTATATTATTTTACAGCAGAAACTGGTTTGTTAAAATATACAACTGAATTCCTCTGAAGAAAAGTTTGATGGAAAGCTCCAGGGTTATATATAAATCACAGCTGAACTTTAAATTCTATTTTTATAGCAGTTGATATTTTTCCTTAAAAATGCCACTTTGTTATTTCTTATGTGATTGTACATTTCAGAGCATTAGAGAATAGAATTTTCCAAAGCAATACTTAATAGACACTGTTTCTGTCTTAAAATGCTTCTGTTTCTCACTATTCTATAGTCTGTCATGATACCAGTAAGCCTCTCTGAGCCTCAATTGCTATATTCATCAAATGGAATGATAGTACTTACCTCATTGTGAAAATGAAGTAGGATAATGGAGTGAAAAGACTTTATCATCAGCAATGATCATACGCCCAGAAGATGACGTTATGAAAATTATCACTATGTTTGCTTTATTTTAATCCTGTTTCTAATCCAGAAGAACTGCAAAAATTACCATAATAGGACTTTAATTTACACACAATTTTACAAAGATATAAATTATATATCTGCCTAATGTATTCACCATTAAGATAAATGTTGTGGAAACGTTTTAAAAAAATGGTTTTACCTCAAATGTCTGTCATCTAGTTATAGAGACAAAATCATAGTAAAATAAAGTGATTCAAAAACATTTTATTGCCGAAGAGGCAACGCTGAAAAAATAATTGACTTTGTAATCAGAATTTGAACGCCTGTCCAGGAGAGCCTAAATTAGAGTCAAATTGTGGTTCTTTCAATATACAAACATATGGCGTAGAAAATGGACCCCTAACAGGGAAAGGGCAAAACATAATATAAGAAAAGGTACCAGAGGGGACTGGGGTAGGTGTTTTGTATAATTAACTAGAAAAATTATTCCAACTGAAACAATAATAAGGGTTAACATACATTCTATTTTCCTGGGATAATCCCATTTGTACATATTGCCCAAGCATAATTTTTAGTAACTCTGCATTTTATTCTTAGATATATATCAGGGTCACTTTAGAGGAGATACATAACTAAGAAGCAACAGGAATAGAGTTGGATAGGTTGAAAGAGCCGAGTCATGGAATCTCCAAAAATAAATAAATAAATAAATAAAAGGTAGAACCTTTGTTTCTTCTTGAACCAGAAAGTGCTCAGATTATAAAGATAAACCATGGTTTATATTATTTTTCTTTTTTTGTACAAATTTAAGTGGTACAAGTGCAGTTTTGTTACATGGATATATTGCATGGTGGTGAAGCCTGGACTTTTAGTGCAACCATCAGCCAAATAGTGTGTGGTGTACCCATTAGATAATTTCTCATCCCTCATCCTGCTCCTACCGACCCACCCTCTAAGTCTCCAATGTTTGTCATTCCATACTCTATGTCCCTGTGTATACATTATTTAGCTTCCACCGATAAGTGAGAAAATGTGGTATTTGACTTTCTCTTTCTGAGTTGTTTCACTTAAGGTAATGGCTTCCAGTTCCATCCATGTTGCTGCAAAAGACATTTTATTCCCTTTGTGGCTGAATAGTATTCCATTATGTATATATGCTACATTTTCTTTATCCAGTCATCCATTGATGTATACTTAGGTTGATTCAATATCTCTGCAATTGTGAATAGTGTGCCATGAACATACAAATGCCTATGTATTTTTTACCATAATGACTTTTTTCTTTGGTTAGATACTCATCAGTGGGGTTGTTGGATCAAATGCTAGTTCTATTTTTAGTTGTTTGAGAAATCTTCCTACTGTTTTCCATAGAGGTTGTGCCAACATATATATTACCACCAACCATGTGTAAGCATTCCCTTTTCTCCACATTCTCACCAACATATGCTACTAATTCGTTCAAAAGTACATATTCATTATTGTACCAAAGATAATTACTCCTGCAACTGTGAGGCTAAAAATCATTTAGTAACACATAGTTAAATATATTAAGTTAGAATAATCTTTGAAGATTTAACTGGTCACATTACATTTATCATATCACAGGAATCATTCTCTGAAGGGTAAATTATCTCTAAATATTTTAAGAATAACATTGTATTCTCCAATGTACTCCCTGTAGCTTTCCATGAGAACCTATACAATTTCATTGCATCTAAAATGCCTCTCATGCACATGTGTGGAACCCACTGCCACCACCCCAATGAAGAGCTCTTGCTGCCCACCCCCTGTCCCTGCCAGCCCATGACAGTGTTGTTGCCAGTGGACTGGGAACACCACATGCTTTCCAGAAGAGCAGGTGCTTAACCTCAAGGGGCCAGAGAACAAAACTGTGGGTCTGGACCCAGCCCCCTAGGAGTAAAGCACACAGTCCAGCAGTGCTGAGCTGAGTCTTGGTCCTCTGAAATTGCCCAGAAAGAAAGTCAGTTGAATGAACCCAACTTATACCACAGTTGAACCCTCAAGGGCATCAGAGAATATAAAAGCAAAAAACCCCATGCAAAAGACCGAAACTTCAAACATTAAAAGAACGTCAGCCCACACAGATAAGAAAGAACCAGCACAAGAACGCTGGCAATTCAAAATGCCAGAGTGTCTTCTTACCACCAAATGACTGCACTAGCTCTCTAGCAATGGTTCTTAACCAATCTGAAATAGCTGAAATGACAGACAAAGAATTCAGCATCTGGATCACAACGAAGATCATTGAGATTCAAAAGAAAGGTGAAATTCAATCCAGGGAATCTAAGGATATACGAGATTAAAGAGAACATAGTCATTTTAAGAAAGAACCAACTGATCTCATGAAGCTGAAAAACTCACTATAAAAATTTCATAATACAATTGGAAGTATTAACAGCAGAATATACCAAGCTGAAGGAAGAATCTCAGAGCTCAAAAACTGGTTCTTCAAGTCAATTCAATCAGAAAACAATAAATAAAGAAGAATTAAAAATGAATAAAACCTCTCAGAAATATGGGGTTATGTAAAATGACCAAACCTATGACTTATTGACATCCCTGAAAGAAAGAGTTAGAGAGTAAGCAACTTGGAAATCATATTTGAGGATATTGTCCCTGAAAATTTCCCCAACCTCAGGTCAACATTTAAATTCAGGAAATTCAGAGAACCCCTGTGAGATATATAAGAAAACCTTCCACATAGTCATCAGATTCTCCAAGGTAAACTCAAAAGAAAAAATATTAAAGGCAGCTAGAAAGAAGGGACAGATCACCTACAAAGAGAATCCCATCAGGCTAACAGTGGACTTTTCAGCAGAAATCCTACAAGCTAGAAGAGGTTGGGGGCCTATATTCAGCTTTCTTAAAGAAAAGAAATTCTAACTAATAATTTCATGTCTATCCAAGCTAAGATTCATAAGTGAAGAAGAAATAAAATCCTTTTCAGACAAGCAAATTCTAGGGGAAAATGTTACTACCAGACCTGCCTTGCAAGAGGTCCTTAAGGGAGTGCTAAATGTGAAAACAAAAGACCACTACTAGCCACCACAAAAACACTCTTAAGTACATAGACCACTGACACTATAAAGTAACTACAGAATCATGTCTACAGAACAACCAGCAAATACCATGATGACAGGATCAAATCTGTATATATCAATATTAATCTCAAACATAAATAGGCAAAACACCACACTTACAAGGCACAGAGTGGCAAGTTGGACGAAGGTGCAAGAACAAACTATATGCTATATTCAAGAGACCCATTTCACAAGCAATGACACCCATACGCTCAAACTAAAGAGATGGAGGAAAATATACCAAGCAAATAGAAAGCAAAAAAGAACAGGGATAGCTATTTTAATTTCAGACAAAACAGACTGGAAACAAGCAATGATCAAAAAAAGCCAAAGCATGGCATTACATAATGACAAAGCTTTCAATTCAAGAAAAAGACTTAACTATCCTAAAAATATATTCACCCAACAATGGAGAGCCCAGATTCATAAAACAAGTTATCAGAGACCTAGGAAGAAATTTAGATCACTACACAATAATACTGGAATATTTCAAAACCACACTGACAATATTAGATAGATCATTGATGCAGAAAATTAACAAAGATATTCGGGACTGAAACTTGACACTTGACCAAATAGACCTAACAGACATCTACAGAACACTCTACCAAATAATAGAATATACATTATTCTCATCTGCACATGACATATTCTCTTAAATTGACTACCTCAGTCATAAAACAATTCTCAACAAATTCAAAAGCAAAACAAAATCATACCAACCATGCTCTTGGATCACAGAATAATACAAAATAGAAATTAATAATGTGAAGATCTATTGAAGGCAGGGCCCAGATAGCAGACTAGAAATAGCTCGCATGCACTGCCCTCACAGAGAGGAAGCAAAAGGGCTAGTGAACATGGACCCTGCAGGCTGATCATCTATAAAACCATGTTGAGATTCATCAGAGCAGCAGGGCAACACAGAAAATAGAGAGGAGCAAAGCTGGGCCCCAGCCTACCTGGACTCAATATGGAGTCAGGAGAACCTCTTCAACATAGGAAATGGTGAGTAAGTGAGAGCCCCCAGAAGGATTCTTGCTCTCCACAGAGGCCTGCACAAGACTGGGAATGGGAGAATCACCCTGGATCCTCCTGCACCCTCCCACCATGCTTCTAGACTGAGGCAGAGCCACCTGGATGTTTTATGGGGGCAACTTGCAAGTCCAAGTGGACCTCCACAGGCCTTGGGCCTTACAGCAGACCAGCACCAGTGCCACAACCCCAATAGTGGAATAGTGGCTATAATTGTGGTACCAGAGAGCAGTAATATCACTCCACCACTGCTTGCTGGCCAGGGCTCAGCAACTTCTGGCTCAGTAGTCCTGCTTTGTCCTGAACTTGGCTGGCCACCCCTTAAACCTCTGCCACTGGTAGCAAGAGGCAACACTTGCTAGAGTTTCCAGCCCAGAGGTCATACATTTGTGTGAACTTAGCTGTAGGGTACGGATTCCTCTTGTCACAGGAAACACCCAGACAGCAGAGCACAAGACCTCATCCATCCCCACCACTGATAGCCAGGAGGTCAACACCTGCTGGAGCCTCCGGACCAGTGGACCTGCTTCTGTGTGAGCTCAGCTGAAGGGTGCAGCTTCCTTTTGTCATGGTACACACCGAGATGACAGAGCACAAAACCCTACCTGTCCTCACCATTGGTGCAGGTGAGTAATGCTTGCTAGAGCTTCTAGACAAGCAGCCTTGCTTCTGTGTGAACTCACTTGCAGGGTGCAGCTTTCTGTTGTCATGAGAGGCACATGGATAAAAGAGCAGGACACTCCATCTGCCCCCGCCACTGGTAGCCAGGCAGGCAATGTCTGCTAGAGCTTTTGGCCTAGCAACCTCACTTCTGTGCGAATTCACCTGGAAGTTACAGCTTCCTGGTGTTATGGGAAACACCTTGATGGCAGAACACGAGACTCCACCTGCCCCAGCCACTGGTGGCCAGGCAGGCAATGCCTGCTAGGGCCTTTGGTCAAGTGGGCCTCCTTCTGTGTGAGCTCAGCTAGAGGGTACATCTTCCTACTGACATAGGAAGCAACCTAATGGAAGAGCATGAGTCTCCACCTGCCCCCTCCACTTCTAACCAGGTAGGCAACACTTGCTGGAGCTGCCAACACAATGACCCAATTTCCATGTGAACTTGGCTGGAGGGTGCTGAATCCTGTTGTTCCAGGACACACGTGAATGGCAGGGTGCATGTCCCCACTCACCTCTGTCACTGATAGTCAAGCAGGCAACACCTGCTGGAGGTTTTAGTCTGGCAGTCCTACATCTGCCTGAATTTGCTGAGGGATGAAGCCTCCCATTGCCCTGGAAACACCTGGACAGCAAATTGGTAACCCCCTACCTCCACACATGCTGTAGCCAGATGGACCACAACCACTAGAGTTCCCAAACCAGCAGCCCTGGTTCCACTTGAACTCTGCAAGTGAACACAACCCTGAGTTGCCCCAGAAAGCACATGGGCAGCAGATTAGGGCCAACCTTGCAAGGGTACAACTTGTCAGACAAGCCTGAGGAAGCCCCATGGACCAGAATACTCAACAAAAGAAATGTGAGCACAAAAACAGTCAACAGACGGGGCTCCTCCAAGACTCAGGAGCAGGTTAGAAATGAAGCCATTCAACCAAACTACCTTACACCATAATCAAAGTCCCAAGGGCACTAAAGAAGAAAAAAGTAAAACAATCCATCCAAAGGACAACTCCTTCAAAGACTGAAGGAATATCAACCCACACAAATGAGGAAGATCTAATGTGAGAACTCTGGCAACTCAAAAAGCCAGTGTCTTCTTTCCTTCAAATGATCACATGAGTTCTCTAGCAAGGGTTCTTAATGAGAGAAATACAATTCAGAATATGGATAGGAACAAAGATCATTGAAACTCAGAGCCTTGGAACCCAATTCAAGGAAACTAAGAATCACAATAAAATGATACAGTAGATGACAGACAAAATAGCCAGTATAGAAGAATACAAAAAAAATTGTTCAATATCGCTAATCATTAAAGAAATGCAAATCAAAGTCACAATAAGATACCATCTCACTCCAGTCAGAATGGCTATAATTAAAAAGTCAAAAAATAAGAGATGCTGGCAAGATTGCTGAGAATAGGGTAAAAAAGGTGCTTATACACTGCTAATGGGAGTGTAAATTAGCTCAATCATTGTGGAAGGCAGCATGGCAATTCCTCAAAGAACTAAAACCAGAATTACCATTTGACCCAGCAATTCTATTACTGAATATATACTCAAAGAAATATTAATTGTTCTACCATAATGAAACATGCATGGGTATGTTCACTGCAGCACTATTCACCATAGCAAAGACATGGAATCAACCTAAATGGCCATCAATGATATACCGGGTAAAGAAAATGTGATATATATATGTATATATATATATATATATATATATATATATATATACACACACACACACACACATACACACTATGGAATACTATGCAGCCATAAAAAGGAATGAGATCATGTCATTTGCAGGAACATGGAGGGGACTGGAGGCCATTATCCTTAGCAAACTAATGTAGGAACAGAAATCCACATACCACATGTCCTCACTTATGAGTGGGAACTAAATAATGAGAACACATGCACATAAAGAGGGGAGCAACAGATAGTGTGGCCTACTTGAGGGAGAAGGTGGGGAGGATGGAGAGATGCTGAAAAAAAATATTTTTGTGCACTATCCTTAGTTACTAGGTGATGAAGTAATCTAAAAACCAAACCCCCAAGTCAAAATTTGACGTATATAACAAAACCTATACATGTACCCCTAACCTAAAATAAAAGGTAAAATGTTTTTTAAAACACCTCTCAAAATCATACAATTACATGGAACTTAAACAACCTGCTCCTGAAAGAATTTGGATAAACAATAAAATTAAGGCAGAAATTAAGATATTATTTGAAACTATTGAAAACAACAATACAACATACCAGAATCTCTGGGACACAGATGAAACAGTGTTAAGAAGAAAGTTTACAGCACTAAATGGTCACATCAAAAAGTTAGTAAGCTCTCAAATTAAAGACAAACATCACCCTTTCAGGAACTAGAAAAACAAGAGTAAACCAACACAAAAGCTAGTAAAAGACAAGAAATATCCAAAATCAGAGCTGAATTGAATGAAATTGAGATGCAAGAAAACGTACAAAAGATCAACAGAACCACAAATTGGTTCTTTGAAGGAATTAATAAAATTAATAGATCACTAGTAGTCAAATAAAGAAAAAAGAGAGAAGATCCAAATAAACACAATCAGAAATAACAAAGGAGACATTACCACTGACACCGCAGAAATACCAAAAGCAAAAAACCTTCAGGGATGGTTACAAACACCACTTTGCACACAAACTGAAAACCTAGAAGAAATGAATAAATTCCTGGAAACATAAAACCTCCCAGTATTTATCCAGGAAGAAATTGAAACCCTGAACACACCAGTAATCAGTTCCAAAATTGAATCAGTAATAAAAAGCCTGTAAACCAGAAAAAGTCCTGGACCAGATGAATTTACAGTGGAATTTTATCACATATATTAAGGAGAGCTGGTACCAATCCCACTGAAACTATTTCAAAAAATTGAGGGGAAAGGATTCCTTTCTAACTCATTCTATGAGTCCAGCATCATTCTGATACCAAAACCAAGCAGAGACACACAAAAAAGAAAACCCCAGTCCAATATCCCTGATGACTATAGATGCAAAAATCCTCAACAATAAACTAGCAGGTCAAATCCAGCAGTGCCAAGATCAGCTCAGTTGGGGAGACCCTAACCCAGCAGTGCTGGAGGAACTAAAGGCACACACACAGAAATATAGAGGTGTAAAGTGGGAAATCAGGGGTCTCACAGCCTTCAGAGTTGAAAGCCCCAAACAGAGATTTACCCACGTATTTATTAACAGCAAGCCAGTCATTAGTATTGTTTCTATAGATATTAGATTAACTAAAAGTATCCCTTATGGGAAACACAAAGGGATGGGCCAAAATAAAGGGATGGGTTTGGCTAGTTATCTGCAGCAGGAGCATGTCCTTAAGGCACAGATCGCTCATACTATTGTTTGTGGTTTAAGAATGCCTTTAAGCAGTTTTCCGACCTGGGTGGGCCAGGTGTTCCCTGCCCTCATTCCGGTAAACCCACAACCTTCCAGCATGGCGTCATGGCCATCAAGAACATGTCACAGTGCTGCAGAGATTTTGTTTATGGCCAGTTTTGGGGCCAGTTTATGGCCAGGTTTTGAGGGGTCTGTTCCCAACACAGTAGCACATCAAAAAGCTAATTCACCATAATCAAGTAGGCTTTATTCTTGGGATGAAAGGTTGGTTCAACATATGCAAATCAGTAAATGTGATTCATTACATAAACAGAGCTAAAAACCAAAACCACATGATTATCTCAATAGATGCAGGAAAGGTTTTCAATGAAATTTAACATCAGGCTGGGTGTGGTGACTCACGCCTGTAATCCCAGCACTTTGGAAGGCTGAGGCCGGTGGATTACCTGAGCTCAGGAGTTTAAGACCAGCCTGAACAACATGGTGAAACCCATCTCTACTAAAAATACACAAAAATTAGCTGGGCATGGCAGTGCATGTCTGTAATCCCAGCTACTCAGGAGGCTGAGGCAGAAGAATCACTTGAACCCGGGAGGTGGAGGTTACAGTGAGCAGAGATCATGCCACTGCACTCCAGCCTGGGCCACAGAGTGAGACTCCATCTCAAAAAAAAAAAAAAAAAAAAAAAAAAAATTTAACATCTTTTGATGTTAAAAAGCCCTAAACAAACCAGTCATTGAAGGAACATACCTCAAAATAATAAGAGCCCTCTATGACAAACCCACAGCCAACATCATACTAAATGAGCAAAAGCTGGAAGCATTCCCCTTGAGAACCAGAACAAAACAAGGATGCCCACTCTCACCACTCCTATTCAACGTGGTGCTAGAAGTTGAAACCAGAGCACTTAGGTGAGAGAAAGACATAAAAGGCATCCAAATAGGAAGTCAAAGTATTCCTCTTCTCAGACAACATCATTTTATACCTAGAAAACCCCATAGTCTCTGCCCCCAAACTCCTAGATCTGATAAACAATATTAGCAAAGTTTCTGGATACGATATCAATGTATGAAAATCAGTAGCATTTCTGTATATCAACAACATCCAATTAGAGAGCTGAATCAAAAATGCAATCCCATTCAAGCCACACAGACAATCACACAAAAATATTTAGAAATACTGCTAACCAGAGAGGTGAAATTGTTCTAAAATGAGAATTATAAAACACTGCTAAAAGAAATTAGAGACAACACAAACAAATGGAGAAACATCCCATGCTCGTGGGTGGGAAGAATCAATATTGTTCAAATGGCCATATTGCTCAAAGTAGTTTACAGCTTTAATGCTGTTTCTAACAAATTGCCAATGACAGTTTTTACAGAATTAGAAAAAAAAAAAAAAAAAAAAACTTTTCTAAAATTCACTTGGAACCTAGGGAGAGCCCAAATAGCCACAACAATCCTAAGCAAAAAGAACAAAGCTGAAGCATCACACTGCCCAACTTCAAACTAAACTATATCCCTACACTAACCAAGACTGCATGGTACTGGTACAAAACAGATACATAGACCAATGCTGCAGGCTAGAAAACTCAGAAGTAAAGCCACATGCCTACAGGCATCTGATCTTCCACAAAATCAACAGAAACGAGCAATGGGAAAGGACTCCCTATGCAATAAATGGTAGTGAAGTAACTGGCTAACCATATGCTGAATATTGAAACTAAACCCCTTGGTTTCACCATATACAAAAGTCAACTCGAGATAAATTTAAAAGTTACATGTAAGGCCTTAGCAGAAAAACTAGGAAATACAATTCTGGACATAGGCCATAGCAAAGACTTCATGATGAAGCTCCAAGATCAATTATAACAAAAACAAAATTTGACTAGTGATATTTAATTAAAAGAAAGGGCTTTTGCACAGCAAAAGAAATTACCAACAGAGTAAAGTGACAACCTACACATTAGGAGAAGATATTTGCAAACTGTGTATCCAACGAAGGTCTGATATCCAGAATCTGTAAGGAACTTAACTGACTCAACAAACAAAAAACAAATAATCCCATTAAAAAAATAGAAAAAGGACATGAACAGACACGTCTCAAAAGAAAATATACATGCAGTCAACAAGCATATGAAAAAATGTTCAACATCACTAATCACTGAGACATGCAAATCAAAACCATAGTAAGATACCATTTCATACATCAGAATGGCTATAATTAAAAAGTCAAAAAATAAGAGATGCTGGTGAGGTTGTGGAGAAAAGGGAATGCTTATACACCACTGGTAGGAATGTAAATTAGTTCAGCCACTGCAGAAAGCAATTTGGAGATTTCTCAAATAAAACAGAGCTACCGTTCAACTCAGCAATCTCATTACTGAGTATATACTCAAATGAATATAAATTGTTGTACCATAAAGACATATGAAAATGTATTTTCATTGTAGCACATTCACAATGGCAAAGACATGGAATATTTGCCCATCAATGATAGAATGGATAAAGAAAATGTGGTACCTATATACCAGTGAATACTATACAGCCATAAAAAATGAGATTATGTCCTTTGCAGCAACATGAATAGAGCTGGAGGTCATTAACCTAAGAGAATTAACGCAGGAACAGAAAACCAATACTGTATATTCTCACTTATAAGTGGTAGCTAAACAGTGAGTACACATGGACACAAAGAATAGAACAGTAGACACCAGGGCCTACTTGGGGTAAAGAGTGGTAGAACTGTGAGGATTCAGAAACTACCTCTCAGGTACAATGCATAGTACCTGGGTGATGAAATAATCTGTACCCCAAACTCCTACAACATGTAATTTACCCATGTAACAAACCTGCACATATACTCCCTGAACCTAAAATAAAAGTTAAAAAGAAAAATAATAAATAAAATGCCATCAATTGTAAGTGACACCATTATGTGTTTAACAAAGAAAAATATACCAATTAAGTGATACAACAATGTTTTCTTACCATTTAAATTTTTATTTTATACTTAACAATCACTTTTATACTTATAAGAAATAGATTTTCATCTACTCTCACTCATGTGCACACATAAAAAGGAAAGACAAAGTGAAATGTATTGGTTAAGTTTCTCCTAAAATTTCTTCAGAATACCTGATTTTTCAAAATCACATTTAGACCCAAGTCTTCAAAATATTTTTTGTTCCCTTACAATATCCTCTGTGATTCCTGTGTTGGAAATGTGAAATTCCTCCAAAGATGCTCTATTATTATTCCTGAAATTTGCTTCCAAGTTGTTGATGCCCCTTCTGCAAGTTTTGATGCATATACCCAGGCAATAAGATCTAAGTCTTGACTGCTGCCTTACTGTAAGCAATTGTAAAATCCATTCTAATTTCAGAGATGTTAAGACTTAAAAAAAATGTATCTTAAAATTGATGGACAAGAAAAATGATCCAAACCACCCTTTGTTTAGATCTTTTGGCCTTTCACATTACACCACTACCAGGATATGTGACTTTGTGCTTTGAAGACAATATTAATAATATCAGCTAATGGTTATTGAGTGCTTAACATATACTAGTCATAGTACTAAATGCTTTTTATACAACATCTCCTTTAATCTTTATAAAACATTCTACAAAGTAAATATTGATTATAATCATTTCTTCAGATAAGAACACTGGAGTATGTCAAGATCTCAATGTTGATAAGTGTCTAAATTGGATTCAAAACCTGCCAATCTGGTGTTGGCTTGTGCATACTCAATCAAGAAGCTCTTTTGCTTCTTGAGGTTACTCATATTTTGCCTATCTGTTGAGATTGTTCTTGTTTCCAGCATAAAGGAGGTAGCAGTCTTTCTAAAGCAATGAAACAGGACTGCACCATGTGTGACCTCAAAGCAAGTACAAACAAAGATCAGATAATGAGAGCAGGCAGAAAAAAATATCCCTTACTACTCTTACCCCAGTTGATTCCAATTTTACTTTCATGTTAAATAATAATATAACTATGATGAACAGTGCTTGCCATTCCCTTTGTGTCTTCAAGACACAGATTGTTCTTTCCTTCACTTTCAAATATTCTTTAAGTGCTTTCTGTGAGTCATATCCTGGAAAAAGAGCAGTGAGTGAAACAAGTCCCTGCCTTCATGAAACTTATACATTTTTGGGTGGGGATACAGATAAAAGACAAATAATTACATAATATGACTATGAGTGATAAGTGCTATGGGGAAAAATAAGTAAAAGTAAGGGGCAAAGAGAGACTATTAGAGGCAAAGGTCCTGTTTTATATCAGAAGCTCAGGAAGTGGCTTTCTGATACATGACATGTAATTAGTCATCAACCTGAATTATCTGGGAAAGGAAATATTTTACTATCTACCCTCTCCAGGGGACTCTGAGAAGTGGGTGTAACCCAACCTCAAAGAATTGAAGAGCAGGTGATTATGACGGTAGCAAACACGTATTGAGCCCTCACTCCGAAGAAGCCACTCTGCCAACTCTTGTATGTCTATCTACTCCTGTAAGCAACCAGGACCTTGTGTCCTATTTACTATGACTCCCCTTTTACAGATGAGAGAATTGATGTTGGTGCAGGATAAATGGCTTGCCCAAGGTCTCTCTGTAATTAACCCATATTCTCTCTTCAGAACCTATCTTCTTAATCTTCGTACCTCACCAACTCTTAATAAATAAAATTTAATTAATGATTTTAGAGAGGAAACATAAAGGACACATTCAGTAAGTAAAAACATCCTGACCTAGATGATAAAACATTCTTGGTAAAGGGACTGTGTTGTTTATTCTTCTCAAAAACTTCTCCCTAAAATCCTTTTCTCTAACTCTAAAAACACACATTTTTTAGCACTCTGGCTACTGTGCTTTTCTGAAGTATTTTTTTTAACTTTTTAAATTTTTTTGTAGCACCAACCAAGATTTTCTTTTTTCACTTTCCAACCCATTTTCATAACAGACGAACCAAGTGCTTTCTGTTAAGCATTGTCTCACAGATCAAAGACCCAAGTCATGCACAGGCTTCAACACAGAATGAAAACAGTTGCCTCTGGGCGCCGATGTTGCCCGGATGCTGGTGTCATATTTCTAAGCCAAACAACACTAAGAGCAAAATGTTGAGCCTCATGGTGTATACACTACAATAGCAAATATATAAGTTTTCAGTTTTCAGCATGTAGATTGTGAAAATGGTATAAGTTCTTCTAAGAAGACATTCCCCAAAAAGCAATGCCAACACTGACCAAGTGGGAGATGGTATACCGACTCCTGGCTAGTACTGAGATGAGGCATCTGTAAGCAGGTAACAGAGCCAGTGATTAGTTTGAGGTTGAGGCCCTGGTTAGGGTCCAAAAACTGGGCCATTGGTTTATGAAGTTCTGGAGTGTTAGGCTGTCACTAAGAATAAACTCAGGCACAGAAATAAAAGAAGGCCCCATAAATGAAACAAGGTTTTGAAGGCATGCCATAAATATATTCATCCATTTCTTCTTTGACTTGTCACATATTTGTATGTACCTGTGAGACTCTAGTCACTTGGCCATTTCGTGAATATTATTTCTTTTAATAGATAAACCAATCTTGAGAGATAAGGTCTTAGGCAAAGAAACTTAGGCAAAACTTACGCAAAGAAAATTTAGGCAAAGCAAATTTGAACAATATTCTAAAGGCTACACAGCTGCAGAGCCAGGATTTCCACAAATATCAAAACTATGAAAAGGTGAGACTTTTACTTAAAAAGATTTGATGCCCAGTTAGGGTTGGAGCTGCTTACATCCCTGGAGCAACTTTGTACAACATGTGATCCAAGAATCACCTGTGTTAGCTGTAGGACTTGTCAAGGATGCAGATTCTGGGGACCATGGTCTCAGATACTCCTGTGGGGAGGATGTAGCATGGGTACTGAGAATTTGAATGTTAAACAATTTAATCTCAGTATCCGGGGACTAGGATGAGCCTCATTATTGGAGGTTGTGAAGGGAGGTGGCTGAGGTCAAGAAAAATTTAGGCTTGAAGAAATTGATTCACACAAGGACATGCAACCACGCTAGGCCCATTCTGCTGTCCTGTCCACCTGGCATTGAGGGATAAGAGAAAGGTGATGAAGCAGGCACCTCCCCAGTCACTCTATTACAATAGCAGGCATCATTTGTTTGATAGCCTATATTAGTTGGAGAGATCACTGGTTGACGGTTTACTTGTTAATAGTGTTTATATTCCTGCCTGGAAATTAACCTCTTGGAAGACAAGGACTGTCATGGCATCATTTGTCTTGGTGTCACCAGTGCCTGGCACAGAGAAAGCACTCAGTAAATGCTGGATGGATAAATAAAAGAATGAATGAGTGGGCCCAGTGCAGTGGCTCACTCCTGTAATCCCAGCATTCTGGGAGGCCAAGGTGGGTGGATAACGAGGTTAGGAGATCGAGACCATTCTGGCCAACATGGTGAAACCCTGTCTCTACTAAAAACACAAAAATTAGCTGGGCATGGTGGCTCATGCCTGTAACCCCAGCTACTATGGAGGCTGAGGCAGGAGAATCACTTGAACCAGGGAGTCAGAGGTTGTAGTGAGTCGAGATTGCGCCATTGCACTCCAGCCTGGTGACAGAGCGAGACTCCGTTTCAAAAAAATAAACAAATAAATAAAAAATGAATGAGTGAACAACATATAGGACTGCCAGGCCTTACTTCTTTCTCCCTAAGTATGATATTTCTTATAAAGATTTGGAGCTTTACCAGCTGTAATAGGCTCTACCCTTTTATTCATTCTTCCCCAAAGGAGGCAGAGGGATTTAACTTACTGGTAAATTTGGGAAACATAAATCAAACTGGGCATGATCTGCTCAGCCCGTCCCTTCTTCTCCCTGAGAGTGTGCTTTCTGACACCACATTCTACTGCTCCTCCTTCAGGGGCAGACTCTTCCCAGCCTGGGATGCCTGCCCCTATGGAAGGTGACCTATAACCCTGTGGGTAATTTAGTCTAATCCTGATGTTTAGACAGCAGGCCCACTCCAAGATACATGTTCTAGCTCTGCCTTTTTCAGTGATGAAGGGGGAGTTTAGTGCTTTATTGGTCAAGGTATTTTTTTTCCTTCATCAATCTTTTCAGAACCTGAGTGGGGAAGAGAAATGTTATTCATCAGACAACTTCAGAAACTCACATCATTCTAGGACTATAAAATGATCTAGCAGAGTCCAAATGCTCTTTAAAGAGTCAAACAAGTTGGAAAACCAATTTTCTGGAAGCAGTAGGTGCTAGAGGGGAGAGCTCAGGAGTCAAAACCCAAGACACCAACCCCAGCCTTGCTAGCTACCTGCTGTGGCCCAAATATAGCATTTGACCTCTAAAAGTCTCAATTTTGTTTTTGCTAAAAGCAAGATGTTAATTCCTGCTAGCACTGTTGTGACGATCAAATAAACCTACATTAATAGAAGTACTTTGTTAAATGAATAGCCATATATATGTTCAAGGGAATCATTATTTTTATTGACATAGAAAGATGCTACAGAGTTTCATTGTCATTATTGACTTAAACGCAATGATTACACTCTCTTCCTCTGAGCTGACACACATAAAAGATTATGCTGTTTCTCTGATGTACCTCAAGTTCCATAAACAAATTCATTATAATAAAAAGATTTTTTCCAGTTTTGGATATAGAGATGTACTTGACCTGAATTGTCTAATATGGTACCATTTTCCTAAATATGGAATGGGTAATTTTTTTCCATGTTTATAACTGAATGTGATTTGACTCTTTTTACATTTCTCTAACATGCTAATTCCTTCTATAAAAAGCTGTCCATTGATAAGTTTGCCCACTTCTAATTTCAGAATGCACAGTTTACAATGGAGGCTTCATGAGAATTTAAACCCATTACTGCATCATTGCACATTTCACATTTTAGACCAAAAAAAATTTTATTGAGGGCAGTATTTTATTATTTGCAAAGAATATGGGTTTTGAAGCCCTGGTTCCCAGTTACTACATTAAGACTTACTAGCTTGTGTTACATCAGGCAAGTCACCTAACCTCTCAGAGCTTTGGTTCCTTTACCTTTAAAAGATATATGTGAAAATTGAATAAGATAATGTATTTCAAGCTAAAAACATAGTATATATTAGAAACTCTGAAAATATTCACTTAATCCTCAACCCTTGGGCACTGGGTAAAAATCAACTTGTGATAATAGAAATCTGAATTTTATGTCTTAAGCCCATAGAGTGAAAAACAGCAAGAGAAGTCTAAATGCATAGAATTCTGTTGGCAGGGATCTCTGGATTCTTTTCTACAACAGTCAAGAGTTGCATTTGACACCATTGGAGAAGTAGTTTTAAGTTTTAAGACGTATTGAATGATCATTAAGCTTACTAGGTTTATCATCAGTTTCAAGACATATTCAACTAAACCCTCCTAGGAAACCCTCAGAAATCATTTCACCCAGCTGGAAAGTAATTTTAATTCCTTCAGACAATAATGGAATAATTTGGAATCTTTTTATTTTTGATGCCCACTATGTGGCCAAACCTTATTAATTGTGGAAAACTGAGAAAAGGCTCATTGCAAATAAACATCTATGATATGGTTGGCTGAGGAACAGGAAACACCAGCCAAGTCGCTCATTACAGAGTGAATTCTACAAACTCAGGGGTGCTGTATGAAGTTATGCCAAGTCAGAGGGCTGGAGAATGGAATGCTTGGGAATGAGATGGTGTGTGCCAGGGAGCCCAGTGCAGAAGGAGAAACACAACAGCACTGAAGAGCTCAATTTTTACTTCAATAACATTTTCATTCTTTAAATAAATGAATGAAGAGAAGGCTGAGTGTGGTTGAGAAAAGAAATCTGGACTCAGGTTTTGGTGTTTGAAGAAGCTTATGAGGAGTAGTCCTCTCTTCCTCACCCAAGTTCCAAATAAAATAACATACAGATACAGGAGTCAGGCAGATGGGGATAGAAATTTTCACCTATTTTAATAAAATTAGAAAACTTATTTTATTTTAATAAACTTAGGAAACTTGGTTTAGGTGTAAGGTTAAGAGGGCTTCTGAATATTTTATTTGAAAATTACATTTCAAATATTTTATTTGAAAATTTCAGTTCGTGAAATGATGGGCCAATTGTACAGCAAAAGAGGAGCCCTGCTAAGTTTGTTGCAGAGCCCAAAGCAGATGAAAATGTGTGCTCAAGGAAGGCATGTTGCAAGTGTGATTGCTTTTTAAGACAGACCTACAAGGCTTCTTTGACTCTACCTGCTCTATCATCTCCAACCCCACAGATTAATTAGTCACCCAGCCCTTCCAGCCCTACTTCCTAATGTGTCTCCGATGCCTCCAGTTCCCATTCCTACCACAACTGCTGTTGTTCAGGCCTTTCTCTAGGCTATTGCATCAAAGTTGCCTCCTATTTCTCCTCTTGCTGAACTTGAGTATTTTCAGCCTCCTCTCCTATCACAGCCCCTCTCTTGGCACTTTACCCTGCTTCCAATGAACTACTTTTCATCAGCAAAATGCCAATCTGCATCATGTCTCTATGTCTTTGCATGTGCTGGTCTCTCTCCTGGTAGTACAATAATAGCCTCTGCCACGTTCGTTTATTCCACCTCATTTTTCAGAATCCATTCCAGGTATTGTTTCTTCCAGCTCTTTCCACTGTAGTTCATCTTTCCCTTCTCTGTACAATGCCTGTACTTTCACAGGCCCTTTTCATTGTACTTGCTATGCTGGACTCTAAGTATGTGTGCACTTGCCTCTCTCCACTACAAAATTTTGAGTTTCACGAGGACTGGAATCACATCTTTTTCATGTTTATATTTGCAGCATCTAAAACAGAGCTCAGTAATGCTGAAGAAATTGAATCAAATGGAATGTGCTGTCTGAAAACTATGAGGCATGACTTCATTAAGCAAGTATAGGGAGGATTTCCATCACACCTGAATCATAAAGGAGATCGTTTTTTCTCGCTTCCAAACGCACTAGGGAGATATAACCCACCGCACTATTGCTATGCATGAAAGTATGGGCTCATGACTTTAAATTCCTCTCTGTGGATGATGCCATATAACTCAAATGTATCTCCATTTTGCACCATCTGTTAATAATCACTCCATGTTCTTATTGCTACAAACAAAAGGAAAGAGACAGGTAATGCTATGGAGAATGTCACAAAGAAGCAAATGTATATGTTTTGGCAAGATTGAGTATTCAGAGGTGAATTCTTCTGGGCAGATTAAATTCACTGTCTTTTCAGTGGGAGTTATGAACCCTCTGTGGCAGGGGAACTAAGCATTTGAGACCCAAAGCACTAATGAATTTTTCATGTAACAATCTTCCTTTCTGTGAAGGGAAGAGGATGTGTAGTCAGCTCTGGGTTCTCATGAACTTCTTCTGAAAGGAGGATAATTGGGAAGTCATTTGAAAGTTTCCCTTTAGCTATGAATCTCCCTAATGGGTCTTGGCTAAATTTAAAGTTCTCTGCTCAGGGATGAACCAAGACAACTTTGGGGAAGTGCAAATGGGTGTTGAGGAGGCATTTTCAGTTTATGTGACTGCAAAAAATGTATCTGCATTAAACTCAGCACTGCATGCAGTGTTGGACAGGGAAACACCTTAAAAGTTACATAACCAAACCTATTTTATAGCTAAGGAAATTGAGGTGGCCTAGAAAGAAGTGATATAGTCAGATATCATATTTGAAAACCTCATGATTATTGCAGATGGCTTCTGTAGATGGGAATTTTTTTCTTGTCTTTTTCTTTTTTCACAGATAGTAGACATTTCAACTTCAATTTTGGCTTAAACAAAGTAAAACTTATTAGCTGAAGAAATCTTCTGAATAGTTCTCATGTATGACTTGACAGGCATTGAACAACAGTGCTTATCTCTCTTGGCTCTGCCATATCCATGTTGCTTTGATTCCCAGACTCTGCATGGTGACAAGAAGGCTGCCTACAAGAAGACTGTACCCTCTTAGATTCATGCCCAATAGAAAAAGTGCCTGCCTTGCTTAGCAGTCTTGGTAGAAGTCTCACTGTGTCTCATAGACTTCAAATTAGTCCTGTATCCAAACCTGAAACAATCATTTTAGTTAAGAGAGCGTAATGCTCTGATTGCCCAAAACAGAGTCACATACCCACCACTAAAGTTTGATGGGAAATCACTGCCAATGGAAGCACGTGGACTGGGAGTAAAAGAGGAGATGGTTCTTCAGAACACAATTAGAATAGATTTATCCAAAATAGGGATGAATGGACGCAGGAGAGAGATGAATGGACGCAGGAGAGAGATAAATGCTGTCTGTCACGCTTGCTAGCCAGTTTTTCTGTCTCCATTCGCATCACTTGCACTCCACCCATCCTTTAAATTCTTAAAATCAATTATTCTGAATGCATCCTAAATGATCTAACATAAAAATCTCACTTGAAATACATCAAGGGCTAATGACCTTGACCCCTCACATGGCCTCTCTGTGACCCGGTCTAGGCTCTTCTTCAAGATTCACCTCATCTCCAGCCACTTACTTCCTGCCTCACCCACCTTCCTTTTCTTACTAAATCTCACTGATCCTCCTAGAGTCAGCTAAGGCATCGTATGCTCCAGAAAACCTTTCTTCAACTCCAGCTTAAGTTCGTATTTCCAAACCACCCTCTTCATTTCCAGGCATTCTACTCACTTCTTTGCATTGAATTGCTGCTTATGTCTGTTGCTCTTTCTGTTCTATTCGCTTCTCAGGGTTAGGAATCCTAAAAACCTTACACAATGCTTGGCACAAGAGAATGTTTAATCAATATTTGCAACATTGAGCTCTCTTGAACTATTGATAAAGCCAACATAGTGTTCTGGAAAGAATATGGAATCTGGAAACAGGCATTGAAGTGAACTCTGGCCCCCATCAACTCCGAGTAAGGTATTGGGAAAGTCATTTATCTCTTAGCTTCAAAATCTTTACCAATAAGATGGGAAGAGTTTTTCCTTACCTTGAAGGTTTATTATGAGATTATACAGAGCTCTCAGCACAGTTCCAGGCATATAGCAGGTGCTCAGGAACTGTATTATATTGGTGAGCATAGAATTCACAACACCTGAGGCAACTCACGGCACCCATGGACCTTACAACAAGCTTCTCTCAGTGTCTCCTGATTCTGGTTGTGACAAATCGTATCCTCACCGACCTATTTGTTTGTTATCTTCACTACACAGAAATAGCTCCTAGGAATATTCTTGGTATAACTTAATAACTCAGAATGGAGGCTTGGTAAGTGGACAAGTGAATTGCTTAATTCTTGGGTATTTTCTCCTCGTCTTCAGGAGATTCACAGGTAATGAAAGCCCAATACGTAACGGTTAATTTAAGATGAATATCATACCCCAATATCAAAGATTCCTGAAATTATATTCAATATCTTTGCTACAAATACCCATTCTACTCTCTGCCTCTTTTTGTGTGTTCATCACAATTGTAATTACTTATAGTACATGCAAGTACATGTGACAATAGAATTTGACCCATACGGAGTATTGAATAAATGTTGGTTATTTTAACTTGCATTTCAAGAACTATCAGCCTAAATTTTGTCTTGGTATCAATAGCTTTCCCCAAGTACTTTAAGAAATGTGGGCTTTGTCCTCAAATAATCACTTTTCCTTAACTCCCTGTGTTTTATCCACCAAAGAATCCTTTCACTTCAACTCCCTGGCTATCTTTATTGCCAGTGGCCTGCATTGTTTACAGTGACTACTTAACTCATTTATTTACTTCTGTACTTGTCTTCTAAGAATCTTTATTCCTTACCACTTGAGAGATATTTTCAAAATACAAATATGATCATTCATTCATGCACCAGCTAAGAGGCTTTCAGTGGCTCTCAGAGCCTATAGAATAAAGGCAAACTAGCAGAACATTACAAAATCTGGACATTTTTCATCATTTCTGCTATCTTTAAAATCTTATTTCTTACTTTCCTGACTCTTGCCTTAACTATTTCTCAAAAATGCTGTGTTTTTGGCCTTTTAAATTTTGTTACATAATTCCTCCTCTGTTTGGAATGCATTTTCTCACCATCTTTGTCAGATTGACAAACTCATTTGTACCTTTTTAAGACAGCTCAAATATCACCTGCTCTTATTAACTTTCTTCATCTCTCAATAATGACTAGATTCTTGTTTTTTGTCCTCTTATAGCTTCTTGTATTTATGATATTGAATTAGTGCATGACTTGTTAATTATTCTCTATCATTAGAGCATATAGAATGTGGCATATGGTAGACATTTAGTATATATTTGGTGAATTATTAAACTGAATGAAAGTGGTTCTTTTTTTAAGTTTAGTCCTCAGCATTCAGGATGTTGGAAGGAAGTGTGATGGAAATAGGCGTTTTTATGTGTCTGTGGCTATCAGCCTTGCCAAGCCTAATTCTCTTTAGGAGCATGTGAGTCAAAAGAAAACCCTAGAAGTATCCTTGCAATTGCATTAAAAAGGGACAAGAAAACACAGCTTCCATGATAGCAACAGAGAAACAAAAATGTTTACCAGGGAGTCAAGACATGAGATAATGTTTTTTTTTTTTTTTTTTTTTGAGACAGTCTCAATTCGTCACCCAGGCTGGAGTGTGGTAGTGTAATCTCAGCTCACTGCAACCTTTGCCTCCCAGGTTCAAGTGATTATCTTGCCTCAGACTCCTGAGTAGCTGGAATTACAGGCACACACCACCATGCCTGTCTAATTTTTTTGTATTTTTAGTGAGTCTGGGTTTCACCATGTTGGTCAGACTGGTCTCAAACTCCTGGCCTCAAGTAATCTGCCCATCTCAGCCTCCCAAAGTACTGGGATTACAGGCATGAGCCACCATGCCTGGCTGAGAAATGAAATAATTTTGAAAGAAGAAGGCACAGTAGGCTTTCCAGAGAAAACCAAGATTAATGGTGACCTAGGAGATCCATGCAGTCCTAGTGACTCGTGAGAACTGAAGGCTTTGTACACAGATTCATATTGAAAGACAGGACTAGCTGGATTTCCTAGGCTGACTAAGAATTCCTAAGCCTAGCTGGGGAAGGTGACTGCACCCACTTTTAAACATGGGGCTTGTAACTCATCTCACACCCGAACAATCAGGTAGTAAAGAGAGCTCACTAAAACACCAATTAGGCTAAAAGCAGGAGGTAAAGAAATAGTCAATTATCTATCACCTGAGAGCACAGGGGGCGGGATAATGATTGGGATATAAACCCAGGCATTCAAACCGGATCAGGCAACCCCCTTTGGGTCCCCTCCCATTGTATGAGAGCTTTGTTTTCACTCTATTAAATCTTGCAGCTGCACTCTCTTCTGGTCCGTGTTTGTTCTGGCTCGAGGTGAGCTTTCGCTCACCATCCACCACTGCTGATCACCATTGTCGCAGACCCGCCGCTGACTTCCACCCCTCCAGATCAGGCAGGGTGTCCGCTGTGCTTCTGATCCAAGGAGGTGCCCATTGCTGCTCCTGATCGGGCTAGAGGCTCGCCATGGTTCCTGTGTGACTAAGTGCCCGGGTTCATCCTAATCGAGCTGAATACTAGTCGCTGGTTCTCTTCCATGACCCACGGCTTCTAATAGAGCTATAACACTCACCGCATGGCCCAAGGTTCCATTCCTTGGAATCCGTGAGGCCAAGAACCCCAG
This sequence comes from Pongo abelii, assembly GCF_028885655.2. NCBI lineage: Eukaryota > Metazoa > Chordata > Mammalia > Primates > Hominidae > Pongo > Pongo abelii. Next base: position 147,726,245 of record NC_071992.2, on the reverse strand, counting down.
GTCAGAGAACAAAAGGCTTGCCGCCATCTTGGGAGTGGGCCCACCGCCATCTTGGGAGCTCTTAAGAATAAAGACCCGCAGATAAAAATATGACATTGAAGAAAAATGAACCAAACTTTGTTTATCACAAATGTTTGAGGTATGAGATAAAAGTTTGCATCAGAAATCTGTGCATGTACTGTTTACCACTGGCTTGAGTCTCGCTCTAGGCACTGCATAAAAACAATTACAGGTACAGGAAGCAGACACTTACTGCCAGTTGTTCTGTAGATCTTACCTTTGGGCTATGCTTATGCTTACTCAGTTAAGTACCACTCAATCTATGCCCAATTTTGCATGTGTGAGCTTTGATGTATGAATCCAGGCTTTTAACTAGAACCTTCCCTCAAGCATTTGTACCTGAATGTCTTGTAGGAATAATGCATGGCATTAAAATTATTGAACTTTACCTTGGAAACATGTTGAAGAAAACAATAGAGGAAGAAAGTAAGAAAGGAGGAAACAGGGAGAGAAGGAAGTAATATTTACTGGGCACTTGTTAAATGTCAGATGTGTTGTAAACAGTTTCAATTACGTGAAGAGGTATTTTACAATGATGAGATTCAGTTTGAGGGTCAAAAAAGTAAAGTTACTTTTCAGCAGGGGAGAATCTGGGATCCAATTCTAGACCTTCTATTTCCCAGTCCAATATCATTTCTACAATTAATCAGAAAAGAAGCAAATGTGAAGAGGGTAGGGAGAGTAGAAAGAGAAGAGAGAGAGAGAAAGGGAGAGAGAATGAAAATTCTGTAACTTTGTTGGGGATCCTATAACTGAATTTTCCTTGTCTGGTTCTAATAATCTTTTCTTTTCTTTTTTTCTTTTGAAGGCAGAAGGGCATATTCTGAGTTAAGATGTTTGCACATATATTCTCTGTCACCTTTCATGTACAATGCAGAGGAATAATGGTAACTCTGACAAAACTGCTGCATCTCCACCATCACCTTGCCTTTCCTCAAAGAATTCAACAAGAACAAAGACTCCTTCCCTAAAATAAGACATGAATCCCTCCATGGTTTTGGAAGGTTTGACTGACCTATAAGCTCCTGGAGAATGGGCAATATTTCTTCTTCTTTTTTTTAGAGATGGAGTCTTACTCCGTGGGCCAGGCTGCAGTGCAGTGGCGCGATCTCAGCTCACTGCAACCTCTGCCTCCCTGGTTCAAGCGATTATCCTGCCTCAGCCTCCTGAGTAGCTGGGATTACAGGCACATGCCACCATGCCTGACTAATTCTTTTGTATTTTTAGTGGAGATGGGGGGGGTTCACCATGTTGGCCAGGCTGGTCTTGAACTCCTGGCCTCAAGTGATCTCCCTGCCTTGGCCTCCCAAAGTGTGGGGATTACAGGCATGAGCCACTGGGCCCGGCCAATAGGTAATATTTCTTGTTTATGGTTGTACCTACAGGGCCTCACATACTGATTTGAGGACAATAGGGAACCAAAAATATTGTTTTTTAATGAATAAATGAAAAGGAAGAGCTATATAAGTAACAAGAACATGTTCCTGGATTTCTCCATCTTTTCTGAGCCCTCTCTGTCTCTTTGTTTCTCACCCTCTGTCTCTGTCTCTCTCTCTCTGGTTCTTCTGCCTTGTAGGTCTCCAGAAGGCCACTACTCCCCCCTCTAAAATACACAACAAGTTTGCTTCTGTGTTTCTTCTTGATGCAGCCAGGAAGTCCAGCATTCACTAAGAGAACCTCACTAAACACCAACAGATAATGGAATAGGACCAAAATGACTAATAGATTTACATAGTTATGGATCAGACACTCCCTGTCTATACCCCAGCTATAAGTAGATAGAAAAACTGCTCAGCCACATTGCCCAGCTGCTGGCTTTCCCTAAAACTCAATATGCATGAGCATAACAGTATTTGTGTGTGTGTGTGTCTTTTCCTACTGTTCCCTCCCTTATATGTTTTCAGGTAACTTGGACAATATCCAGGGCAAATCTAGTGAAATCCCTCCTCTACATCTGGAGCCTCACTCCTGTTTCAGCACTGGAATCTAATGGGAAGGAAAGTTGCATTCAGAGTCCATTGGTAAATATCACAGTGAACAAATTATCTCCGTGCATTATCTTCTTGTGTGTACATGAATACAAGAAGTTGAAGTGGCCTATTAAATGTACCACTTAGATTTTCCTTCAGGAGAACTGCTGTGAGAAATGTAGTTGGTTGACAACTGTTTGTTCTACCTTTGAACCTGCCACAGTCTTCACAACAATGCCACGAGATCTCTGAGTGGATCCTAGGTCACAGACAATGACTCAGCAGGACCATTTCTACTCAGCACAGGATTTCTCTAATGTCAGTCTTCACTAGAGATGTTTTCATTGGCCTGGCCAAGATTTTCTCAGAATTTCCCAGCAGTTTGAGGCCTCTTCTACCCAATCATCCTCATTTCCCTCTCTCCTTTTACAGATCCCACGTCGGCATCACACCCTGAAGTGTCTCTCTTATTCTTTCTTTCTTCACCATTTGTCATTTACTGGCATTTCCCCAATACACCTCTTGCACATATAATTCCATTTTGGTGTTTATTACTCAGAGATCCCAAATGGACACAAAGTGTATCCTCCAAAAATCACAATTGTTATATCAATGCTGGGTAAAATATCTGTTTCTTATATAACTAGGATATTTGTTTTCATATTCCAAGAGAAGTAAATAAAGTAAGAAAGACCTGACATCAAATTTTATCTTTTCACCTTATGAGCCGTGTGACTTTGGGGAACACAATAAACCTCTGAGCATCAAGTTAATTTTCAAAATGGGAATGAAAGGAAAAAAGATTACCTTAATTTGTGTTCTTAACTCATCTCAATTAGGAGAAGAATTAGGAAAAATGGTAGTATTAGGAAATAATAGGAAGTATAGAAAGTTTCTAGAACATAGTACATGACAAATCAATATTTGTTCTCACCTTAGATATATCACTAAGTCAGAGTCTATGTTCAAAAAAATTTTGAAGAATGCAGAATGCATGAATCATGCCCCTGGATCTGTACCTGGAGCTAGACTACCTGAGTTGAACTACTGGCCCTAGCACTTTTTAGCTGTGTGATCTTTGACAAGTCACCTAACATTTTTGTGCCTCAATTTCTTATCTGTAAAATGGGAACAGTGATGGCTCTATTTCACAATGTCATTTTGCAGATGAATTGAATTTACTTAAGAGCCCTGTGTGGCACATGGTAAGCAGATGTTAGTGTATGCTACTGCAACTTTCTGAGTCTTTTGCCCTCATTTAGTTTCTTCTCTCTTCTTACCCCTACATCTCCTCCCGAACTGCATCCTGACAACAGTAATTTTACTAGTAGGATGTCTGGATGCCAATAGCCCTGTCTCCCCTCACACCCAGCACACACACACACACACACACACTCTCTCTCTCTCTCTCTCCCCTTAAAAAAAAATTAGCCCCGTGAATTATAAGTGATAATTTTCATTTTCAAGGTCAGGAGGAAATAAAAAGATATTTGGGATCTAATTGAATTAATATGGCCCCAGGGTATTTCTTAGACTTTTGTTTTTAATAAGAGATAGACGTCAGCACATTTTCTTGTGATTTTCTTTTCTCTTTGCAAATTAGAAGCATGTTATCTTGCTAATTAAGGAAACTGGTTAACTTGGTTTCAGTCTATTTAAGATTTTATTAAACACTGCTTTCATACATTTGGCTGTAGATAAAATAGGCTCGCTTCATAACATTTACAAAACATGTTAAAATGTGTGCAGTCTTTTTGACTACATTCTCTCATTTAAAACTCACAGTGCCCTTAAGAGGTAGGGATTTTTATTTCTATTCCATGAATAATGAAACAGACATGCAATGATTGACCTTGCATAATTAGTATGAGGCAGAGCATGGGTAAAACCTTCAGTGATGTTACCTATTTTGATTCCCAAATCCAGGCATGGTTTGATACCCTAACCCTAACCAACCATGCCTGGGATTGATTCCATTTTAAGTATTAGGTTGGTGCAAAAGTAATTGCCATTTCAGATTGTGGATTTTAAATCATTAAAATTAGGCTCCAACACGTCTTTATTAATAAAAATAGGAACCACTACAATCAACACATTTTTGCCAATGAGAAATAAGTTTGTTTATCCCTGTAGCATAAAAAAATCTGTGCTTCGGGATTTGATGAACTCTTGGAAAGCATTTTCTGCATCCTGATGGTTGTGGAAGTGTTTTCCCAGCAAAAAGTTGTTGAGATGCTTGAAGAAGTGGTAGTCAGTTGGTGAGAGGTCAGGTGAATAAGGGGGGTGAGGCAAAATTTCATAGCCCAATTCATTCAACTTTTGAAGCATTGATTGTGCAATGTGTCATCAGACATTGTCATGTAGAAGAATTGGGGCCTTTCTGTTGACCAGTGCCAGCTGCAGGCATTGCAGTTTTCAGTGTATCTCATCGATTTACTGAGCATACTTCTCACATGTAATGGTTTCACTGGGATTCAGAAAGCTGTAGTGGATAAGACCGGCAGCAGACCACCAAACAGTGACCATGACATTTTTTTGGTGCAAGTTTTGCATTGGGAAGTGCTTTGAAACTTCTTCCCAGTCCAGCCACAGAGGTGGTCATTGCCAGTTGTCATACATAAAATCCATTTTTGCCACACATCACAATCTGATTGAAAAATGGTTCATTGCAGTTGTGTAGAATAAGAAAATATGACATTTCAAATGATGATTTTTTAAAAATTTTTACTCAGCTCATGAGCCACCCACTTATTGAGCTTTTTCACCTTTCTAATTTGCTTCAAATGCCAAATGACTGCAGAATGGTCGACGTTGAGTTCTTCAGCAACTTCTCATGTATTCATAAAAGGATCAGTTTAGATGATTGCTCTCAATTGATCATTGTTAACTCCCAATGGTGGGTCACTATGCGCCTCATCTTCAAGGCTCTCATCTTCTTTGCAAAACTTCTTGAACTACCATTGCACTGTAGGTTTGTTAGCAGTTCCTGGGCCAAATGTGTTGTGTTGTTGATATTGTGAGTTGTCTCTGCTGCTTTATGACCCATTTTGAACTTGAATAAAAAAAAACACTCAAATTTGCTTTTTGTCTAAAATCATTTCTATAGTCTAAAGTAAACAGCAAGTAATAAGTCATTAGCAAAAAAAAAAAAACCGTAAAGTGAGAAATGCCCATTAAAATGCTGTATCACATAACCACATGTATTTAAGAATATATTCCAACATCAAATGACAAATTTCAACAATGCAAAAACCACAATTACTTTTGCACTCTCCTAATACTTCCTAGATATGTGACTATGAGCAAGTTTCTTAACTTCTCTGAACTTGTAAAACAATGTCTCCCTTGGCAATTGTTGGAAGAGTTTAGGAAGACAATTCACGCTAGAAGGTGGAAGGTGCCTTACAAGTTAATATGTTCCTTCTTGATCTTCCCTGATTAACCTCTTCTAGGTATTTTAGACATTTGGTTTTTTCTCTTATCAATGACTCCAATTAAGGTTAATCACTGGGTTTACAGAAAGTCATATGTGTGGAAACAAAGAATAATAATTCTGTAAGTCATCAAAAATGCCCATCACTCTAAGTTACATAAACATGCCTCTTAGATATTATGCTTTATTTTTCAACTAGGAACTGCAAAAAAAAAAAAGAAAGAAAAAGAAAAAGAAAAAGAAAAAGCACAATGAAAAGGCCTGTCAGGGAGCAATGGGGTGTGGACATTAGGCACAGCTGGGCTTGATCACAGAATCATGGTATTTCATTTCTAAGTGGAAAATGACTGCAGAGTTGGCCAGTTGTTCTTCTTATCAGGTTGGACGAGACAAAAATGCAAAGGAATGATGATTTGGAACAATGCTTCCCTAAAATAGTGGGTATCTTGTTGATATCATTTGGCTCTGTCCCAACCCAAATCTCATCGTGAATTGTAACTCCCACAATTCCCACATGTCGTGAAAGGGACCTAGTGGGAGGTAACTGAATCATGAGGGTGGGTCTGTCTATTACTGTTCTCACAACAGTGAATATGTCTCATGACATATTATTGAAACTCTGATAGTTTCAATAAGAGGAGTTCCTCTGCACAAACTCTCTCTGTTTGCCTGCTGCCATCCATGTAAGATGTGACTTGCTCTTCCTTGCCTTCCACCATGATTGTGAGGCCTCCTCAGCCACATGGAACTGTAAGTCCATTAAATCCTTTTTCCTGTATAAATTACCCAGTCTCAGGTATGTCTTTATCAGTAGCATGAAAACGGACTAATACACTTGTTAAAATTCAAATTCCTTTTCAGTAGGTCTAGGGTGCAGCTTGAAAAGTCTGTGTTTTTAACAAGCTGCCAGGTGATGATGGTCTTGCTAATTCATGTACCACATTTTTAATAGCATGAGTTAGAACAAAAGTTAAAATCCCAGCTTTTTATTCACTGATTTTCTGGACTTGGACAACTTAATTCAGTCACTGTGCCTCATGTTTCTCACCAATAAAGTGGAAAAATAGTAATACCTATCTCGAATTGTTAATACACATAACATACATTTAATATATGTCTGGCTCATAATAAGTGTTCAGCTAAACTTTAGCTGTAATTATTGGTATTATTACACTGTAGTACAAAGAACAGTCTTGTCGGAACCAGTATCAGGGTAAAGGGTTGGTGATATGGTTTGGCTGTGTCCTCACCCAAAATCTCATCTTCAGTTGTAAGCCCCATAATCCTGATAATCCCCACAGTCAGGGGAGAGACCAGGTGGAAGTAATTGAATCATGGGCGCAGTCTTCTCCATGCTGTTCTCATTATAGTGAGTGAGTTCTCAGGAGATCTGATGGTTTTAAAAGTGTTTGGTAGTTCCTCCTGTTCATTCTCCCTCCAGCCACCTTGTGAAGATGCCTTGCTTCCCCTTCACCTTCTGCCATGATTATAAGCTTCCTGAGGCCTCCCCAGCCATGCAGAATTGTGAGTCAATTAAACCTTCTTTCTTTCTAAATTACCCAGCCTGGGGCAGTTCTTTATGGCAGTGTGAGAACAGGCGAATACAGTTGGTTGTTGGAAAAAAATAACCTGGGTTTGGAAAAACACTTTTTTCTAGTTTTTCATGTTGTGGTGAAATACACATAACATAAAATTTATCATCTTAACCATTTTTAAATGTACATTTCAGTAATCTTTGCTGAGAAGGTTTGAGTCTTTCACCATTGAGTATGATGTTAGTCATAGGATTTTCCTTATGGCTTCTATTATATTAAGGTAGTTTACTTCCATTTCTAATTTGTTAAAAGGTTTTATCATGGAAGTTTGTTAACTTATATATAATTATAACATTTAATATATAATTATATTAATATATTAAGCTTATATATACTATATTAAATATTATAATTATATATAAGTTAACAGATATATAAGTTTAAAATATTATATTAATATATATTTTAATATAAATTTAATATATTTATATTTTAATATAAGTTAAATATATTATATTAATATATTTAATATATTATAATTATATATAATATATAACCATTGTATATTATATATGTTATATATATTATATATTTTATATATATATATATATATATATCACCATTGAGTATGATGTTAGTCATAGGATTTTCCTTATGGCTTCTATTATATTAAGGTGGTTTACTTCCATTTCTTATTTGTTAAAAGTTTTTATCATGGAAGTTTGTTAAATTTTGTCAAGTGTTTTTTCTATATCAACTGTTAGGATCATGTGTTTTCTTTTCCTTTATTCTGCCAATTTGGTGTATTACACTGACCAATTTTTAAATATTTAACTATCCTTGCGTTATGCCAATAAATCCCATTTAGTCATGGTGTATAATCCTTTTAGTATGCTGATGAATTTGGTGTGTTAGTATTTTGTTGAAGATATTTGCATCAATTTTGATAAGGGATATTGGTCTATAGTTTTTTTTGTAGTGTTTTTATCTGGCTTTGGTATCAGAAAGTAATACTGGCCTCATAGAATAAGTTATATATAATTAAACATATATAACATACATTATATAATATAACATATGTATATATATTAGTATATCCATCCCTGCTCTCTTTTGGTTACTATGCTCATGGAATATACTTTTTCATCTTTTCACTTTTAATGTGTTTGTATTTTTGGATCTAAGGCGAGTCTCTGGTAGAAAGAAGAGAGTTAGATCATGTGTTTTATTCATTCTCCCAATCTCTAAGCTCTTATTGATTTAATTTGTTCTCATTTAAAGTAATCACTGATAAAGAGGAACTTTTATCATTTTACTATTTGTTTTCTAAATGCTTTATCACTTTTAGTGTCCCTCATTGCATCACTGTCTTTTGTATTTAGTTGATTTCTTGTAGCAAAATGTTTAAGGTTATTTTTTCATTTCTTTTTGTGTATATGTTGTAGCTATTTTCTTTCTCATTACCATAGAAATTACATTTATCATCCTAAAGTTATAACTCTCTAACTTAAATTTATACTATCTTAACTTCCATAACACTCAAAATCTCTGCTCTTTTACAGCTCCATTTCTGACCCTTTCAGTTGACGTCACAAAATTACATCTTTATATATTGTGTGCCCAGAAACATAAACTAATAATTTAAAAAATGTGTTAGTCTCTTAAGATATGTAGAAACCAAAAAATGAAGTTACAAACCAAAGTTACAATAATACTAGCTTTTAGATGAATGTTGTTTAAATTGTGTTAGTCTCCTAAATCATGTAGAAAATGATAACTGAAGTTTACCAATCATTTTTACAGTAATACTAGCTCTTATAATTGCTTGTATAATTACCTTTATTGAGAGCTTTATTTCTTTAGGTGGCTTCAAGTTATTTTTTAGTGTCCTTTCATTTCATCTTTTGGGCCTCCTTTAAGCATTTCTTGCAAGGTAGGTCTAGTGGCAACTCTTGTTTATCTAGGAATGCCTTAATTTCTCCCTCACTTATAAAGGATAATTTTGCCACCACTTTGAGTATATTGGCCGACTGCCTTCTGGCCTCTGGAGTTTCTGATGAGAAATCTACAGATGATTTTATTGAGGATCCCTTGTATGTGACAAACTACTTCTCTCTTGCTGCTTTCAAGATTCTTTGTTTCGTGTTTTGAAAGTTTGGCTATAATGTGTCTTGATGTGGGTTTCTTTAAGGTCATCCACATGGAATTTGTTGAACTTGAACTTCTTAGATGTTTATATTCATGTCTGTTATCAAATGTAGGAAGTTTTTTTTTTTAACCATTATTTAAAAAATATTTTCTCTTCCTTTTTCTTATTCTGGGATTCCCATAACGTGTGTGTTAGTCTACTTGATGGTGTCCCATATGTCCCCTAGGCTCTGTTTACTTATCATCATCTTTTCTTTATCTTTTTATACTTCAGACTCAATAATTTCCATTGTCCTTTCATCAAGTGAGCTGATTATTTCATCTGCCTGCTCAAATCTACCTTTAAATTTCTTTAGCAAATTTTTCATTGTATTTACTGTAATTTTCATCTTAAAAATCTATTTTTTGTCTCTTTTTAGGTTTTCTATCTCTTTGCTAATATTTCTATTTTGTTCATACATTATTTTGTTGACTTTCTTTATGTATTCCTTTAGTTCTGTGAGAATTTTTAAGACAATTGTTTTAACATTTGCGTCTAGTAGATCTCCCATGAGGATTTTCCAGAGGTATACTTTCCTGGTTACTTTTGTACATTTTGATTTTTTTTTTTTTAACTGATCACCTGAATCTCATAGTATGAAAACTCTGAAAGTTATAGATTCTTCCCCTTTCCTAGGATTTGCTGGATTTTGTAATTCTTCTCATTTATTTTTTTATTATTGTGGGCTTGGCAGTGATCAGTGTGAGGAGTAAACCTAATGCCTTTTCAGTACTTTTCTGAGCCTGAACCTTTCCCTGAGCATGCATAATCACTTCCTAACTTCTCCTCTATATGCAGTTGTTTCTTAATGTCCTAATTTTTAATGCCTGGTTCCCAAAAAGAGATAAAGAGAAAAATGAACATGGGAAAGAGGTGTTGGCTTTTTCAATCCCTTGGAAGTAATTTTAGTTGGAGCAGTAAACGCAACAACAATGGCTGCCTCCCTTTGTATCTGCACCCCTGTGATCAGAAGCAGCAGTTAGCAATTTGAGCACAGCTCTTGAACATTTGGAGAACAGGGCCCTCTTTGCCCACCCTGGCTCCTGCAATCTGTCTGCAAGCTGCTCCAGAAATCTCTGCACAGCTGCCTGCCACCAGAATGGGGGTGGGTGGGGGATGCATAGCTGCCACTGTGCTGAGTGGAAACTGAATGAAGCAAATACAACTTACTGTCCAGGGCTTCCCTTGGAAGTTACAAGCTTTCAATACACTACAAATTTCCCAAATAGTTGTATCAGACAGACTCTGCCAGTGTGATTGTTGTCTTGGTAGAAAGAGAGATTCCTGTGCTTCCTACTGTACCACCTTTCTTTTGATCTTAACTTAAAAATAGAAACCTAGAAGGGTGTGCCCACTTAAGTTTCAATATTTCTAGATCTCACTTCTGTCAAGTTTAGAATGGTATATTAGTCATCTAGGGTGACCATACCAAAATATTACAAACTGGATGTGGCTTAAGCAACAGAAATGTATTTTCTCACAGCTTTGGAAGCTGGAAGTCCATGGACAAGGTGTTGACGGATTTGGTTGATGGTGAGGGATTTATTCTAGGCTTGCATATGGCCTCCTTCTCGTTATCTTCTCACATAGTATTTCATCAGTGTGTAGGTGAAGAGAAGGAGGTCATTGGTGTCTCTTTCTCTTCTTATAATGACATTGGTCATATTGGATTTCAGCCCCATCCTTATTATCTCATTTAATTTTAATTACCTCTTTAAATGCCTTCCAAACACAGTCACATTAAAGGTTGGCGCTTCAACATATGAATTTGGTGGGGTGAGGAGAAGGTGCACAGTTCAGTTTATAATAAATGGAAATAAAATTATTTGGTTTTCAGTGTTTTTATAGTGATCAAATGCATAATGTGTATTTGTGTGACCGATAATCAGCTATCTTTCTTCTCCCATTAGTCACTGATGATGCATGAGGCTTAATCTGTAGTCCACCTACATGTTATCTATTAGCAGAGTCAGAGAAGAAAATAGTTACCATGCAACACTCCCCTAAAATCCTTAGCCCTCTGCCTCAAACACAGAAGCTTTTGAAGATGTTCATTCTAAGTCTTCTACAGTTTTGTGGGAAAGCAACTTGGTTTACCTTATCTGAAGGTTAAATCTTGAGGTCTGTCAAAATTAAGAATGTACAAATCAGTTTTCCAAGAATTCTTTTTCCACAAATTTACTCTACAGAAAAGTTTCACAAGAATAAAAAAGGTGAAGCTACAAGATGATTCAATGTTGCATTTTTAAGTTGTATTTTATTTATATAAAATTGATGTTTTGGAGTGTTTTATAAATTTTGACACATCACCTATTCATATAACAACTCATAAAGGATACTAATACTAAAAAATAAATACAATAAAATGCAACTGAAGAAAAAGGATGTTGATCAAAACAGGAACAATAAACTAAATCATGGGGCATACAAGGCACTTAATACCAGGTGGCCATCAAAAAGTGAGATGCAAATATGAATGATTCTATGTATATGTGTGATGTACGTAAGTAAGAGAGTGTGTGTTCTGAGAAATACACAAGAAAGTGAATGAGATGACTGCTGAAATGTGGGATTAAAAGGCATTGTTTTAAATCCTTTCCTTCTATTTTATTAATTGTTTCATTTACAATTATAATAGGAAAATTTAATTTAAAAAGAAGAATAAATTGATTAAAACTTTCAAAAAGTACATTATTTTAAATCTAAGTGTTTGAGAGAGAATCAAACATCCAGTGTATAGTAGTTTTTAATTAAATGTTTAATTCTGAGATTATTATAGATTTACATGCAGTTGCAAGAAATAATACATGTTATAAAACTATAGTACAATATCACAATCAGGATATTGAAATTTATAGTCACTATAACAGAACAGTTCCACCACCACAATACACTTGTGTTGCCTTTTATAGCTACTGTCACCTCCACCTGCCTCCCCCAATTTCTGAACTCTGGTGAACACCAATATGCTCTCCAATTCTATATTTGTCATTTTGAGACTACCATATAAATGGATTTACACAGTTTGTGAACTTTTGGGATTGGCTTTTTTAACTTAGCATAAACCCCTGGAATCCATCAAAGTCGTTGCATTAATAGTCTGTACTTTTTAATGCTAATTAGTATTCCATGGTATAGGTTTACCATAGTTTGTTCAACCATTCATTGTTTGAAAGACATCTGGGTTGTTTCCAATTTTTGACTATTAAGAAAAAAATCTTCTATGAACATTCATGGACAAGTTTTGTGTGACCACATTTTAAATTTCTCTGGGATAAATGCTCACAGATGCGGTTGTTGGGATGTATGGTAGTTGCATGCTTAGTTATATAAAAAAACTACAGGGGTTATATAAGAAACTACAGAAATGTTTTCCAGAGTGACTGTAACATTTGAGACTCCCGCCGGTGGAGCATGAGTGATCCTATTTCTCCACACCCTCATCATCATTTGGTGTTGTCAGTATTTTTTACTTTATTCTTATAGATGTAGAGTAATAACTCATTTTGGTTTTAATTTGCATGTGATTAATGGCTAATGATGCTGAAAATCTTTTCAAGTGCTTTTTTTGCCATCTGTGTATTGTCTTCAGTGAAATGCTTTTTCATGTCCTTTGTCCATGATTTAATTTGAATGCTCATTTTTCTTTATCATTGAGTTTTGAGAATTTTTAATTTATTCTAGCTCTTAGTCCTTTGTTGGTTATTTGATTTGCAAATATATTCCCTTAAATTGTAGTTTGTCTTTCATTTCTTTGATACTGGCTTTTGCTGAAGAAAAATTTTTAATTTTGATGAAAATATTTTATTAATTTTTCTTTTTATCTGTCATGCTTTTGGTCAAATCTGAGAACTCTTTGCCTAGTCATAGATACAAAAGATTTCTCTCATTTATTTTCTTTGAAGTTTTAAAATTTTGTTTTTACATTTAATTCCATGATAAATTTTGGGCTCATTTTTGTATAAATGGGATGTTTAGGAGTAGATTATTATTATTATGTGGATGCCCAATTGCCCCAGCACTATTTGTGAAGTGGCTGAGTTTCTTTCATTGAATTGCCTTTGCATGACTGTCAAAAATTAGTTGTGTATATTTGTGTGGATCTATTTCTAGGTTCTCTGTTCTCTTCCATTGGTCTTTGTCTCTGTTCCTCTGCCAAAACCACACAGTCTAATGCCTATAGCCATATAGTAGGTCTTAATATTCAGTAGAGTGATTCTTTCCCCTTCAACCTTTTTTGTCAGGATGGTTTATAATCTATCCTTAAGCATATGCCCTTCCATATGAATTTTAGAGTAAGCATGTTTTTGTATACAATTGCACTAAACCTATGGATCAATTTGTGGAGAATTGACATCTTTACTATGTTTAGGTTTCTCAATTCATGACACAATAGCTCTTCATTTATTTAGGTCTTCTTTAATATATTCAACAACATCTTATAATTTTCAGCATAAACACTGTACATGTTTTAATCTTATTCCTAAGTGTATCATTTCCTTTGGAGTGCTTGTAAATGGTATGATCTTTATAATTTTGCTTTCCACATTCATTGTTAGTGTACAAAAATGTAATTGATGTTGTTGTGTATCCAGTGTTTTTAATTAAATTAACCAATAAAAATATCTCTTACTTTACAGATTCAGATGTCCTCACTCTTCCAAAACAGGAAAACCTAAATTCTAACTGAATTGTCTTGAATTTGAATTTCATTTCAGAGATAATGCAGTTGAAACAAGGAAAGCTTTGCAGTGCAGTAAGAAGAAGGTGAACTTTGAAGTCCAAGAGATGTGAGTATGGATTCTAGCTGGCCACATACAAGATTTGTGGCCAGGAGGAGGTTAATTAAGTTATCTGAGTCCCATTTCTATAATAATAAAAATAATGACAGTGATAAGAGCTATTACAATGAAGCATTTCATGTAAGACAGAACTTGTTTTAAGAGCTTTCCATTTTGCTTGTTTTGGTGTGTTTTGTTTTGTTTTGTTTTGTATCAGCTTGCTGTTAATCCTTTTGGCAGAAAATCTAAGCCTCAATTTACATGAAACTGTTTATCATTTATCTTTATTTCACCTATTGTGAAAGTTTTTGCTGTAAAAATATCAATGCTTTTGATTACAAGGTGCTTTTTATTACAGGTAAACTTACCCTACTGTGGAACCAGGTAGTCTAACCTCAGCTCATTCTTAGTCACCATGCTCTAGGTATCCTTAGGCTACATGAACTACTGCACATGAAAAGTCTTGGATAGAGTCCTTGGGGGGCATCTTGAAGAAATATTTAACTTCTCCTAAAGCTTTTCAGGGTCTGCATTCTTGGATTTCGAGGTATAATAGAGGTAGAGAAGTCAGCGGCTCATCACTGTTGGCACAGACTTCCACATCTGCCATAAAGGGTATTATCACACATTTCTGGAGACCATTCATGGAAGATGGTGTGATGCCTCACGGTCTGAAGCCTGAGATTTCCCCAAAGGTGTAGGGGAGTGATCCCTGTGACACTCTTTCGTTTAATGATGCTTAGTCATTACCACTTTCATTACAATTCTAATAGACTAAATATCATATCAGCATTTAACATCTTTTCTTCAATTTTTCATTCTGTATGGCAGCTGAACAGGATATATTTGCCCCCAAGCCTGATTGAAGTAATACAAAGCTTTATCATTTAACTTGGATTAAACTACTTTAGAATGAGTCTGATTATAAAACCACTCTCAGCTCATTAATTTCTGTGGCCAAGATGAATGATATGTCATAATGCCACCAACAAAACTGGACTGGTCAGCATTCATATGACACCAATGTCACATTCCCCATACACTGCAAGGGTCTAGACTCAATGCCAGCCAAACAAGAAGGTTGAGTCACAGAAGCCACTGAAGGTCAAAATAAGTTTTCAAAATATGTAAGAGGGAAAAATACAAGTAAAGAATAAGAGAGGTGGAAGAAATCTAATTGATCATTCGACTTTCTAATCTTAAAAATATGGAAACCAAGACACAACATCAAAAAAAAGGGGATACACCTAAGGTCATATAAATGATTTCTGGAAGGATCACAGGCAGTTACATAAGCCATGAACTCTGAAAGCCATCCAAAATTAATAATTTTTAAAGGCAGATTGCATACCATTGCTAATTCCATTTTCTAAAAGATTCATTGGCTAGCTTAGCATTTCATCTGTATTCATCTCAATTTCCTTAAACTACACACACTTGAAATAAATCAGGGCCAATATTGTATGCTTATCTAGAAAATAGCTTGTGAAATTGCTCTTATTTAATATTGCTGCTCCCTTCCATTTTGTCCTGTCTATATTAATTTTCCTCTATGTATTTCAAGAGAGAAATACATTTCTGTGTCACTAAGGAACCCACTATAATTATTCATGTAATTACACATTTATGTATGACTGCTTTCATATTCTAGTTAAATGGTTTTAAATGAGCAGAGAATGAAAAAAGTGTACATTATTTTCTATTATACCAAGAACATATTTTGCCCTCAATATGTATATGTTAAATTTAATAAACCAATGACATGAATAAATATCAGTAGGGTTCAGGTCATAAAAAATAGCATAGTTTAGTAAAAACCAACCTTTCAGGGCAGACTATGCTTTGATAAAAAAAAATGAGGCACAGAGCAAGAGAGATGCTTGTTTACCAAGCTTGAAATTAACCTCTTTTGAACTTTTTCACTCAGACAGTAAGTAGTTACTGAGTGCCGTGTGTTAGGCTTTTTATTTGCCAAAGATACAGTGTAGAAATAAAAACAGATAGTTTCTGCCCTCAAATAGCTTAATGCCAAGTGGGAAAAATTATTAAAAATCTCACAAAGAAATATACATGTGTATAGTTCTGTGTAAGAAAAGTCCTGGGTCTGGGAGAATCTACCAGGCTGTGATGAAATGGGGACCAGATGCTAACTGGTTATGTGGTCTAAAAGCAAAACAGTGTCATTGAAGGTTTTTAGCAGGGTTGTGCCATAATACTTAGTATTTTGTTTTGTTTTATTTTCTGCGTTCTTGTTTTTGTTTTGTTAACACAGATTATAGTAATCAATCATTTTAGTCTTTAAAGTTATAGCTAGGATGGTTGTGAGGTGGCCAGCCTTCACCATAAAGAAACACTGGAACCTGTGACTTATTAAGTACCCATTGCAAGACAACATAGCCTTAGACAGTTTTTACCCTTGCATATTTAGGCTTATAAGAACAGATCAGTGGTACAATTTCTAGAAATGAAAATATTGTGTAGTGATTCACCCTTTCATGCATGAGAAATAAGGTTTTGTTGTTGTCTTTGTTTATTTGTGCTTCTGTAATAAAATATTTCAGACTGACTAATTGATAAACAATAGAAATTTATTACTTATGGTTCTGGAGGCTAGGAAGTCCAAGATCAAGGCATCAACAGGCATGGTGTCTGGTGAGGGCTTCTCTCTCTTTCTAAGATAATGCATTGTTGCTACATCCTCTGGAGGGGATGAAGAATGTGTCCTTATGTGGTGGAAGGAACTCAAAGGCAAGAGCATGCTCCCTCTAACATACAGCCCTTATAAAATGATGCTAACCCCATTCATGAAGGTGAAGCCCTCATGACATAATCACTTCCCAAAGGCCACACCTTTGGGTATTACATTTTAATATAAATTTTAGAGGGGCACACCTTCATACCAAAGCCCTTGTTATAAGCCACTGAGATTATGGACTGCTTATTACTGTAGCACAGATGACTAACATATATGTGAAATATAAACTGTTTATCAGTGGCCACTAATAATCTGTTTTCAGAGTAAAATGTGTTATCTGAAGAAAATTCCTGTGTTTGAAATATAGTTGTTAAGATTCAGTTCTTATTTATCCTGGATATTTTTATGGGTCAAATGGTATTTCTAGTTCTAGATCCCTGAGGAATCACCACACTGACTTCCACAATGGTTGAACTAGTTTACAGTCCCACCAACAGTGTAAAAGTCTTCCTATTTCTCCACATACTCTCCAGCATCCATTGTTTCCTGACTTTTTAATGATTGCCATTCTAACTGGTGTGAGATGGTATCTCATTGTGGTTTTGATTCGCATTTCTCTGATGGCCAGTGATGATGAGAATTTTTTCATGTGTCTTTTGGCTGCATAAATGTCTTCTTTTGAGAAGTGTCTGTTCATATCCTTTGCACACTTGTTGATGGGGTTGTTTGTTTTTTTCTTGTAAATTCGTTTGAGTTCATTGTAGATTCTGTCTATCAGCCCTTTGTCAGATGAGTAGATCGCAAAAATTTTCTCCCATTCTGTAGGTTGCCTCTTCACTCTGATGGTAGTTTCTCTTGCTGTGCAGAAGCTCTTTAGTTTAATTAGATCCCATTTGTCAATTTTGGCTTTTGTTGCCATTGCTTCTGGTGTTTTAGACATGAAGTCCTTGCCCATGCCTATGTCCTGAATGTTAATGCCTAGGTTTTCTTCTAGGGTTTTTATGGTTTTAGGCCTAACATGTAAGTCTTTCATCCATCCTGAATTAATTTTTTGTATAAGGTGTAAGGAAAGGATCCAGTTTCAGCTTGCTACATATGGCTAGCCAGTTTTCCCAGCACCATTTATTAAATAGGGAATCCTTTCCCCATTGCTTGTTTTTCTCAGGTTTGTCAAAGAGCAGATGGTTGTGGATATGCGGCATTATTTCTGAGGGCTCTGTTCTGTTCCATTGGTCTATATCTCTGTTTTGGTAGCAGAACCATGCTGTTTTGTTTACTGTAGCCTTGTAGTATAGTTTAAAGTCAGGTAGCATGATGCCTCCAGCTTTGTTCTTTTGGCTTAGGATTGACTTGGCAATGCAGGCTCTTTTTTCATTCCATATGAACTTTAAAGTAGTTTTTTCCAATTCTGTGAAGAAAGTCATTGGTAGCTTGATGGGGATGGCATTGAATCTATAAATTATCTTGGGCAGTATTTTCATGATATTGATTCTTCCTACCCATGAGCATGGAATGCTCTTCCATTTGTTTGTATCCTCTTTTATTTCATTGAGCAGTGGTTTGTAGTTCTCCTTGAAGAGGTCCTTCACGTCCCTTCTAAGTTGGATTCCTAGGTATTTTATTCTCTTTGAAGCAATTGCGAATGGGAGTTCACTCATGATTTGGCTCTCTGCTTTTCTGTTATTGGTGTATAGGAATGTTTGTGATTTTTGCTCATTGATTTTATATCCTGAGACTTTGCTGAAGTTGCATATCAGCTTAAGGTGATTTTTGGCTGAGACCATGGGGTTTTCCAGATATACAATCATGTCATCTATAAACAGGGACAATTTGATGACATTCAAATTCAGGAAATACAGAGAATGCCACAAAGATACTCCTTGAGAAGAGCAACTCCAAGACACATAATTGTCAGATTCACCAAAGTTGAAATGAAGGAAAAAGTGTTAAGGGCAGCCAGAGAGAAAGGTCGGGTTACCCACAAAGGGAAGCCTATCAGACTAACAGCTGATCTCTCAGCAGAAACTCTACAAGCCAGAAAAGAGTGGGGGCCAATATTCAACATTCTTAAAGAAAAGAATTTTCAACCCAGAATTTCATATCCAACCAAACTAAGCTTCATAAGTGAAGGAGAAATAAAATACTTTACAGACAAGCAAATGCTGAGAGATTTTGTCACCACCAGGCCTGCCCTAAAAGAGCACCTGAAGGAAGCACTAAATATGGAAGGGAACAACCGGTACCAGCCACTGCAAAAACATGCCAAATTGTAAAGACCATCGAGGCTAGGAAGAAACTACATCAATTAATGAGCAAAATAACCAGCTAACATCATAAATGACAGGATCAAATTCACACATAACAATATTAACCTTAAATGTAAATGGGCTAAAGGCTCCAATTAAAAGACACAGATGAGCAAATTGGATAAAGAGTCAAGACCCATCAGTGTGCTATATTCAGGAAACCCATCTCATGTGCAGAGACACACATAGGCTCAAAATAAAGGGATGGAGGAAGATCTACCAAGCAAATGGAAAACAAAAAAAGGCAGGGGTTGCAATCCTAGTCTCTGATAAAACAGACTTTAAACCAACAAAGATCAAAAGAGACAAAGAAGGCCATTACATAATGGTAAAGGGATCAATTCAACAAGAAGAGCTAACTATCCTAAATATATATGCACCCAATACAGGAGCACCCAGATTCATAAAGCAAGTCCTTCGAGACCTAGAAAGAGACAGACTCCCACACAATAATATTGGGAGACTTTAACATCCCACTGTCAACATTAGACAGATCAATGAGACAGAAAGTTAACAAGGATATCCAGGAATTGAACTCAGCTCTGCACCAAGCAGACCTAATAGACATCTACAGAACTCTCCACCCCAAATCAACAGAATATACATTCTTCTGAGCACCACACCGCACTTATTCCAAAATTGACCACATGCTTGGAAGTAAAGCACTCCTCAGCAAATGTAAAAGAACAGAAATTATAACAAACTGTCTCTCAGACCACAGTGCAATCAAACTAGAACTCAGAATTAAGAAACTCACCCAAAACTGCTCAACTACCTGGAAACTGAACAACCTGCTCCTGAATGACTACTGGGTACATAACAAAATGAAGGCAGAAATAAAGATGTTCTTTGAAACCAATGAGAACAAAGACACAACATACCCGAATCTCTGGGACACATTCAAAGCAGTGTGTAGAAGGAAATTTATAGCACTAAATGCCCACAAGAGAAAGCAGGAAAGATCTAAAATTGACACCCTAACATCACAATTAAAAGAACTGGAGAAGCAACAGCAAACATATTCAAAAGCTAGCAGAAGGAAAAAAATAACTAAGATCAGAGCAGAACTGAAAGAAATAGAGACACAAAAAACCCTTCAAAAAATCAATGAATCCAGGAGCTGGTTTTTTGAAAAGATCAACAAAATTGATAGCCCACTAGCAAGACTAATAAAGAAGAAAAGAGAGAAGAATCAAATAGATGCAATAAAAAATGATAAAAGGGATATCACCACCAATCTCACAGAAATACAAACTACCATCAGAGAATACTACAAACACCTCTATGCAAATAAACTAGAAAATCTAGAAGAAACGGATAAATTCCTTGACATATATATACACCCTCCCAAGACTAAGCCAGGAAGAAGTTGAATCTCTGAATAGACCAATAACAGGATCTGAAATTGAGGCAATAATTAATAGCTTACCAACCAAAAAAAGTCCAGGACCAGATGGATTCACAGCCGAATTCTACCAGAGGTACAAGGAGGAGCTGGTACATTCCTTCTGAAACTATTCCAATCAATAGAAAAAGAGGGAATCCTCCCTAACTCATTTTATGAGGCCAGCATCATTGTGATACCAAAGCCTGGCAGAGACACAACAACAAAAGATAATTTAGACCAATATCCCTGATGAATAATGATGCAAAAATCCTCAATAAAATAATGGCAAACCGAATCCAGCAGCACATGCAAAAGCTTATCCACCATGATCAAGTGGGCTTCATCCCTGGGATGCAAGGCTGGTTCAACATATGCAAATCAATAAATGTAATCCTGCATATAAACAGAAACAAAGACAAAAACCATATGATTATCTCAATAGATGCAGAAGAGGTCTTTGAGAAAATTCAACAACGCTTCATGCTAAAAACTCTCAATAAATTAGGTATTGATGGGACGTATCTCAAAATAATAAGAGCTGTCTATGACAAACCCACAGCCAGTATCATACTGAATGGGCAAAAACTGGAAGCATTCCCTTTGAAAACTGGCACAAGACAGGGATGCCCTCTCTCACCACTCCTATTCAACATAGTGTTGGAAGTCCTGGCCAGGGAAATCAGGCAGGAGAAGGAAATAAAGGGTATTCAATTAGGAAAATTTTCCCCATATAATTCCTAAACAATTTTTTTGGTAAATGCATTACTATGTGTTCCTTTAAATCAGTTTTATCGTTATGAGAATTAAGTTTTATTAATAAATTTTTTATCTTGTTATAGCTGAAGAAAATGAACTGGGTAATTATTCTTTACAAAGCTACTGCCTTGAATATTTTTGTTGGTTCTAATAGTTTTCAGATGACTCAAGTTTTCCCATCATGTTGCCTATAAATAATAATAATTTTGTATTATGCTTTCAAATAGGAGTAACTCTAGTATACTTCATGTCATTAGAAGCAAATTCCCAGGGAATTTTATCAAAAGTGGTAAACCAATTATCCTTGTCATTTCCATTTATTTATTTTTTTAAGAGATGGAGTCTCATGATGTTGCTCAGGCTAGAGTGCAGTGGTCCCATCATAGCTCACTGCAGCCTCAAACGCCTCGATCAGCCTCTCAAATAGTTGAGATTACAAGCATGAGCCATGGTGTCTGACATTTTTTTTAAAGTTTGATAAGAATGTTAAAATAAAAATATTTTAAAATAAAATTATTTTTTAATTTTTTAATGATTATATGCTTATTTGTTTTATTAGACATAGTTGTTGAATTTTCTCAAATCCTTTTTAAAAAATATTTATTAAGATAACATCTACATTTTGTGTAAGAACCTTTTACATCAAATAATCCCAAACTCCATCATGCTGAAATGTTTAACAAGATTAATCTAAAACCTCTTAAAATTAGCTGATTGGAGCAGAACTTCATCTTAAACAGACTCTGGGAAAATTAGTAGCTTTCTTCCTTTGGTTTACCAACACTTTCTCCCTTCTCATTACCGAAATAGACACCCTGCTTGCTGTTTCTACTCTTAGATCCACTTCAAACAGGCATGACTGCCTTCATTGTGAGTCATTTCCCTTGATTATTCCAATTACTGCCTCATGGAAATAATTATATTAACATTTATGTTAGAATATTGTCCTCTTTTCCTATACTTTTTTTTCTTTTTTTTTGAGATGGAGTCTTGGTTGGCTGCTCAGGCTGGAATGGCGTGATCTCAGCTCACCACAACCTCCTCCTCCTGGGTTCAAGCAATTCTCCTGGCTCAGCCCCTAGAGTAGCTGGGACTACAGGCATGCACCACCATGCCTGGCTAATTTTTGTATTTTCAGTAAAGACGAGGTTTCACTATGTTGGCCAGGCTGGTCTCAAACTCCTGACCTTGTGATCCACCCACCTTTGCCTCCCAAAGTGCTAGGATTACAGGCGTGAGCCACCATGCCCGGCCAACATTGTTTTTTACTTCATTCAACATCCTCATTGTTTTCTTTCTTCTTCAAGACCAACCTTGTCCCCCAATGAATGTAACATCTTTCCTTTTTATCTTCCACCATTGCCTTGATCCTAGACCCATAATTTTTAATCTTTTTCCTTTGTTCACAAAGTATTACAATTTTGAAGTGCAATTTTTTTGAAGCTGGAGGAAAAAAAAATGGCCTCTTTAAAATTAGAGGTCTAGATTTCTGGGGCCAATGCAGTTACGTAGAAGGAAACATAAATAAATAAAGTGACATTCCTATTCTCATGTTGCTTATGTCCTTGAGGGGAAAATAAACAAAAAGTATGGATCAGATGGTGAAAGGTGCAAAGAGAAAAATAAAGCAAAGGAAAGGACCATAGAGTGAAAATGTGCTAGTGTTAGCCAAGATCTCTGTGAAGATAAACCATGTGGGTGCATAGCAAAAAAAAGCACTCCATGCAGTGGGAATAGATAATGCAAACACCCTAAGAGAGGGTGTGCTTACTGTGTTTGAGGAACAGCAAGGCACTCGACAGCTGCGTCAGAGGGACAGTTGGAGGAGGCATAGGGGATAGGGCATGTGACTCGAGAGGTAGCAGGAATAAAGGTGACAATGGGTAATTTTAGCAATAGTTAGGGCTTTGATAGAGTGCAGTGTGCATTGGAGCATTTTGAGCAGAGGAGTGACTTAGGCTGCTCTGAGAAGCACAGATTGCAGTGGAGCAAAAAGGAAATGCAGAAAACCCATTAAGAAGACAGTGGCAATAATCCAGGTGAGATATGATGGTGCTCAGACCAGAGCGGCAGCGACAGAGTTGTAGAGAAGTGATTGGATGCTGTGTGTATTATTTCAAAGTTACAGTTGTAAAATTTGCTGATGGATTGAACATGGGAAATAGAGAAATTAGAGGAACTCTTTACTCAGAGTGTTTTACCTGAGCAAGTGAAAGAAGAAGGTTTCCTTTTCTTGAATGGGTAGGTATATAAAAAATAGATTTTTTTGGTGAGTGGTGGGGTGAGAAGAGTTTGTTTTACATATGTTAAGGTTGTGATTCTAGAGGAACATCACACTGGGGCTGCCAAATAGACAGACAGTCTGATATACATGTAGAATTAAAGAGGGAGGTCAGAGCAAAATATATTAATTTGAGAGCCATCAGAAGAACATTGATGTTATTTAAGGCTGTGGCATTGGATGGGTAAATCTAGGGTGTGTACACTGACTGCAAAGAGAAGCCAAAGGGCTGAGTCCTAGGACATTCAAATTAAAGAGGTCAGGAAGATGGAGAGCATACAGAAAAAGTAAAAAAGAAGGAGCAGTCAGCAGTAAGAGGTAAATCCAGAGGCAGTGGGACCCAGAGGCCAAGCAAAATAAAGGTTTCAAATAAGCAATGGAGACATGGAGTTCTCAGAAGAAGCACCTTGGTGAGATGCCTTTCACAATTTTAATATTGTAATTGTGTTTCTCTTCCTTTTGGTGCTTAATATAATCAAGAAAGTAAAATTATTCATCAAGTAATTCACAAGCCACATTTTTAAGAGCTAAAGTGGAGCCTAATTGAAAATATTTTTGCTGGGGAGTTAGGAAACTAAGTTGTAGCCCTTGGTTTGGACAAGCCAGGTTTCCTCTTGTGCACTTTTGGACTCACCATGTAGATAGCTCTTCACTCAAAGAATGAAGACATAGAAGTGGATGATATCCAAGCTCCTAGTAGGTACCATAACGACTAGTCTACCATAAGTGCCCAATAATGACTGAGTAAATGAATGAACAAACAGACAAATGTTCTTTCCAGCTCTAAGGTTTTATTATCGGCATTGCAACTCCCTTTCCTGTTAAGAAACATGGGCAAGACTGGGGTGAAACCACATCAGCAATTGCAGCTCTCTTTCGTTTATTCCTAGTGGCTTGCCTATAGAGACACTTAATTATTTATACTGCCTTTAGGAAGTGCAACTGGGCTCTGCTGCTGTGGATGCCATTTCTGTTATTATTAGTCTCAGAGCTATTTCTTATTTCCTCCAGCACAATGAAGGTGGTGAAATAAGTAACCACACTTCCTTTTCCAAAGCCGTTGAAGTGCTCAGCTCAGCAGTAGTCAGACTCCTCCAGCATTTAATGAGAACTATGGAAGACCTAATTTCCTTTGTTGTCCTCAGTTCCCTTGACCTCAGATAATCAGATAAGCAGCAACACAAGAGGACCGGTGAATTATTTCAATGGTTTCTCTCCAACATTTTTCTGTTCATGTGCAATCTGAGCATGCCTATGATTTTTTGTTGTTGTTGGTTAGCCTTTTCTCAAAACTGACTATGCTCTAGCATTCCATTTCTTTTCTGAAAAAACAAAACAAAACAAAACAAACAAACAAAAAAACAACTATTCAGCACCTGCTAGATATTTGTTGCTATAGGGCTAGGAATCTTCAGTTTGTTACTTCTTTCCTCTTTCCCTACCCTTTTTTTCTAAAACTTTGTTCCACCATTTTCTTATTTTCTTTTGATCAGAATACCAATTTAAACTATGAAATACACTAAGGCCTCAAAATTGATTAATAAATGTTTACTTCATGGTTCAATGCTATGCACAGTGTTTACAAAGGTTAGACCACACAGTCCCTGTAATGGAGATAAATGTACTCCAGTTTAAAAGGAAATGTCAACATATCTGCTATTCAGGTGCAGTGATCATTATTTGATAAAATATTTAATTTACCCAGTATCTGTTGAAAACAAAATTCCACATTGACACTAATTGTAAATGGTTGGCACTCTATGGGTTCATGATTTAGTGAAAGAGGTTTACATATACGTGTATTCTGTTGCAAAGTTGACAGACACCAGTGTAGATGTGTAAAACAACGTGGGTAGTGAGAGTGAAAGAGAGTGAGTGTGATTTAGCTAAGGTCACAAAGTTAGTGGTTGAAGCATAATTCAAACACAGCTTATAGTTTTTCTAAAGACTATAACTAAAAATGTGTGTGCTAGCACTAAATGTATGTAACTCTTTACTTGGAATGATTGACTTTTAGGATCAAAAATAAAGAATTATGTACAACCATACATCTCTGTCTATGCACAGCAAATACTGAACTGAATTAACTATCTGGCCAATTAAGGAACAAGCTTGATCACGCTCTGTCTCCCTCAGTATCCTAGATCCAACTACCTGAAATCACCAATGAATGAGATTTTTGAAGGCCTGTACTATTTACATAATTGAGATCTTGCTTTTAGTGAGAAAACACTGATTTTAGTAGATTCAGTGTGTTCCATAAAAGCAGAGGTGGGCTCCAGTGCAGCCCTCAATTCTACGAGCTCTTATAAAGGTCAGGGAGAAGGGAGAACATCCAGCATCAGGAGGCAGGCTGACCTGGAACAGAACGGAAGCCTGGGAGCTAAGGAGGATCTTCAGCAACTATTGTAAATGCTACTAGTGCTTGTGGTTTACCATGATTTGTTCCCTTCCGTATGGGTGTAGGTAGTTTCATGCGCATCCGTGTGAAGAGACCACCAAACAGGCTTTGTGTGAGCAACATGGCTGTTTATTTCACCTGGGTGCAGGCGGGCTAAGTCTGAAAAGAGAGTCAGCGAAGGGACATAGGGGTGGGGCCGTTTTATAGGATTTGGGTAGGTAAAGGAAAAAGGGGGGTTGTTCTCTGGCGGGCAGGAGTGGGGGTCACAAGGTACTCAGTGGGGGAGCTTTTGAGCCAGGATGAACCAGGAGAAGGAATTTCACAAGACAATGTCATCAGTTAAGGCAGGAACAGGCCATTTTCACTTCTTTTGTGGTGGGATGTCGTCAGTTAAGGCAGGAACCAGCCATCTGAATGTGTACATGCAGGTCACAGGGGATATGATGGCTTAGCTTGGGCTCAGAGGCCTGACATTCCTGTCTTCTTATATTAATAAGAAAAATAAAACAAAATAGTGGTAAAGTGTTGGGGTGGTGAAAATTTTTGGGGGTGGTATGGAGAGATAATGGGCAATGTTTCTCAGGGCTGCTTCGAGCAAGATTAGGGGCAGCGTGGGAACCTAGAGTGGGGGAGATTAAGCTGAAGGAAGATTTTGTGGTAAGGGGTGATATTGTGGGACTGTTAGAAGAAACATTTGTCATTTAGAATGATTGGTGATGGCCTGGATACGGTTTTGTATGAATTGAAAAACTAAATGGAATAAGAGAAGGAGAAAAACAGGTATTAAAGGTCTAAGAATTGGAAGAACCTAGGACATCTAATTAGAGTGCAGAAGGAGATTCAGCATAGTCCTGTCAACAAAGATTATTTATTTACTTCAAGAGTTAAGAGTGGCAGTTTGGGGATAGCACCAGGAGATATCAGCTGTGCTGGCTTGTAGAAACAGTGTAAACCTGCAGTGTAAACAAGAGCAGGGCATGTATGAGTAGTTGAGAATGGTGAGTAGGAGTATGACTAGACAGAAGATAGTAGGGATGACAAGATTTTTGGGGAACAGTCCAAGTTGGTCTGGTGTCTGGAATGAGACTGGGGCCTAATAAAAAGGAGCATCTATACAGGAGCTCAAATGGGCTGTACCCTGTGGCATTCTGAGGACAGGTCTGACTTCTGAGAAAGGAAAGTGGTAAAAGTATTGTCCAGTCCTTTTTAAGTTGGTGGCTGAGCTTGGTGAGGTGTGTTTTTAAAAGACCCGACTGAGGACCCTAAGGGATATAAAGGTTTCACTGAATACTAAGAGCCTGAAAAACTGCTTGGCTGATTTGACTAATAAAGGCTGGTCTGTTATCACAATGTATAGAGCTGGGAAGGCTAAACTGAGGAATTATGTCTGACAGAAGGGAAGAAATGACTGTGGTGGCCTTCTCAGACCCTGTAGGAAAGGCCTCTACCTATCCAGTGAAAGTGTCTACCTAGACTAAGAGGTATTTTAGTTATCTGACTCAGGGCATGTTGAGTAAAGCTAATTTGCCTGTCCTGGGTGAGGGCAAATCCTCGAGCTTGATGTGTAGGGAAGGGAGGGGGCCTGAATAATCCTTGAGGAGTAGTAGAATAGCAGATGGAACACTGAGAAGTTATTTCCTTGAGGATAGATTTCCAAGATGGAAAGAAAATGAGAGGTTCTAAGAGTTGGGCTAGTGGCTTGTACTATAGCATAGCCTGCCTTTGCTGGTGTGTGGCAATTAGGCCTGTTGGAACTGCCATCAATAAATCAAGCGTGATCAGGGTAAGGAACAGGAAAGAAGGAAATATGGGGAAATGGGGTGAATGTCAGGTGGATCAGAGAGATACAATCATGAGGGTCAGGTGTGGTATCCAGAATAATGTGGGAGGCTGGATTGAAGTCTGGGCCGGGAACAATGGTAATTGTGGGACTTAACAAAGAGTGAGTACAGCTGAAGGAGCCAGGGAGCAGAAAGTGTATGCATCAGGTATGAGGAAGAAAATAGATTTTGGAAGTTATGAGAAATGTAGAGAGTGAGTTGAGCATAGTTTGTGATTTTGAGGGCCTCTGAAAGTATTAAAGCAGCGGCAGCCGCTACATGCAGACATGAGGGCTAGGCTAAAACAGTAAGGTCAAGTTGTTTGAATAGAAAGGCTACAGGGTACGGTCCTGGCTTTTGTGTAAGAATTCTAACCGAACTAACCATGCCTAGGAAGGAAAGGAGTTGTTCTGTAAGGGATTGAGGTTTGGGAGCTTAATCGGACATGATCAGCAGGGAGAGCACGTGTGTTTTTATGAGAATTATGCCGAGATAGGTAACAGATGAGGATGAAATTTGGGCTTGACTGAAGTAATGGGGGCTATCTGTGAAGGCTTGCGGCAGTACAGCCCAGGTAATTTGCTGAGCCTAATGGGTGTCAGGGTCAGTCTAAGTGAAAGCAAAGAAAGGCTGGGATGACGGGTGCAAAGGAATAGTAAAGAAAGCATGTTTGAGATCCAGAACAGAATAATGGGTTGTGGAGGGAGGTATTGAGGATAGGAGAGTATATGTGTTTGGCACCATGGGGTGGATAGGCAAAACAATTTGGTTGATAAGGCACAGATTCTGAACTAACCTGTAAGCCTTGTCTGGTTTTAGGACAGGTAAAATGGAGGAATGGTAAGAAGAGTTTATAGGCTTTAAAAGGCCATGCTGTAACAAGCGAGATAACAGGCTTTAATCCTTTCAAAGTATGCTGTGGGATAGGATATTGGCATTGAGCGGGGTAAGAGTGGTTAGGTTTTAATGGGATGGTAAAGGGTGCATGATCAGTCACTAAGGAGGGAGTAGAGGTGTCTTATACTTGTGGGTTAAGGTGGGGAGATACAAGGGGAGGATGTGAAGGAGGCTTTGAACTGGGGGAAAAGGCAGCAATGAGGTGTGGCCGTAGCCTAGGAATAGTCAGGGAAGCAGATAATTTAGTTAAAGTGTCTCGGCCTAATAAGGGAACTGGGCAGGTGCGGATAATTAAAAGGAGTGCTTAAAAGAGTATGGTCTAAGTTGGCACCAGAGTTGGGGAGTTTTAAGAGGTTTAGAAGCCTGGCCGTCAACACGCACAACAGTTATGGAAGCAAGGGAAACAGGCCCTTGAAAATAAGGTAATGTGGAGTGAGTAGCCTCCGTATTAAGAAGGAGAGGGACTTACCTTCCACTGTGAGAGTTACCTAGAGCATCTGTAATGGTCCTGTAGGCTTCTGAGGTGATCAGGCAGTGTCAGTCTCCAGCTGCTAAGCCGAGAAGATCTGGGAAGGCGTCAGTCAGAGAGCCTTGGGCCAGAGTTCCCCGGGCTCTGGGAGTGGCTGCCAGGTGAGTTGAACAGTCTGATTTTCAGTGGGGTCCTACACAGATGGGATATGGCTTAGGAGGAATCCTGGGCTGTGGGCATTCCTTGGCCCAGTGGCCAGATTTCTGGCACTTGTAGCAAGCTCCTGGGGGAGGAGGTTCTGGAGGAACCCCTGGTACCTGTGTTTTGGGCATTTGGAGTTCTTGGGTGCTGGAGATGTGGCTGGGGTTTGTCTCCATGGAGGCAAAGAATTGCAACTCAGAAATATGTTGCTACTTGGCTGCCTCTACTCTATTAATTGTACACCTCGAAGGTGAGGTTAATTAAGTCCTATTGTGGGGTTTGAGGGCTGGAATTTAATTCTTGGAGTTTTATTTAATGTCAGGAGCAGATTGGGTAATAAAATGTATATTGAGAATAAAACGGCCTTTTGACCTTTTAGGGTCTAGGGCTGTAAAGCTTCTCAGGGTTGCTGCTGAATGAGCCATGAACTGGGCTGGGTTTTTCATATTTGATGAAAGAGCCTAAACGCTCACTGATTTGGGAGAGGTCTGATAAAGAAAAAGGAGCATTAACCTTGATTATGCCTTTAGCTTCAGCCACCTTTTTTTAAGAGGAAATTGCTGGGCAGGTGGGGGAGGGCTAGTCACGGAAAGAAACTGTAAGCCGGACCGGGTGTGAGGAGGAGAGGTGATAAAAGGATTATAGGGTGGAGGAGTATGGAGGCTGAGGGAGAATTGTGACCTAGCTTGGCCTGGCGAGGAGGGAAGAAGTCAGATGGGTCTGTAGAAAAGGAAGATTAGAAAGACTCAGCGATGCTTGGGGTTGGGACTGAGGGGACAGGCGGGAGGGAAAGAAGGAAGATTTGGGATGAGTTGCATTGGGCACTGAGACTAGGAAGGGACCGATGTGTAAAAGAATGCCTGGACATCAGGCACCTGAGACCATTTGCCTATTTTACGACAAGAATTATTTAGATCTTGCAGGATGGAAAAATTGAAAGTGCCATTTTCTGGCTATTTGGAACTACTGTCGAGTTTGTATTGAGGTCAAGCGGCTTTGCAGAAGAAAATAAGGCATTTAGGTTTTAGGTCAGGTGTGAGTTGAAGAGGTTTTAAGTTTTTGAGAACACAGGCTAAGGGAGAAGAAGGAGGAATGGAGGGTGGAAGGTTGCCCACAGTGAAGGAAGCAAGCCCAGAGAAAAGAGAGAGTAGAGACACAGAGGGAAGGGGTTTGGGGGTTCTTATCTTCCAGAAAAGCGGGAAAGGGGTTGGGGCATGGAAATAAGGGGTTGGGGAACAGAGATAAGAAGTCGGGGCACAGAAATAAGGGATTGGGGTGCAGACATACGAGATTGGGGTACTTGCCTCTCCCCTAGAAAAGTGGGACTTGCTGCTAAGAGTGAAGGAGAAGGGGTTGGGGATTTCTTGACCCCCAGAAAGGTGGAGAAGGGGTAGAGACACAGAGAGAAGGGGTTGGGGTAATTGCCCCTCCCCTAGAAAAGCGGGACTTGCCGCTAAGAGTGAAGGAGAAGGGTTTGGGGGTTTCTTGCCCCCCAGAAAGGTGGAGAAGGGGTAGAGACACGGAGAGAAGAGGTTGGGGTACTTGACCCTCCCCCAGAAAAGCGGGACTTGCCACTAAGGGTGAAAGACCAAGGTAAGCGTCCCTGTGTGGTCTGACACCTCTGAAACCTGGGTGAATAATCAGAGAGGCGTGCCTGCAATGATTAAACACCAAGGGAAGGCTGTCTTCCCTAGTCCGTGACTGGCACCAGAGTTTTGGGTCCACGGATAAAACGTGTCTCCTTTGTCTCCACTAGAAAATGAAAGGAACTTAAATTAAGAGAAGGGAGAGAGTGAAGTGTGGTGCCAAGATTGAAAGGAGAAAGAGGTTGAGGGATAGTGAGGGAGGTTGGAGAAGAGAGTAAAAAGAGGCTGCTTACCGGATTTGAAATTGGTGAGATGTTTCTTGGGCTGGTCAATCTGAGGACTTGAGGTCGTAGGTGGACCTTTCTCATGGAGCAAAGAGTAGAAGATCAGGGGGCTGATCTCCCAAGGTAGGTCCCCCGATCCGAGTCATGGCACCGAATTTCATGCGTGTCCCTGTGAAGAGACCACCAAACAGGCTTTGTGTGAGCAATAAAGCTTTTAATCACCTAGGTGCAAGCGGGCTGAGTCCGAAAAGAGAGTCAGCAAAGGGAGATGGGGTGGGGCCATTTTATAGGATTTGGGTAGGTAAAGGAAAAGGGGGGTTCTCTGGCAGGCAGGAGTGGGGATCACAAGGTACTCAGTGGGGGAGCTTTTGAGCCAGGATGAGCCAGGAGAAGTAATTTCACAAGACAGCGTCATCAGTTAAGTCAGGAACAGTCCATTTTCACTTCTTTTGTGGTGGAATGTCATCAGTTAAGGCAGGAACTGGCCATCTGGATGTGTATGTGCAGGTCACAGGGGATATGATGGCTTAGCTTGGGCTCAGAGGCCTGACAGATAGAAAATACTGACTTCCAGAGATACAAGGATTAGGCTCAAAAGGCAACACTTAGCTGGAGTTTAGAGGCAGGAATTAAGTCTTAAAAACAGGCGATAGAAAAGCGAATCATCAGATTAGGAAATGAAAAAAACAAGTCTCTTGTTTGGTTAAGAATTCCTCAGCTGGAGAAAACAATCCCAAGAATTAGGAATGTGGAAATTAGGCCCAAAACAGACTTAGCTAAAGAAGGACTGATTTCAATAGTATGTAAAAACAAGGCCCCTGAAATCTCCATCTTAACTGATAGCATTTGGTATAGGAACAGAGGACCACATGCCTTTAGCTGCAGGGATGAGAAAGGGCTAAGAACCATACAGGGTCTGATATTAACATAAAGAAAGATTTTTCTTAAGCATATTTTTGGCCAAGCTGGTATCAGTGGTTTTGAAGATGAATGATTACTATTTATCATAACCCCATGCATGGGAGTTCCAATTTTAGCTCCAACATGTAAGAGCTTCGAAGTTCTTACTCCCATGCCTACAATAAGAAAAAGCTGAAAATTCTGAAAAATGACTTTTGTTTTATGCTGCTTATCAGAAAACTGAGGTCACAGGGCAAATTGCAATCTGAAATCTACAGACAGGTACAATCAGAAAAATACAGCAACACTGGAGCAGAATGTAATAGAGCCATATTACATTCTTTGTAATATGTACATATCTTTACCCTGTAAAGATATTGAAATTGCAATTTTAACAAACTGATGGAGGCTAACTGTATAATAGCATGAGAGGGAGAGCCTTTTGGGGACCACAGTTTTAGGAAATCCCATATTTGCATGGGCTGTATTTCAAGGAATCCTATCATATCCTCAAAGTAAAGATCCAAGAAAGACCCTTTCCTGGCTGTGGCACAGAATAGGGAAGAATCAAAATTGTGAAACACACCCAGAGTGTTCTCTATAACAAAGAGCTGCCCTCCAGAAGAAGAGAATGTGTAGAGATGTATTTCAGTTTAAGAAGAGGCATTTTTCTCTATCTAATCCACTCTTCTCTTCTCTTCCTGTCTCACACATGAAGGGAAAAATATAGCCAACAGGTTGTGGGGACTTCAAGGAAATGCAGTGTAAAGGTTGCAGCTAGAAATCAGGGGAGGAAATGCTATACCATTTGAGAAACACATAGGAAGGCCTCAGCCCTGAGACACATGTCCAGTAAAAGACTGAGAAGATTTAATTATAATCTTCTATAAGATTATAATTATAATATAATCTTAATATAATTATAATTATAATCTTCTATAAGATCTAATTATAATCTTCTATAATTAGAAGATTATAGAACTGTGAGAAACTTTTGAATACCAAAAGGAAAAGAAAGACAGAACCATACAGAAAAAAAAATTTGAAGTAATAATAGCAAAGAGCTTTCCAAAATTAATGAAAGACACCAAATCACAGATACAGAAAGTTTAGAGAACCCCAAACATTGAAGTAATAACAGCAAAGAGCTTTCCAAAATTAATGATAGACACCAAATCACAGATACAGAAAGTTTAGAGAACCCCAAGCATAATAAAGACAAAAAGCAACAACGGCAGCAACAAAACAAACACCACCACCAACATGAAATACATACTCTTCTTATCATATTCATACTGCAGAAAATCAAAGTCAAGAGTGTCACGTGCATCCATGTAAAGAGACCACCAACAGGCTTTGTGTGAGCAATAAAGCTTTTTAATCACCTGGGTGCAGGTGGGCTGAGTCCTAAAAGAGAGTCAGCAATGGGAGTTAGGGGTGGGGCAGTTTTATAGGATTTGGGTAGGTAGTGGAAAATTACAGTCAAAGGGGATAGTTCTCTTGCAGGCAGGGGCAGGGGGTCACAAGGTGCTCGGTAGGGGAGCTCCTGAGATTCATTGTGTAGGAGAAGGGATTACACAAGGTAATGTCATCAGTTAAGGCAGGAACCAGCCATTTTCACTTCTTTTGTGATTCTTCAGTTGCTTCAGGCCATCTGGATGTATACATGCAGGCTTGGGCTCAGAGGCCTTACAAACAGAACACCTTGAAAAAAGTCAGAAATAAAATACCTACTTATCAGGAATAAGAATAGGAATAGCAGACTCTTTGTCAAAAACAATGCAAGCAGAAACAAAGTGGAGTGAAATATTTAAAGTGTTGAAAGGAAACAAAACACCAGCCTAGAATTCTATATCCAGTGAAAATTATCCTTCCAAAGTTAAAGAGAAATAATAACTTTATCTGACAAAAGCTGAGTGAACTTGTAACCAGCAGATCGGCTGTGCATGACATTTAAAAGGTCTTTGGAGGGGAACATCACACACTAGGGCTTGTTGGGGGGTGAAGGGCTAGGGGAGGGATAGCATTCGAAGAAATACTTAATATAAATGACAAGTTGATGGGTGCAGTAAACCAACATGGCACATGTATACCTATGTAACAAACCTGCATGTTATGTACATGTACCCTAGAACTTAAAGTATAATAATAATAATAATAATAAAAGATCTTTGGGCAGGAGGGAAATGATGTCAGAAAATTGTACTTACATAAAGAAAGGTAGGGCATCAGAGAAAGAATAAATGAAGGTAAAATAAAATATTTTATTTTTTAGTTTTAATTGATATGAAAGGTAACTTTGTTTAAAGCAATATTAGTAACAATGCATTAAGTGATCATAACATAAATAAGTAAAAGAAATAAAGCAATTAACAAAGGACAGGAGGGAGGGATTGAGAATATTATTATGAGGCACTTGGATTACACGTGAGGTGATGTTGTGTTATTTGAAGTTAAATTTAGATGAGTTAGAAATGTATATTGGAAACTTCAGGAAAAGTAATAAGTTTTTTGTTAGTAGCATTGCTGATATGCTGAAAGAAGAGATAAAATGGAATTATATAAAATGCTCAATTAAAGCAAGATCAAAAGAAAAATAAAGGAAAAGATAAAGTGCAACAAATAGGAAACAGCTACAAATACAGTAGATATTAATCCAGCTACATCAGTAATTACTTTAAATGTGACTGGTCACATTACACCAATTAAAAGACATATATTGTCAGAGTAGATAAAAAAAAGAACAACAACAACCCAATTATATGTGATCTACAAGAAACCCACTTTAAATATAAAGATTCATGTTAAAAGTAAATGGTTTGTATCATGAAAGAAGGGATGCTGCGTTTTATCAAATGCTTTCTCTGCATCTGTTGAGATGATCATATAGTTTTTGTCTTTAATTTTCTGTTTATGTGATGAATCACATTTATTGATTTTTGTAGGTTGAACAATCCTTTCATCCCTGGAATAGAACCCACTTCATCATGAGTTTGATCTTGATTTTTTTGATATGCTGGTGGACTTGGTTGCTACTATTTTGTTGAGAATTTTTGCATCTATTTTGTTGTTGTTGTGGCTATGTCATTGTCTTGGATGATACTGGCTTCCTACAATGAGTTAGGGGTAATTCCCTCCTCCTTAATTTTTTGAAATACTTTCAGAAGGATTGGTACCAGTTCTTCATTGTACATTTGATAGAACTTATGCTGTGAATACATCTGGTCCTGGGCTTTATTTTGTTGGGAGATTTTTATTACTGGTTCAATCTCAATATTATTTATGGGTCTGT
Organism: Pongo abelii; assembly: GCF_028885655.2. Lineage (NCBI taxonomy): Eukaryota > Metazoa > Chordata > Mammalia > Primates > Hominidae > Pongo > Pongo abelii. Next base: position 147,691,003 of record NC_071992.2, on the reverse strand, counting down.
TCAGGATTTCTGTTTCTTCCTGGTTCAATCTTGGCATTTGTGTGTTTCCACGAATTTATCCATTTCTTTTAGGTTTTCTAGTTTGTAAATGTATAGTTGTTAATAAGAGTCTCTGGTAATCTTTTGTATTTCTGTGATATATGTTGTAATGTTTTCTTTTTCATTTCTGATTGTGTTTATTTGGATCGTCTCTCTTCTTTTCTTGGTTAGTCCAGCTAATGAATTATCAATTTTGTTCATTTATTTATTTATTTTTTTGAGATAGAGTCTCTCTCTGTCACTCAGGCTGGAATGCAATGGCACGATCTCGGCTCACTGCAAGCTCCACCTTCCAGGTTCATGCCATTCTCCTGCCTCAGCCTCCCGAGTAGCTGGGACTACAGGCGCCTGCCACCACAGTCAGCTAATTTTCTGTATTTTCAGTAGAGACGGGGTTTCACCATGTTAGCCAGGATAGTCTCGATCTCCTGACTTCGTGATCCACTCACCTCGGCCTTCCAAAGTGCTGGGATTACAGGCATGAGCCACTTGCCTGGCCAATTTTGTTTATCTTTTTAAAGACCAATTATTGGTTTCACAAATCCTTGCATTATTTTCTTGGTCTCATTTTCATTTAGTTCTACTATGATCTTTTGTTATTTCTTTTCTACTGCTAGCTTTGGATTTGATTTTTTTTTTCCTAAAGTTTCTTGAGGTGTGACATTAGGCTGCTAATTTGTAATCTTTCTGTATTTTTCATGTAGGCCTCAAAAAATGCTATAAACTTTTCACTTGGTACTGCTTTTGCTGTATCCTAAATATTTTGGTATGTTATGTTTTCATTTCGTTCAATAATTAAAAATTATTTTAAGTTCCATATTAATTTCATCATTGACTCAATGGTCATTCAGGGCATGTTTTTAAATTTCAGTGTTTTTATATCATTTCTACAGTTCCTTTTTGTATTGCCTTCTAGGCATAGAAGGAACATATCTCAACATAATAAAGGCCATATACAATAAACCCTCAGCCAACATCACACTGAATGGGTAAAAGTTGAAAGAATTCCCCCTAAAAACTAAAACAACATAAGGATGTCCTTATCTTGTTTGGTCAATTTCATTACTCTGATTCAATGTAGTCCTGGAAGTCCTAGCCAGAGCAATCAGGTAAGGGAAAGAAAAGCCAAATTGGAAACAGAGAAAGTCAAATCATCTCTGTTTGCTGACAACGTGATCTTACATTTAAAAACCCTAAAGACTCCACCAAAATATCTTCGATTTGATTTAAAAAATTCAGTAAGTTTTCAGGATACAGAACCAACTTATAAATATCAGTAGAATTTTTATACACCAGTAACTATGAAGCGAAAAATCAAATAAAGAAGATAATTCTGTTTTCAACTACTACAACAACAACAAAAAATATCTAGAAACCAAGATGGTTAAAGATCTCTACAAGGAAAAATACAAAACATTGATGAAGGAAATTGTAGATGACACAAACAAATGGTAAAACATTCCATGCTTATGAAACAGAAGAATTACTATTGTTAAATGATCATTGTGGCTTTGATTTGTATTTCTCTAGTGATCACTGATATTGAGCTTTTTAATATATGCTTGTTGGCTGCATGTATGTCCTCTTTTGAGAAATTTCTGTTCATGCTCTTTGTTCACTTTTTAATGGAGTTGTTTTACTCTTGTAAATGTGTTAAAGGTCCTTATAGATGCTGGATATTAGATCTTTGTCAGATGCATAGTTTGCATATATTTTGTCTCATTCTATAGGTTGTTTACTCTGTTGATAGTTTGTTTTGCTGTGCAGATGCTCTTAAGTTTGAATAGATTCCACTTGTCAATTTTTGCTTTTGTTGCTATTGCTTTTGGTGTCTTTGCTGTGAAATCTTTGCACATTCCTATGTCCAGGATGCTATTGCCTAGGTTGTCTTCCAGGGTTTTTATATTTGGGTTTTACATTTAAGTCACTTATTGCTTGTTTTTATCAGCTCTGTTAAAGATCAGATGGTCGTAGATGTGCAACCTTATTTCTGGGATCTCTATTCTGTTCCATTGGTCTATATACCTGTTTTTGTACCAGTACTATGCTGTTTTGACTACTGTAGCCTTGTAGTATAGTTTGAAGTCAGGTAGCATGATGCTTTCAGCTTCATTTTTTTATTTTTCTTAGTTTTGCCTTGGCTATTTGGGCTCTTTTCTGGTTCCATATAAATTGTAAAATACCTTTTTCTACATCTGTGAAGAATATCATTGGTAGTTTGATAGGAATAGCATTGAAACTGTACATTATTTTGGGTAATATGCCATTTTAGTAATATTGATCCTTTAAACAATTGTGGAAATCAGTATGTTGATTCCTCAAAGAGCTAAAAGAGGAACTGCCATTTGACCCAACAATCCCAGTCCTGGGTATATACCCAGAGGAACATAAATCATTCTACCATAAAGACACGTGTGAAAATGTTCATGGCAGCAGTATTCACATTATCAAATGCATGGAATCAACCTAAATGTCCATCAATGACAAGTTGGATAAAGAAAATGTGGTACATATACTTCATGGAATACTATGCAGCCATAAAAAAGAATGAGATCATGTCTTTTGTGGGAACACGGATGGAGCTACCAGTTATTATCCTTAGCAAACTAATGCAAGAACAGAAAACCAGATACCGCATGTTCTCACTTATGAGTGACAGCGAAATGATAAGAACTTATCAACACAAAGAAGGAAACAACAGATACTGGCATCTACTTGAGAGGGGAGGGTGGGAGGTAGAAGAGGAACAGAAAATATAATTAATGGGTATTGGACTTAATACCTGGGTGAAAAAATAATGTGTACGACAAACCCCAGAGATCCATGTTTACCTATGTAACAAACCTTCACACGTACCCCCAAACCTAAAAGTTAAAAAAAAAAAAAACTAAAATGATTATACTGTCTCAAACATCTACAGATTCGATGTCCTCCATATAAAAATCCAAACATCAGTTTTTACAGAATTAAAAGCATTCTAAAATTTATATAAAACCAAAAAAGAGCCTGAAGAGCCAAAGCAATCATAAGCAAAAAGAACAAAGCTGGAGGCATCACATTACCTGACTTCAAATTATAGTAGAAGGCAATAGTAACTAAAACAGCATGGTACTTGTGTAAAAATAGACACATAGATCAATGGAACAGAATAGAGAACCCAGAAATAAAGCCACATATCTACAGGCAACTGTTTTGTCAAAGTCAATAAAAATATACACTGGGGAAAGGACATCCTTTTCAATAAATGGTGGGAAAATTGGATTGCCATGTGCAGAATAACAAAAATGGACTCATTTTTACAATACACAAAAACCAACCCAAGATGTATTAAAGACTTAAATTTGAGACCTGAGACTAGAAAAGTACTAGAAGAACACCAGGGAAAACTCTTCTGAATATTGGTCTAAGGAAAGAATTCATGACTAAAACCTCAAAAGCACAAATAACAAAAACAAAAATAGACAAATGGAACTTGACTTCATTAAACTAAAAAGCTTCTGTAGAGCAAAAGAAATAATCAACAGAGTGAACAGATAACCAGCAGAATGGGAGAAAATATTTGCAAATATTTGCAAACTGTGCATCCAGTGTGGGACTAATATCTAGAATTTACAAGGAACTCAAACAACTCCAGCAACCACAGCAACAAAAAGCACCATTTAAAAGTGGGCAAAGGCCATGAATATATATTTTTCAAAAGAAAACAAATGACCAACAAGCAAATGAAAAAATTATCAACATCATTAATCATAATGTAAAGGCAAAGTGAAACCACAATGAGATATCACTTTACACTAGTGAAAATAGCTGTTACTAAGAAGTCAAAAAATAACCTTAGTGAGGTTGCAAAGAAAAGGGTTGGTGGTAATGTAAATTAGTACAACTTCTCAGGAAAACAGTATGGAGAGTTCTCAAAGTACTAAAAATACAAATGTAGCAATCCCACTACTTGGTAACTACTCAAAGGAAAATAAATTATTACATAAAATAGATACCTGTTCTTGTATATTTATTGCTGTACTGTTCACAATAGCAAAGATATGGAATCAACTTAAGTGTCCACTGATGGATGAAAATATGGTGTATATATACAACATGGATATATACACAATATTTTCTGGATAAAGTATTCCATGTTGTATATATACACCATATTTTCTGGATAAAGAAAATATGGTGTATATATACAACATGGAGTACTATTCAGCCATATAAAAGAATGAAATAATGTATTTTGCAGCAAAATGGATGGAACTGGAAGCCATTGTCTTAAGCCAAACAACTCAGAAACAGAAAGTCAAATTCTGCATGTTCTCACTTGTAAGCAGGAGCTAAATGATGTGTACACATGGACAAAAGAGTGTGGAATGAAAGACATTGGAAACTCAGAAGGCTAGGGCTTGAAAGGAGGAAGGGACATAACAAATTACTTATGAGTACAATATACATTATTTGGGTGATGGGTACACTAAAAGCCAAGACTTCAACACTATGCAATATATTCATATAACAAAATTGCACATGTACCCCTTAAATTTATAGAAATAAACTTTTATTAAAGGGATGTTTATTATCTCACCGATTGGGAGAAAACATTTGCATATTATATACCTGAGAAGCGATTTGTAGCTACAATATGTACAGAGCTCTTACAAATAAGCAATAAAATAAAATATAATACCCTTTTACACTTGTAAAACTGTCTATATAATGAATACCTGAAAATAGAATTCATGGAAATACAAGTTTGTAGATTTTTCATTTTGATAGGTGATACAGTTTGTATATTCATCCCCACTCAAATCTCATATTGAATAGTAATCCTCAATTCTGGAACTGGAGGCTAGTGGGAGGTGTTTTGTTCATAGGGGCAGATCCTTCACAAATGGCTTGGGCCATAATAAGCTAGCTCTTGCTGTGAGTTCTCCTGAGATTTTGTTGTTTATATGTGTGTGGCACCTCCCCCCCAACTCTCCCTCTTGCTCTTGCTTTTGCTCTGTGATGTGTCTGCTCCCCTTTCACCTTGTGCCATGATTGTAAGCTTCTGAGGTCACCCCAAAAGCCGAGCAGATATCACCACCATGCTTCCTGTAAAACCTGTAGAACCATGAGCCAATTAAACCTTCTTTCTTTATAAATTACCCAGTCTCAGTTATTCTTTACAGCAATGCAAGAACAACCTAATGAAGAAAATTGCTACCAAGAGAGGGGCATTTCTATAAAAATATCTGAAAATGTGCAAGTAATTTTGGAACCGGGAAAAAGGCAGAGGTTGGAAGAGTGTGGAGGGTTCAGAAGAAGATAGAAAGATGAGGGAAAGTCTGAAACTTCTGAGAGAATAGTTAAATGGTTGTGACCAAAATGCTGATAGTTTTATCAACAGTGAGGTCTCAGATGGAAATGAAAAATGTATTGGGAACTGGAGCAAAGGTCATGCCTGTTATGTCTTAGCAAAGAACTTGGCTGTATTCTGTTCATGCCCTGAGGATCTGTGGAAGTTTGAACTAAACAGTGATTATTTAGAGTATCTGGCAGAGGAAATGTCTAAGCAGGAAAGAGTTCAAGATGTTGCTTGGCTGTGTCTAATGAGCTACACTCATATGTGGGAGCAGAAGAATGACTTAAAGTTGGAAGTTGCATTTAAAAGGGAAGCAGAGCATAGAAGTTTGGAAAGTTTGCAGCCTGGCCATGTGGCAGAAAAAGAGAAAGCTTTTTTGGAAAGGAATTCAAACATGCTGTGGAACAATCACTTGCTAGAGAAATCTGCATAACTAAAAGAAAGCCAAGTGCTAATATCCAAGACAATAATGGAAATGACTTCAAAGGCATTTTAGAAACGTCCACAGCAGCTCCTCCCATCACAGGCCCAGAGATTTTAAAGGGAAGAATGGTTTCCTGGGCATGGCTTAGGGCCCCTGCTGCCCTGCACAGCCTTGGGACACTACTTCCCAGATCCCAGGCACTCCAGCTTCAGTTGGAGCTCAAAGGGCCCAGGTACACCTAGAGCTGTCACTTTGGAAAATTCAAGCCATAAGCCTTGGCAGCTTCCATGTGGTATTAAGCCTGGGTGTGCAGAGTGCATGAATTAAGGAGTCTAGACCTTGACCTAGATTTCAGAGGATGTATGAGAAACACTGGGTGCCCAGGCAGAAGCATGCTGAAGCCCCACAGAGAACTTCTAATTGGAAAATGCAGAGGGAAACTGTGGGTTTGGAGCCCCCACACAGAGTCCCCACTAGGCACTACCTATTGGAGCTGTAGGAAAGAATCGCAGAATGATAGATCCACTGGCAGCTTGCACCTTGCGCCTGGAAAAGCCTCATGCACTCAATAATCTGTGAGAGCAGCCACAGGGGCTAAACCTTGCAAAGCCACAGGGATGGAGCTGCCCCTTGCGCCAGTGTGCCCTGGATGTGGGACATGCAGTCAAAGAAAATTATTTTGGCACTTTAAGATTAATGACTGCCATGGTAGGTTTTGAACTCACGTGGGGCCCGCAGCCCCTTATTTTGACTGATTTCTCCCTTTTGAATGGCAACGTTTACCCTATACTGCCTATAGCACCATTTTATCTTAGAAGTAAATAACTTGTGTTTGGCTTTACAGGCTCATAGATGGAAGGGACTTGCCTTATCTCAGATGAGACTTTGGACTTTGCACTTTTGAGTTAACATTAAAACAAGTTAAGACTTTAAAGGACTATTGGGAAGTCATGATTGTATTTTTCAATACAAGAAGAACATGAGATCTGGGAGGGGCCAGAGATGAAATTATATCATTTGTATATTTATCTCCACCCAAATTTCATGTTGAGATGCAATCCTTAATGTTGGAGGTGGACCTAGTGAGAGGTACTTGGATCATGAGGACTTGGATCATGAGAGTTCACATGAGACCTGGTCATTTAAACAAATGTGTGTCACACCTCCCTGCTAAGTCGCTGTCTTTTGCTCCTGCTTTTGCCATGTGATGTGTCGTCTCCCTACTTTGCCTTCCACCCTGAGTAAAAGCTTCCAGAAGCCAAGCACATACCAGCACCATGTTTTCTGTACAGCCTGCAGAAACATGAGTCAAGTAAACCTCTTGTATTTATAAATTACTCAGTCTCAGGTATTTCTTTGTAGCAAGCAAGAATGGCCTAATTCAATAGACCTAACATAGAACCTTCCAAAGATAGTACACCAACTTGCTTTCCCAGAAAAAGCGTAGAAGAGGTAGAATAAGCATTTTCAAAATATTGTCCTCCTCTGCCATTGAGGTAGAAGGATAAGAATTTCATTAAAGAATTGTATAGTATGTTCTTGCTTGTGTACCTCTTCTAATGGGTACATTGCAGGTTGACAAAAGATTTAACCTTTAACTCTCATACATTGTCAGTGAATAATAAAAGGGGAAAGAAAGCTGACTGGATCAGCCTATATAAACATGGTACGTTTAATCAGCACAAAAACATTGAATGTAAAATAACTTTCTTATTTCCATTCAAAATGTGGAGAAAGTGAGATTTAGAAATATTATGACATAATGGAGGATATCTTCTAGTTAGTTAAGAAAAAGTTAAAGCCAAATCCATATTCTTTAACTTTTTTCCAATGACAATACTTTATCCCTGATATTGATACCCTAAGGCTATGATTCTGACCATAGTAATAATAGCATCAATAATTACAGCTAACATTTATTGGAGTGCTTAATATGTGCAAGATAAGTACTCAAATAAATTTGAAGTATATTATGTGAAGTTACACTGGGAAGTAAGTAATACTATTCTTACTTTAAGGTTGAGAAAATTATGGAATAATGGTCAAATGATGAAATGACAAAATTATAGAAATGGAGAATAGAATAGTAATTACCAGTGGTTCAGAAGGGTTGAGAGCTAAAGGGAAGTGGATGTGGCTATTTGAAGACCACATGAGTAATTCTTGTATTATGGAAATGTTCTGCATCTTGACTGTACCAGTGCTGATATTCCACTTGTAATTTTGCACTACAATTTTACGACATGCTACCAGAAGTTGAAACTGGATAAATAAATACATGGGATTTCTCTGTATCATTTTTTCAACTTCATGTGAATCAACAGTTATCTCAAAATGTTTAATTAAAAAATGTGAGAGGAAGAATGTCATACAATGGCAGAGTAGAAAATTTTACAATGCAATGCAGAAATTGATTCCTCCCCCAAATAAATCACTGAGCTGAAAAAAGTGATTTGGATCAATTTCATTGGAGTTCTGGAACCTGATCTAACACTTACAGCAACCAGAGCCGTGCTCAATGAAGGGAAAGGCTGCTGATCTCATGTAAGTGACCAGCGTGCTCATGCTCGAACTCAATATCATCTCCTATTTCTTAGCCCCTTCAAAGCTGTGTGGTTAGCATCCTACATTTTGGAGTTGCTGTCTGGTTCCAGGACAGGCAGAGGAGACCTTCTCTAAACATTTGGAGTTGTGTGTTTAGGTTGGTCTGGCAGTGCCCTGAGGAACCTGCCTAAATGCTTGCCTTGGTTTTAGTCCCCTCAGCAGAAGCAGAATTCCTGAGAAGCATCTATCAGATTTAAGGAGACAGCATCTTTTTCATGTTCTTTCCCATTTTGGAGTCAATCAGACATTTAAAGAATTACTTGTCAGGCTGATCACAAATATAATAGAACAGAAACTTCAATGGCCAAACACACCAAGGAATGCACGCTTTGCAAAAATTGTTTGGAAGAATTACATAACTGAATTTAAAGTTAAAACTACAATATTTTTAAAAGAAAGCATAACAAAAAATTGTCATGACCTTAGATTTGGTAATGGTCTCTAAGTATGGTAATAAAACTACAAGTAATTTAAAAATGAATAAATTAGACTTCATCAAATTTTTCTTTAAATTAGCATTGACACTTGGTAATGACAGAACACTATCAAGAAAACCAACAAAATGACAGAAAATATTTTTAAAACATATATCTGGAAAGAAATTATATCCAGAATATGTAAGGAACTCCTATGACTCAATAACAAAAGAAATGACTCAATAACAAAAGAAATGACTCAATTAAAAAGTGAGCAAAAGACTTGAATAGACAGTTTTTCCAAAGAAGATATACAAACGATCAATAACCACATGAAAAAGAAAATGTTCAACATCATTAGTCATTGGGAAAATGCAAATCAAAGCCCCAGTGAGATATCACCACTTCACACTCACTAGCATGACTAATATCAAACAAATAGAAAATTACAAGTGTTGGCAAGGATGTGGAGAAAATGTTATCTTTGTGAACTGCTGGTGAGAATATAAAATGATGCAGTCACTCTGGAAAATTTTGGCAATCTTCAAAATGTTCAACATAGAATAACTATTTGACCCAGCAATTCAACCTCTAGGTATATACCCAGAGTAATTGAGCAGACACTCAGGTAGTTCTATACCAGTGTTCATAGCAGTGTTATTCACAGTAGTCAAAAGGTAGAAACAAGTCAAGTGTCCATTAACAAATGAAGAGATAATATATATACATATATTTACCATATTTTATATCTATCTACCATAGGATGATATTCAGCCATAAGTAGAAATAAAAGTCTAATACATAATACAACATGATGAACCTTGAAAATATGCCAAGTAAAGTAAGTCAAATACAAAAGAACAAATATTGTGTGATTCTACTTATGTGGGGTGTCTAAAATAGGCAAATTCATATAGGCAGAAAGTAGAATCAAGATTACCAAGAGCTGGGGATGGGAAGAATCAAAAGTTATTGCTTAATGGCATAGAGTTTCCATTTGGAATAATGAAAAAAGTTGGAAATAGTTGTGAGCATTGCACAACATTGAATGCCACTGAATTGTACAGCTAAAATAGTTAAAATGGTAAATTTTCGTTATGTACATTTTACCACAATAAAAAAGTCCTATTCCCATTAAAAAATGAGAGTGAAACAAAATGTAAACCATATAAATAAATGATTATTACAAAACATTGTTTATGGCCCAGCTGACTGTTTCTTCTCTATCTGGCTGGGCTTGTTCATTCATCTGCAGTCAGCGGATGTTAGCTGGGCAGCCCTGCTCCCAGGTGTTCCTCAGCTGTCAAGTGGGGCAATCAGAAATCTGCGCCCCATGTATCTCATCTAATCCCATGTAACCACCACCAAAAGGGTAGCTCACATTTGCTTAAGTAGTGGCTTGTCAGGATTCCAAGGCAGGAAGTAGAAGTCTGCAAGGCTTCTGGGTATGTCGGCTCAGGGTTGATGCAGTCACTTCCACCACATTCTGTTCATCAAAGACCAGTGGGGAAATAGTTTGCATCTTTTGATAAGAGAAGCTTCAAAGCCACATTGAAAAATGGTGGGAATATGGATAAGAGTAGAGATTACTGGACAATTCTTGCAGTCTATCAGGATATAAAAGCCCTACAATAAGGGACTGAATAAATGAATAATGCAAATATTGAAATAATAAACAGTAATTGTAATTTTAAAGAATATTTAATAAAATAAAACAGAAGTTTAATAATACTAAATATATTAAATATGTTAAAATGTATAAATATTAAATAATGTGGAAAATATTAAACTCTATACACATATATATGTTGATGAATACATACACATTTATTTTCTATATTTTCTAAATGCTAAATTTATTCCTTTTGAAACTTAGGGAAAAGTCAGCTATCTTAATAACGTTTTTAAAAATGTGCTTGTGTTTCTTTTATCCATATATTCTTGAACTTACTTGAACTTTGGAGGCAAGATTTTAAAGATCAAAAATTTTAATATGGCCTTTGTGTTATCTCTCATATGATTGACAATAAATATTAGTAATCCAGGATTAATTTAGATCCTACTATACTGGAACTGTTCAAAAGACAATAACAATTATTTTTGGCATTCTACAATCCATCTTTATCTCAACCTTTATCTTTTAATCTAGATATCCTCTGCTGGAAGCAAAAAGCTTAAATAACTAGGGCAACAAATCAGGACCAATGTACTTCCTTGAATTTGTTGGATAGTAAGAGAAGAAAAGCATTACATTCTACCTGAAGTTTATTTTTTATTGTTTACACTTAGAGTTCACTTCCCAAATCATGCTTTATTTCATCCCTTCCATAAATATTCACTGAAAGAGTTTGCACACTCCCTGTTTTTGAAGAGTTGAGAATTCAGTGGAAAGACATCTAAGTGAACAAACATAACATTTATTGTTGTATCTGTTCATCTGCTATAATAGAAGGCAGTAGATAGTGCCATATGAAACTCTGACTCTAACATACTTTTCATTTTGTGGAGGAGGGAGGTGTTGGAGGTAGTTTAAGAAAGTTGACTTTCAAGAATACGGATTTGAATTTATTCTTTCACCAAATATTTATAGTCCACCTATTTTGTGCTAGCTAAGTATGCCTAAACGGTATTAGATACTTCAAGTAGAGCAGTGGAAAAAAAAACTCCTTTTATTCTAGGCACATCCTACGCAAGGAAAAAAAACAGTAATGAAATAAATACATACCATTGAAAGGAGTAATAAGTGCTATGAAGAAAATAAGTGAGAAAAGAGCTGAGAGAAGACGTGGAAAGTGTGACAGGCAGAGGACAGTACCTGGGTTGATTCTGGGACGTCCTTTTGCCTGTCTTCCTTCTACCTCCAATGCTTTGAAGATGCAAGTTCTCCCTTCAGGAATCTCTCATCAGGTGACTGGACTGGAGTACTCATATTACTCTTCTTCTCTTGGAATCAAAGTTGCTTAAGACAACATGATCTTTCTCACACATGCTTGCCAATTCACCATAAGCCCAGGGCTGCAACTTAAAAATCTACGTAGACCAAGTAGATCACACCAGTGAGTGAGTTGGGTCAAGTATAAGATCTTAGAGGGGTTGTGAGGCCTAAAGTGTACTAGATAGTGTCTGTTTCCATTAAACAAATTCAAATAAAAATTTTCAGAAATCACTCATTTTGGGGACAGCAGGTTTTTATTCCTTCTGTAAGAAGTCCCTCACTCTAGGTGACTGAATGAGGCACGTGTCAAATTGTCAAGGGCAAGTGGTATTTTAAATCAGCAAATACAAATTATGTTTGCTGGGGTCAGCCGAATCATTCTTTTGTTAATGCAGTTGAGAATTTAAGAGATTAGTAGTGTGTGGATACTAAGAAGTAATCTCCATTCAAATATCTCTGCAGTAAACATTTGCTTTTGTTTCCTCACTTTCCTCTTGATTTTTCTTTGGGGAAACATTTTTTCACCATTTTGGCAGCCTGGATGGGGCCACTCATCAAATTTACTCCCATCCCCAAATCCTAACTCCCACCCTACAAACACTATTCCCAGGCAAGGAGTGGTCATAGATAGGATCCAAGTCTAAGCTAATGCTAGCATTCTTTATCTTAAGGCATTTTCCCTTTCTTTTTTTACTGTGGTAAAATATGTATAACATATTTATCATGTTAACTATTTATAAGTGTTTGATTTAGTGGTATTAAATACATTTACAGTGTTGGGTAACCATTGCCACTATCTATAATCAAAACATGTTAATCATCCCTAACATAAACCCTTTATTCATTAAACAATAACTCTGCATTCCTCACTATCTCCAGATCCTGGTAACCTCTATTCTACTTTGTCTCTATGAAATTTGTCTATTCCACCTTATGTAAGTGGAATCATACAACATTCATCCTTTTGCGTCTAGCTTATTTCACTTAGCACAATGTCTTCAGGGTTCATGCATGTTGTAACCTATATAAAAATGTTATTTCTTCTTATGGCTGAATAATATTCCATAGTGTGTATATAGCACATTTCGTTTATCTATTTATTTGTTGATGAACACTTGGGTAGTTTCTACCTTTGGGCTATTGTGAATAATGCTGCTATGATCCTGGTGGAAAAAGCTGCAGGAATTCTGATAGAAATTGTGTCAAATCTACAGATTGCTTTGAATAATATTCACATCTTAACAATGTTAAGTCTTCCTATCCATGAATGTGGGATGTATTTCCATTTCTTAAGATCTTCCTTAATTTCTTTCAACAATGTTTTAGTTTTCAGTGTACAAGATTTTTCGCTTCTCTGTTTAAATTTATTCCTAAATAAATCTAAATTTAAATAATCTTTAAAATTTTAAAGATTCTATTGTAAGTAAAATTAAAAATTACTTTTTAAATTTTCTTTTTGGATTGTTCATTGGTGGCATACAGAAACACAATTATTTTGTATGTGGGTCCTGTGCCCTGCAGCTTTGCTTACTTCTTTATTAGCTCTAGTAGCATTCTTGTGGATTTTATATATATAGATATGTGTGTGTGTGTGTGTATATAACACATGTATATACATGTATACACACATACACATATATGTCATCTTATCTGTGAATAGAGATAGTTTTACTTTTTTCTTTCCAACATGAATACCTTTTTCTCTAAAACTTTTCAATTTTAATCTAGGAAACTGAAGTTAACTAGAAATGAATTATCCCGGCAGCAATGTCCTCAAAAGATAGCCCATACTGCCCAAGTTCGTAAGAGTGACTGCAGGTCATGTGTTTCCAAAGGCTAGATTTTGTACTATTTTCCCTTTATTCTGTTATCATTTTTTAGCAGAGTTTGTTTCTGGTGCTCCTAACTCAGGAACTCTAGATGATCTACTATCTCATCCGTTTTCTTTTGAGCAAACAGAATGCTTTTAAAAACTAACATAAAGGAAGAGAAAATAGGATCTGAAATTGGACTTTATGATATTAGATCCAGTTCTCTTTGTTAGTACTTCTTAGTTTCAGACTACAAAAGAATTCCCCTGTTAAATGATTTAAAATGCAAATTACTAAAATTCATCACTGGAGATTTTAGTTACCACTTTTTAATGAGCAGCCTAGGTGATTTTCATGTGTATGAACCACAGACTACACTTTGAAAACCACTGTATGTTTTGCAGGACTGGCCTCTATAATGTATTTGCCAAATAATGATCTAGTTAATGATTGAACACCTCTAGGGTTTTGCTAACTCTCTATGCCACAATGTGAATTCATGTCATTTGGGAACAACTCTTTTTAAAAGAGTAAAATAATAATAAAAAGGCTTTTATATTTTTGCTAGCAATATACTCAGTATGAAACTGAATCACTGAGTCATATAATTTTATGTTTGTAGAATTATAGAGATTTTTTCATTCTCCTTGCCTTAAAAGAAACAATTTCAAAGAATCAAATGAGCCAAACAAGACATATGTCTTCACATAAATGCTTTCTTCTGAAATCATATTTCTTTTTATTCTAAATAATTTAATTTCACATAAGCATTTGTATGTGTGCTTGTAATGATCTCATCTCCATGGTAAAAAAGGTGGTATCTTGGGTGTTGCTGGGTAGAACCCCAAATCCCAAAATAGCAATCCTCTTTTTCCTAACGGAGGTTTATTTTCCTTCAGTCTTGACAACTTTTCTGTCTTGAAGAGTGAAATAATGCAGACCCCTCGAGGAGGTGCTAAGCTTTACCAGCTAATAACTTGGATACCAGTGACACCAGAAGCAGGGTGCTGAGAGAGAAAATGAAAGCGCTGTCACTGTGAGAACTGTGTCAGATTGTTTTACATTTCTTAATTCCCCCTTATTCCTGGTTTTCAGTCCTCCATCTGTTTCTCCATAGTGATTGGTATTTAAACTCTAAAAAGAACATGTGCTGCTGGAATAAGATGTTTTATTTAAATAAAACGATAGATATCTGATAATGTGCATGCGAGATCTTCCAAGGATATTAGCATTTTTATGTTAATCAGAAGCTTACACTCATAGGATAAAATCATCGTACTATGGTAGAATTGTTGGTATCAGCTAGATTTAAAATGGGCTTCTTGGTGGAGGGAGGGGAGGTGAACCAGAGCTTTTCTGTCTGTAAAGTGCCTCAAGTTCACTTATTTGGCTGTGCTTAATAATAATCTTACAAGACAAAACAGTTTAGTGGAATGAACACAGGCTAACGTCTAGCACACTTAACTTCAAACACTAGTTGCATAGTCTAGATATAAAACCTGATTCCATAGACTCTATTTCTCTATTTAATTCAATTGTATTTGATTCAACGTATAGTTACTGAGCCCATGCACTTGAAACTGCAGAGCACTAGAGATACAATGGTGTTTGAGAGATCCCTTGCCTACCTGTACTCAGCTTAAAGTGGAGCAGGAGAATGAACGGCAACAAAAATAACACACAAAGGTCAATTATGATATATACACATATTACACTTCAGGATAAGAATTTTGAGAATATACTACAGATTAAGTAACAATGGTTACTTTCTCTTCTTTCCTTTTGAGAGCGCATGTTGAGCATGACAATGACATGGCAATTTAATAACATTTTCTTTCAACTTCTGATACATTTGTTCTGAGAAAGCATTGTTCTGGAAGCCTGCACGTACACACATGCATGTGTATTTTCTTTACTCACTATTTTCCTCATCTTTTAAACTGCACAGTTGAAGTAACACATTCTTCCTCTGGAAATGGATTCTTATTTTGAAACATAAAATTGCCTTCATGACTAGAAAATAAAATAAAGTGGAAAAAAGAACATGCATATAGATTTGTAGTTAAATAGGAGGTGGGAGCTGGAAGTTTCCAGGTCTACCCACCTAGTTTCACTGACAGATAATCTCCATCAGAGAAGGCGCCTGCCTTCCCAAGATCAAGGAAAAGTAAGATGCTCAGCCATGCAAAGAACTCTGATCTTTCCATTCCCAGTCCACTGTCAATAATGTCAGTCAATGCCATCTTTTCAGAAATGCCGTCTATACCCAGAGTGAACCTCTTGAATGGGAAGCATGATTTTATCTGCAAACGCAAAAAAGAGGAATAGCTTATCTTCAGCCTAATTGCCAGATGAGGTTGATTGACTCTGAACAGACTGTCTGATAAGACTGTCAGTGCTCTAGAAAGAGCACAGGTTGAGGTGTGTCCAGGTAGAGGTACATGCAGATCTTTGAAAACAAAGCTTGACTAAACAGAAGAACCCCAACCTCTCTTTCTAATGTTAACTTGGATAAAATGCTAGCCAAAAGCAGACTGAAGCTGAAGAAGCAGCATTTCAGCACTTCCTCCCTATTTACCTGAGAACTTGCAGTGCTCGATTTTCCAAACCAACAAACTCCCTTAATAGCCTCACATCTACTTGAGGTTTGGCAGAATGAAGTCCCAGAGTGCCCAGCTGTCAAAGTAGATAAGTCTTGCTAAAGAACTGAACATCAAGATAAGGGCATTAGAAATAAAATAATTGTCTGCAATTGGTTCAAGGCCTTTCTGTTTTATACAGTCACTAACTGGCAAGATCAATAAAGATAGATTTGAGTAAATCTAGAGATTTTTGAGTTGTATTAAATATATACAAGCAGCATTTGGAGGCAAACAGGAAACAACAATAATACATTTTAAAAACCTGAGGAAAATAAAAAAAGACCAAATGTGAAATAGCACAGTGATTTGGAGCTCAAGCTCTTAAAACAAGCAATTGTAAGGAGAGTAGAGAATGTGTTTGCTGGCTCAGTGTTACCCACAAAGCCCCATGCCCTCAGCAGAGACTATGAGGTGCCCTCTTGCCAACCCTTGTCCATCACCACTCCATTGTGCATATTGAATACTTCCTCATTGATATGCATTATGATGATCAACACCAAGTCTCCCTTTTCTCTCCACACTTTATGTGATGAGAATTTACAATCACATACAGAGTTAAAGGAGTAGTGCGTTAGTCACCCTTATCCCCAGTTTCACTTTCCAAGATTTCAGTTACCCTCAGTCAACCTCAGGTTAAAAATAAACAATTTCTAAGTATTAAACTGCAAGCTATTTTGTGATGAAATCTATCTTGCCTGGGTCATGAATCATTTCTTTGTCCAGTGTATCTACTCTACATACACTACCCACCCATTAGTCATCTACATGGTCTGCTCCTGAAATACCACCATCAACATCATCATGGGTCAGTGATCCAGGATCACCTGAAGCAAATGATCCTTCTTCTGACATATCTTCAGAAGGTCAGTGGTAGCCTAATGCCTCACTCCAATGCCTATGTCATTTATCCCACTTCATCTCATCATTAGGCATTTTATCATCTCACATCATCACAAGAAGGGTGAGTACAGTACAGTTAGAAATTTTGAGAGACCACATTCACATGTTTTACTACAGTGTACTGTTCCAATCATTCTCTTTCATTATTAGCTATTGTTGTTAATCTCTTACTGTGCCTAATTTATAATTAAACTTTATCATAGGTGTGTATGCTTAGGAAAAAACATACTATATAGAGGTTTTGATACTATCCATAGTTTCAGGCATCTATGGGGGGGGGTCTTAGAATGTTATTTCCCATGGATAAAGGGGATTTATTGTACAGGGATTGGTAAACTGTGGCTGAGAGCCAAATCCAACCATGTGCATTCTGAAATGCATTGTCAATATCTGCTTTAGCACTGTAAGGACAGTGTTGAGTAGCTATGGCAGAGACTTTCTGGTACACAAAGCATAAGAAGTTTGTTATTTACTATATTTTTTAGTGTAAATTACTATATATGTGTAAAGTGGCTTCTACAGAAAAAGTTTGCCAACCCTGGGACTTACACAATGAACACTTGCATACCTTCCAAGAATTGTCAAAAGTTGTTAACATTTCATCATAGTTGCTTTATCTCTCTATATTTGTAAATATAAAGGGCTTATATTCATATTTTTCTGATCCATTTGAAAGTAAGTTGCTGATATCACGACCTTTTCCTTCTGAACACTTTGGATACCTCTGCTAAGAACAAAGACATTCTTCTATAAAGCCACAATGCCTTTCGCACATTAATTAATTAATAAGTATTCATAATTTTGACTAATAGCCCACAGTCATAATTTCTCAACTATCCTTAGACTCTTTCTATATTTGTTTAAAATTTAAAATCAATATCCACTCAAAGGTTTATGCATTATCTTTCATCATTATGTTTCTTCAAATTCTTCTATCTAAAACAAATCTGCCATCTTATATTTTTTCTTTTCTCCCCCAGTTAATATTGACTTCTGGAAGAGTCTAGGCCAATGGTTTTGTAGAAAACTCCACATCTCTATTAATTTATATTTATTGAATTTTGTATAATTCAATATGGTATTGATTGCCATTTTTTCACAGACCCTTGGATTACTGGTCTGCTTGATAGCATTTCTTGAATATAATTAGCCATTTTTTCCCATCTTCTACTTTTTCTAGAAACTGAGCATTGGTTCTAAAGGCTTGCTTAGATCCAAGTTAAACATTTTCGGCAAGGTCATTTTACAACATAAAAGGAAAAAAACAAAATCAAGTTTTCCAACTATTGATAAGGCAAAGTTTGATCATTTGGTTAAGATGATGGTCAACCTGATGTTTGTATGGAAAGGTACATGTTTCTTTTTCCTATTATCTACAAGATTTCCTGGGGTGGCAAAGGAGGTAGGGGTCTTTTGGCATCATGGAATATCTGTTTCCCCTAAAACTTTTTATTTAATGATTTTTTATTTCTGTGATATTGCATTCTCCCATCCCTTCTCCTATGCTTCTGTTCCATTTGGCTGTTCCTTTATAATAAACTAGTAAATAAAAATGAAGTAACTTCCTGAGTTATGTGAAGTGTTCTAGCAAATTATCAAAACCAAGGAGAGAATTGTGGGAACCCTAGATTTATAGCTAGTCAGTCAGAAGCAGGAAAGTCCCCAGGACTCACTCTTGGCATCTGAAATAGGGGCAGTCTTGAGAAACTGAGGCTTTCACCTATGGGGCTTGATGCTAACTCCAGGTAGTTGGTGTTAAGAACTGTATTGAATTATTGGACACCCATTTAGTGTTGAGAGGGTTAGAGAAGGGTTGTTGGTGTGGAAAAACCCACACAGTTGATATCAAAATTTTGTGAGTAGAAACAGGCCATAATTCCATTGATGATCATTGCTTAAATCAATTAAAATGACTTGTTTTTCTAATTCTGTAATCTCTTCTATATATGTAAGCTGACATTCTTCTGTATAGGACAGTTTTTTTTTTTTTTTATCCTTTTGTTTCTCTCTCCCTTACTCCACCTCTCTCATATTATTATACATTTATAAATTATAAAAAATTAAATGCACTACAATAAATTATAATCATTTTTTTTGTGCTTAAATTTCCAAAAATTAGCCAGTGGGAACCCCTTCCCTCTGCTCCTGTGTGTGCTGGATGCAGCCCATCAGTCTTTGAGTTCTTTCTTGATTTCTGGGGGAAAAAAAAAAAAAAAATCTAGTTTACCTTGTACTTTTCCACCTCAAACCTAGAATCAGCCATTCCTGTAAGGATCTCTGGCTTTTTTGTTGTTGTTGTTGGGTGATGGTATTGAGAAATCAAGATTTAGGCAATGCAGTGTTTGTTTTGTGGGGGTGCTATTTTTTCTAGACTTTTTCAATGTACACATGCATGTATAGATACTTACATAAAATTATTAGTTTGTATTAGGTGCCAGGACTCTTCTTATTGCAAATAAAAGGTAACTAACCCAAGAGACTTAAGGCATAATAGAAATGAGAGGTATTGTCTAGCCCTATAAGAGGAAGTATGGCTTTAAGAATAGCTATGTCCAGGACCTCAAATGATGCTTTACATCTTAATGGATTTCTCAGTTCTAAATTTTCTCTGTATTAGATTAATTCTCAGGCACTGCCACTCATATCCCCAACAAGTGATGCCAAACTTCTAAAGCAGTAGTTCCACTGTACTGTAAACTGGAAAATAAAACAGCTGGAGAACTCTGAAGTTCTGTCTCCATTGCTGGGATGAGGGTTCAGCAAAGGCCATGAGGGTTTTCCTAAACTCTCACTTGTTCCTCACAATTGATAAAACTTTGTGAAAGAAGGACTCTGTGACTTAAATGTTCTCCAATATCACTTCATTGTACTACTGTAGTCTTATTTAATGTTTTCTTTCACATTAATTGCCCTATAGTAGTTCTCTATCTCCTAGGCTCTAGCCACGTTTCCTTTATCTACAAATCTTTCAGCAGGTCTCTTAGAGGCTATCGGGCACAGCACTAGTGTTTGTTTGTTTGTTTGTTCATTTGTTTGTTTGTTTTGAGATGGAGTTTCGCACATCGTCCAGGCTGGAGTGCAGTGGCGCGATCTTGGCTTACTGCAACCTCTGCCTCCCAGGTTCAAGTGATTCTCCTGCCTCAGCCTCCCAAGTAGCTGGGATTACAGGTGCCTGCCACCATGTCCATCTAATGTTTGTATTTTTAGTAGAGACAGGGTTTCACCATGTTGGCCAGGTTGGTCTCGAACTCCTGGTCTAAGGTGATCCACTGCCTCGGCCTCCCAAAGTGCTGGGATTACAGGCATGAGCCACTGCACCCAGCCACAGCACTAGTTTTTGTTGATGTCTCTTTTAGAACTTTCATCTGCTTCTGGCTTAATTACTGTGTCCCTGAAGATCTGCCAGCATTCTTCCATTCACAGCCTACTCAGTGATGCTCGGCTGATTTCTTAATTCTCCCAGATCTCATGTCATAAAGCACTTTCCCATCCAAAGCTATAGAGTATGACTCTTTCTCAGAAAACTCTATTTTCCCAGCTAAACTTAGAATGTAATATTAACTTTAAAAAGCACCTTTCGGATCATTAGGTCTGTTCTCCAATGCACATCATTTTGCCTTCAGAAAATGGAAATCCAGGAAGGGAACAGGCAGGCCTAAGATCAAACCAGAAATGACAAGAAACCATGACCCCTAATTTGAGACTCCTACATCCTGGCCAGTTTATATTCAAGAAATGCTATCAAGCAGACCAGTAATCCAAGGATCTGTGACAGTCATCCTCCTGAGAGGACAGTCCATGGGAAAGCAGTAGAAAAGGGCACAAGGATGTGAAGAGAGTTCTGAGGTTGGGGCTGGGGTCTCTGACTCTACATAACTGGCTTTATGACTCTGACTATGGGACTTGACTTATTGTCTGTGAGAAGTAATTAATAATATCTGACTCATCTGAGACTATTTCCACATGAGGAGCCCTGTTACTAGAGGGCTGGCATGATTTTCTCTGTCACCATCATCAGCTCCATCATAAATACTATTAAGAGAATCCCTTCTCTGAAACCAGAGTCCTGGGACTAAATCCCATCTCTGTCACTTTTAGTTGTGTGGCTTTGAGGAAACTTACTTTATCTCTTTGTATCTCAGTTTCTTTATTTACGAAACAAGGATTTCTGTTTTATGAATAGCAAAGTATAGTAGTGAAAAATGCAGTCCTAGTCTTTCTGTTTCTCATTTTTCTTATCTCTAAAATGGGAATAATAATGATAGCTCACCCATAGGGGAGGGTTAAATGAGATAATACATGTAAAATGCCTGGAACAACATCTGGTAAATAATAAGCAACTGTTTACTATTTTTGTTTTTCTTGTTGTTATTATTGCTTAGGTATAGGTTGAGCAGACTGTGATGTTCTGTGATTAACTGCTCCTAGATTATGGGATCTCCCAGGGCAGAGATTGCTTGTCACCTGTAGAGTTTGACATAAAAACTAGCATGTAAAATACTAACAAACAGATACTAGTCATTATTGTTATTGCAGTGTTGCTATGAGAATTAAATTACATCGTACATGGACACACCGAGCATGGGGCCCAGCACATAATAAACACTGCCATCAGAACTATCATTGTCATCTTCCTCATGTTCCTCAAAGCAGTCAGCTCTTTTGTGGCTACCTCAGCTCCCTAGCAGATGTCAGGGTGGAAGCATGCATTCCTGTTAAGATAATGTTACCCCAGAGGGTAACATCCACTCAAGCAGGGGAAGCAGTTGGCCTTTATTGAAGAGTGTCTAAGCTCTTCTTTGTTTTGTTTTTGTTTTTGTTTTTGTTTTGAGATGGAGTGTTGTTCTCTCGCCCAGGCTGGAGTGCAGTGGTGTGATCTTGGCTCACTACAACCTCCGCCACCCAGATTTAAGCGAATCTCCTGCCTCAGACTCCCAATTAGCTGGGACTACAGGCGCACAACACCACACCTGGCTAATTTTTGTATTTTTAGTAGAGATGGGGTTTCACCATGTTGGCCAGGCTGGTATCAAACTCCTGACCTCAGGTGATCCACCCACCTCAGCCTCCCACAGTGCTGGGATTACAGGTGTAAGCCACCACGCCTGGCCTGTCTAAGCCCTTCTAATATGGTGGTGTTGAAGAAAAAATACTGGCAAAGGAATTGAGGGTTAAAATCCTCTTTTTGCCCTACTGAAGTTACTGAGTAAGCCAGAACAAGTCACTTCCCCCTAACTCTGCCTTGCCTTCCCAATACTCCTGGTGTCAGTTTTCCATGAAAGTGGCAGGTTTATGGCATGAGGAGACAAAGACAGCACCGAAGCCCTCGGTCCAGGAACTAACAATAACAAAAAAATCCTGATTTGTACCATTTGCCAGTTCCTGCAGTGTAAGTCCTTCCACCATGGCCGATTTCAAGTTACCAGTGTGAGTCAAATGGCTCACAGAAGTCTTCACAATTTTAGTTATCAGCTCTGTGAGGTGATAAGAGTCAGCTCCAGCACACCAGGACAGATGTAGAAATTGCTATAATTTGGAGATTATGAGGGGGTCCAGAGACCAACCTGCATCCCCTCACCTCCTGGAGCTCCATAATATTAATAAAGGGGTCCTTTCCTTTCTTCATTTTTCATAATTACCTTTGTACTATGGGCCTCCAGGATAGAAGCTGTTTATTTATTCAGTAATTGTGTGTTGGGAACTTGCTGTGTGCCGGATTCTGACATAAGCAGTATGAAATTGAAATACTGTCTTCCCTTAAGGAGATGCATGTAAGCAAATGCTGTATTAGGGTTGGAGGTATGTGTAATTTTTGTTAGAGGTGGGAGTATCTAGTTCTCTTGGGGGAGCTGGGGAAGATAAAATAAATGGCAAAGACAGTAGTTATGATGATTCATAATATTTATTGACTGTCTCTCAGCACTGCTTCTCATGCCATAACTCAACTCAGTATAGGACTTAGCAAGTAACAGCCTCTTTGAATTTTACTTCCTTGGCCTAAATACAGCAGAATAGGGACATGGGGAAGGAAAAGAAAACAATGCCTGACCTTCTTGCTTATACAGAGTGTGTTTGTTGAAAAGAAGATCAGAAACCTTGTAAACTGTAAGAGACTACACAAATGCAACAAGCTGTTGAACCAGGGACCAGGGCTCATCAGAAATTACACCTGGACACAGGTGGACACAAACACTGATCTATTAGAGCTGGGGTACTGGGAACCTCACTCAGCTCTTGTTTGTTTCATTTCAACCAGCTTTGCTAGTTTTCGCTAATCCCCAGGCTTTTCTATAGCACTGAAATCCAAATAACAAAGTATCAAATATGTACAAGAGATTTATCTTTTTAAGATGGAAATAACTTTACTGTTTTATATGTTTATAAAAGTAAAACATAGGAGTTGTTCCAAAAAATAAATGATTCAGAAAAGAAAAATAAAGAGAAAGGTAAGTTACCTGTGATTCTGCCATTCACAGATACATTTTGCTAACATTTTTTGTATATAGCCTTCAGGAATTCAGGCACACACAGCCCCACACACATACACACATACTGTATTTTACAAAAATGTAGCCAGGTTTAACATACCTGCATACATAATATTTTTTAACTTAACATGTAATGGAGTTATTCAATGTCATATATAGTCCGTATCTTAATTGATTATTTTGTTTTTGTATCAGATAGCTAAGAAGTGAACTAACAGGGCCAACTGATTGAAAATACAAAAGTTGAAAGACTTACTATTTATTTGGCCTAATTCAAGAAGCATACTGAGATAAAGTTTAATTATAGAAAATATATGGACTTTAGAATATACGATCACAGAATTTGAACCAAAATACCAACACTCACCCTGTAGTTGAAGAGCCTGACCTCGCTGAGACTTTTCTCCCTCATTTATACAATAGAAACAGTAGTGAAGAAAATACCCACTCACAGATTGGAATGTCATTTTTCTTCCCTAAACCAGTATCAGTGTCCACACAGAGTTCCAGAAATACAAAATGAATAAAACCTGTTGGCTATTCTTCAAGAAGAAAACAATCAACAAAACAACTGTGATCCCAAAGACTAAATAAGAGTCTGGAATTCACATAACAAAGTTTATAAGTATTGTTGGGTTATTTTAAAGAGCTACCCAAGAAAGTATCCCAGACAGCAAATCAGTTCACACACATACTTAGCTATAATGTGGCCTGCCTCAATGCATAGTGGGAAGCTCACTTCCAT
Organism: Pongo abelii; assembly: GCF_028885655.2. NCBI lineage: Eukaryota > Metazoa > Chordata > Mammalia > Primates > Hominidae > Pongo > Pongo abelii. Next base: position 147,666,661 of record NC_071992.2, on the reverse strand, counting down.
GGGAAGCTTCACAGAGATAGGCTTATTAATATGTGCTTGGCATGTAACCTAATGAACCTGCCCAGCTAGGCTCTCTCCGTTGCTGGGTTGCAGAATCAGTTTGGATAAGACACTTGCCCTAACTTCCTCAGTAGGAATGAGCAAATTATGAACTAAAACTTCCCTTTTGCTTAAGGTACTCTCTGATATCAAGTTCACTTGGTAAGTCTCCCTCTAACCTTCCTTCCCATTTCAAAGCAACTTAGATATGATTAATGCTCTGAATATGGAAAGCATCAGGCAACATACTAGACCTTTCTGTAGCAACCCCACACTCACCACCTGCACATAGTCATTGTGTCTATCCTCTCTGGCCTCACAATCCTCCTGTATTTTCCTCAATATTGCATACACTACAATTATTTATTATTGGTTCCACCTCAAAGGACTGTAAAGTTACTAACAAAGTCATGTTTTCTTTAGGTCTATGTAATACCCAGCACCTAGCACTGTGACTTGTTCATAGAAGCAACTTAATGGGTGTTTCTGGATCTGAAATAATCTGAAGCAAATAGAACCCCAATAAAACTGAGGTGCTTTGTGGACTTTACACCTCTGAATGATGTAAGAAGAAACAAGTTTGGCATCCAAAGTAATTGGAAATCAATTGAATATTTCTGGTATTTTTCTGTAAAAAAAATCAAGAAGACATTACATGGCTCAGACCACAGTAAAATGACCTAAATTATCTTTCCTATTACTCTTTGACTCTCCTCTTCAAACTTTATAAAATTCTCTAAATATAACTCATATATTGGTAGTTAGTCTCTACTCTCTCCCTCCTATTTCCTTTTCCTTTTAATATGTATCTGACCGTCTGCCCTTTCCAATGCAAACCAATCTAGCCTCTCTTGACTCCCAGCTTCATCTGTTACCTTGACCAATTTCATAATAAAGCACAGATACAATAAATGCAAAATAGAACTCTTTCTTTTAAAGGACAGGGAAAGGGACATGCTAATATTTATGCACTAATATTTTAGTTATTGTGACATAAAGATCATCATACCACAGCACAATGTAGTGGTTGCAGGCATGAGTGTTGGAAACTGAAAGACTTGAGAACTAATTCAAGGTCTGCTACTTAAAAGTTTTAATAACTTCTCATTCTAGAAACTTGATTCTTCATTTTTTAAATAGTGTAATTTTATCTGCCACTTTGGGTTTCTTGTAAGGGAACAAATGATATATCCTGAATAAAATATTTAGTATATTTTCTGTCAAACAAATAATGGCTCAAGAAATGGTATTATTGTTTGGCTCATAATCTGATGGGTAATAAAGACATATGTCCAGGTAAATGCAACATGAGATGTCGTAAGTACAAAAAGTTAATGATAAATTAAGTACTGAGGGCCAGCGCTGGTTTCAGAATCAGAATGATTGACTTCCTTCTTAGACTGGACTCATATCCCTGTACCGTGTGCCTGTGTTACTCTATGTTTATCTGTTATTGAACACACCATTTAGTATTAACTGTACTTCTTTGGGCCTCTCTTTTCTCCACTAAATGGGGAACTCATTAACCAGTGATTTTGTCATTCTTCACCAACTAGCATACTGTGTGGAATATAATAGATGCTCAACACATGGCTATTACATTAATAGATGTTACAGAAGATTGCATTTTCAAAAGAAAAAGGGCCACAATATCTCCCATCCTGCATGTTTCTCTTGCATTGTGATTTTACTACTCCTCCCATTAAGACATTAAGTAGGGATGGACTTGTGAGTACAGTGGAAATGATGCTGTATGATTTCTAAATCCGGAACTCAACCTAGTCAGCATTCACGAGGAGGCCCAAACAACCCATGCAGGGATAAATTTTGGAGGAAGCTAAATTGCTGCTCCACTGCAGTTGCTGCTCCCAGACAACAATCAACATCAACTTGCCAGTCATGTGAATGAACCATCTTGACAAAGGATCCTCCAGCCCTCAGTCAAGGGGCTCAACTTAATTCCATGTGGAGTAGGGATGAAAGATCTCTGTGTTTTACAACAATTCTTCATGGTCTTTCACATTTCTGCTTATCTTGAAAGTGATGCCCTAATTGCCATTTTATTCTGAACTTTTAAAGCATGTTTGTATAGTGAATAGCCTCGAAAGATAGAGTCTCCCTGCAGAGCAGAGGGCATGTTTGTGTGCATCCTTTTTTAAAAGATCCAGGTTCTTTAAGTTCAAGGTTCCTCCGCTGTGATGCAAACCCACTGTGTTTATAACATCAACCTGGAGCACTCAACATAAATGCCGTGTAATATGGTTTAGCTCTGTGTCCCCACCCAAATCTCGCCTCAAACTGTAATCCCTGCTTGTCACAGGAGGGACCTGGTGGGAAGTGACTGAGTTGTGAGGACAGACTTCCCTCTCGCTATTCTCTTAATAGAGTTCTCATGAGATCTGGCTGTTTGATAAGTGTGTGGTGCTTCCCCTTTTGCGCTCTCTCCCGCTCTGACATGAGAAGAGTTACTGGCTTCCCCTTAGCTTTCCACCATGATTGTAAGTTTCCTGCGGCCTCCCCAGCCATGTGGAACTATGAGTCAATTAAACCTCTTTTATTTATAAATTACCCAGTTTCAGGTAGTTTTTTATAGGAGTGTGGGCATGGACTAATACACCATGAGACATGAGAGGGAAAGGAACCAATGTAAATATAAAACCTCATGCTGATTTCTGTGCTATGTATAGACCTTTGTCTCCATGCTAGGGGGTGCTTATGTCTTCTGACAACATCTGTGAAGCTGTAGCAGGCTATCTTGTTACCTTACAAGTAGGATAAAATGTCAGGCCCATCACAGTACTTGAGTTCCGTGAGTTCTAATTGTGGACAGATTCATGAGTGAAATAATTGATTACTGTTGAATTAAGCACTGAGTTTTGGAATAGTTTGTTATGCAGCAATCTATACAAATGCTATATGCAAATTATTTGAAATAGGGCAAGTAATTTAATGTCTCTAAGCCTCAATTGACTCCTCTATAGTTGGGAATAATATCTGCTGCAAAGTTTGGTTGTGAGACTGAAATAAATTTATAAGCTATGCAGACTCTAAGTCAGAGAGCCTGAGCTCAAATATTCGCTTTGTCAAAGATTAACAGTGTGACTTTTATATAAGTTACTTGACCCTTCATATGGTTTGAATGTGTCCCTTCCAACAGATGTTAAAATGCAATGGCCATTTTGATGGTACTAAAACGTGGGGCCTCTAAGAGGTGATTATATCATGAGGGCTCCTCCTTTTATTCATGGGATTAAGGTCCTTATAAAAGAGGTTTCATACAGCAGTTGACTGGCTTGCCCTTACTCTTTCTGTTGTACGAGGACACAGTGTATGAAATGCAGCAACAAGGCACCATCTTGGAAACAGAGAGTAGCCCTAATTAGACAACAGAATCTGCTGGTACTTTGATCTTGAACTTCACAGCCTCCAGAAGGGTGAGAAAAAAAATTATATTCTTTATGAATTTCCCAATCTCAAGTATTTTGTTATAGCAGCACAAAACAGACTAAGATGACTCTCCTGTGTTTCCGATGCTGCTTCTGGCAAATAGGGAAATTAATATCTTATTTATGAGATTTTTTAATGAAAAATCAGTCAATAAATGTAAAGCACTTAGAACTATTCCTAGATGATAGTAATTACTCTGAGCCATCAAATAATATTGCCATCATCACCATGACCATCATCAGCAGCAGCAATCATCATCACCATCATCATCATCATCATCAGGATATCAAGGCTTTCTCAGGGACTTGGAATGTGAACTGGATCATGATGAATTGGTCTTTCCCATAACAGTGAGTGTATGTCAGGAGCCATGTCCTTCATTTATTCTTGGGGTCATGTGCTCCTTTGATCACAGAAGCATCCATTTAATTTATTAATCCATTTAATTTATTAGGATAGTCTAGATTATTCTGCCATAACAAAACACCCACAATCCAAGGAGATTAAAATGGCAAAGGTTTATTTTTCATGGTACCTGTCCATCATGAGTCAGAAGGGGATTCTCTTAGTTATATTTGCTGAAATACCTAAGCTAGTAAAGCAGCCATCATTTTGGAGGTTGCCAACCACTGTGTCAAAGATAAGAGAAAATCCTAAAGGATTTCAGGACAACAGACAAATGCATATACCATCCTTGACACATGGACTTCTGCTCACAACTCAATTGCTGGAATTAGTCACATTGTTTCACTCAACATGATAGGGTCAGGAGCAACTATCCTACTGTGTCCAAAATGAGCGAAAAGTGGAAACAATGAGTGTATTGGTTAGCTGTATATAAAATAATGTTGTTTAACAAAGCAACACAACAGTCAGTGTAGTATAATATTTTCTTGCTCTTGCACCTGTGTTTTCATCTGGGGTTTGGCTGATTTAAGCTAGACTTAACTAGGCTTGGTTCCAAGCTCATATTGGGTCTTGATCTACCCCATGTGTTTCCGATTTCCCACAGATTAACATCCCAGAGCAAAGATATAAACACATTTCAATCATTTGCTTATATCACACCCATAAAGATTCATTGGCCAAAGTAAATCACTTGACCAAGTCCAACATCAATAGGGTAAGAATATATACTCCTTCCAAGAAAGTAATAAGGAAGGGGTAATTATTTACTGAATGATGATATAACAATTCTCTAACATCTAATGATGATATAACCAATCTCTAACAATTGCCCTCTTCTTTCCTTGTGAAAAAGTCTGATACATACATTGATATGGATGTGAATAGTTTGTTGGGAGTGCTCTCAGGAACAAAACCTATGAGAGAAGTCAGAAGCAATATTGGAATGTAAGAGAAAACCAACTGCGATGATGTTACAAGAGTCCTCAGCTCATAGTATGAGGAAAACTTAAGTTTGAATTGACCCAGGTGAGGCATAGGGGCTAGATTTTTGTGCCACCAAATTGGCTAGCCATTTGGATGAGAGCTGTCCCTGGAAAAGGCAATGCACATTTATGTGGGGCAGCTTCCCTAGGCTGAGGAAGAGTCTTATGGAGGGACTTAGCTGTGAATTATAAGCTAGGAATGTTCTGTTTCAAGAAATTGGAGCAGTGGAGAACAGTACCCGTTGAATCAATCACATCAATTTGCTTCCAGTAAGTTTGCTTATCTGGGAGCAAATCCTTGAGAATACTAGGTTATCTTTATTCTTGTGAAATTTTACAGAAAAAAAGTGAATAGTTTGTCTAGTAAAGCAACAACTATTTTTTTTTATCTCTTTCCTCTGCTACCAATTCTAGACTTCCCACATTATCTGCTAGCACTTCTGCTGGTTGAGGTGACTTACCTGCTGTAGTCAACCAGACACTCATTCCTGAGGAATCTGAGCTCATGGTCATTTTATCTTTCTCAAGCCATGGCTGCTGTGCTTCTCCATTTACAATCAAAGTTGGGTATGTGATGGACCTGTGAATCAATTACATGACAAATGTATGCTTCCCTACCCCATTGTCTAGCAATGTAACTACCTCCTTCTGGTGACTCGGGTCAATTACTTCTGCCAGGATGATGACTCTTTACCTGACGGTCTCTTGTCACAAGGGCTTGTACTTATCAAGCCACAACCACCGCATAAGTGGCAATAAGTGTCATGGTGGCTCGTATTGTACTCCAGAGAGAATCATTCACCAATGAGAATCATGATCTCTAGTGTTAACAGAGCTTAGAATGACTAGGACTGGAAATACTCATTTCCAAAGTGTCTAATGTGGCCCAAAGTGCTGAGCCACTCCTATTTCACCTCTTGGTTTGTGAATATGTATATTTTACCTTTTGGGGATGAAGTACCATATAATGGTGGTTGATTCAAATTTACACTCCTTCCTGGAGGGTGGTATTTCATCATCACAGAGTAGTATCTCCAGGATAGCATCCTAGCTATGCCATCTGTTTATAAGGCTGATAGATTTGGGGTGATGTATAGTATGTGATGTAGCCAGTGAAGCATGTACCTATGTTCATCTTCTGTGAGCTAAAGGTGGGGACCATTGATCCAATGTGGTGTTATGCAGCTTCACATGCTAGTGAACCAAACCATCTATAAGTTCTTGGAAAATTTTGCTGACTGAGGCCCTTAAGGGAGAAAATACAAACTCATACTCAGAATATGTGTAAATTCAAGTCAAAATCATTCACCCAGCTTAGGTAATATGGTGAAACACCATCTCCACAAAAAGTACAAAAATTATCCTAGCATGGTGGCACATGCCTGTAGTCCCTGCTACTTGGGAGTCTGAGGTGGAAGGATCTCCTAAGCCCAAGAGGTTGAGGCTGCAGTAAGCTGAGATCACGCCACTGCACTCCAGCCTGGTCAACAGGGGGATGCTCTGTTTCAAAAACAAACAAACAAACAAACACAAAAACAATTACTCACCTCCCTTTCCCATTGTAATCAATGATCCATCAAGTATTTAATTGGTCACCTTGAGAGAAGGCGCTGTCTGGAGTCTTATCATTTGTATTTGCTGCTGGCAGGTGGAATACTGGGTGGCAGTAGTAGCTAAATGAGCCACAGTAAAAGGTAGCTATGCTCAGTTCCCCATGAATGGCTTCTATGCCTGCCACCACGGCTATTCCACTCAGGTGTCCACCGTGTTAGCTGATCTAGCTGGCCACATTACCTCTGTTCTTGGTTATTTAATACCTCCTGCCTGATGAACACTCTCTATGTTGCATAAAAATGTGATACTAAGATTTTCCCAATTTGTGCTTAATGAGCAAGTTCATGAGCAAGGTGAACAATTCACAACTGCCCATGAAGATGTGTGTTCAACCCACTTCTCTTTCCATTCAAGGTGTTCCACTTTCCACTGAACTTCTCAAGTGCCTGAGATATATTCACTCGCCAGAACATTCCTTCCTACAGTTATTCTATCCCAGTACATCAGCTGTAAAAATGTTTCAAGTTGTACTGCTCCAGCTTGCCAAGGGTTATCCACACTCCCCCTGCCACTAGTGACTGGATCTTCATTGTCAGTCAGTAGATGATGACTGATCCAGATCTAACATCTCATTCTACATTCTGCTTTCTTAGACCACTCCTGGATCCAACTTTCTTTGATTGTGTTTTCTGGCAACTCACCATAATATAGACATAATTCTTAGAGGAAATTTATTAGCAGTACTCTCAGTTATGACATGTATGTGAATGAAGGAAGTAGGATTAGAAAAAGACGATGAAGGGTGATGAAATTCAAGTGAGACTTCAGCTGATTCATGAAGTGTGATGAAATTCAAATCAGACTTCAGCTGATCCAGTAGGGAAGTCTGGGTCTAAAATGACCCTTTTTTTGTTTTGTTTTGTTTTGTTTGTTTTTTGAGACAGAGTCTCGCTCTGTCAGCCAGGCTGGAGTGCAGTGGCATGATCTCTGCTCACTGCAAGCTCTGTCTCCCGGGTTCACGCCATTCTCCTGCCTCAGCCTCCCAAGTAGCTGGGACTACAGGTGCCTGCCACCACGCCCGGCTAATTTTTTGTATTTTCAGTAGAGACGGGGTTTCACCACATTAGCCAGGATGGTCTTGATCTCCTGACCTTGTATTCCGCCCGCCTCGGCCTCCCAAAGTGCTGGGATTACAGGCATGAGCCACCATGCCCGACCTAAAATGACTCTTTAGATTTGTCTCTGGTTGAAGCAATGGGACTATCTTAAGTGGGGAAGGGATGTGTACTTGGTGAGGCAGCTTCCCTATGCTGATGGTAATTTTTTGGAAGAGTCTCAGCTGTGAGCCATCAGGAGGCAACAGTCCTTATGGAAGAAAATGAGTACTGTGGTCCTGCCTAAGGGGGTAGGGCAGCATGGTATCCACTAAAATGATAAATATTCACATTATCTATACCTACAAAATACACTGATGCAACCCTAAGATGTCTTCCTAACCTCATTGAATCAGGGCATACTCAAATCCAGAATCATATATTAAGCCCATTGTGCACATCTCTTGGTAGAGTGACTAATGAATAAAAAGACAAGGTGTTTGCCCTCCTTACATTTGACACATAGTATTGGGACATGGGCAGGATAACCACAACAAACACAAGGAGAATGGGAGGTACATAGCTGTAAACAGTTCTGGGCAATGCTGAAATCTCACTGGGCAAAACGTGCCTGGTTCTTTGATTAGATCTCCTTGTGATTTCTGGAAATGACTCCTCAGCCCACTGTTCTCCATGGTTCATGGTTCTACTCTGTGAGAAATCCTCCTCCTTGGTCACTTCTGAAGACGGAATTGAAGAATATATCCTTTTGGTATGTGAGCGTATTTCTCAGCCTGCTTCTTCCTTGTAGAAAGTTACGATACCAGAGCTATTTTTATGTCAACAGTGTCAGTCTCTCTCAGTCTCTGTCTCAGTCTCTTTTAGTCAGGATAAACGCGGGTTTCTCAAAACCTTTGTGGGTTTTTAAAAGAAAAATTTCTGATTTATTCTTTTTTATTGTGATATGAACACTTCACCTGAGATCTATCCTTTTAAGATTGTTTTGGGTGTACAGTACAGTATTGTTCACTGTAGGCACAATGTTGTACAGCAAGTGTCTAGAACTTAATTATCATGTTTAACTAAAACGTTATATCTATGGAATATCAGCTCCCCATCTACCCCTCCTCCCAGCCCCTGGAAACATTTCACTCTGTGATTCTCTCCTCTGAATTTGAATATTTTAAATAACTCACATAAGTGATATCATGCCATATACACCCTTCTGTGACTGGAATATTTCACTTAGGATAATGTCCTCAAGGTGCTCCCACGTTATCAAATATGACAAGGTTTCCTTCTTTTTAAGGTGGAACAACACTCCACTTTATGCATATAATGGTAGTGCAATGAGCGTGACAGTTCAAATGTCTCTTCAAGATCCTGATTTTAATTCTTTTGAATAAATACTCAAAAGTGATATTGGTGGATTGATTATATGGTATTTCTGTTTTTTTCTTTGTTTTGTTTTGTGTGTGTGTGTAACTTCCCTACTGTTTTCCATAATGGCTGCACCATTTTACATTCCACCAACAGCGTATAAAGCATTCCAGTTTCTCTGAATCCTCAACAATAGTTGTCATCTTTTGTTTTTGTTTGTTTGCTTGTTTGTTTTGATAACAGCAATCCTAACAAGTGTGACAATCCCACCTCTGAGTAGATATAGAGCTACTCTTCATGTCTCTCTCTTTCTCCTTAGAACTGATAGCTGCCTAACTCACATTCTTCTCATGGTAGAAGGAAGGAATGAATGCACAAAAAGAGCTGAGCGCAGCTGGGCGCGGTGGCTCACGCCTGTAATCTCAGCCCTTTGGGAGGCTGAAGCGGGTGGATCATGAGGTCAGGAAATTGAGACCATCCTGGCTAACACGGTGAAACCCTGTCTCTACTAAAAATACAAAAAAATTAGCCGGGCGTTGGGGCGGGCCCCTGTAGTTCCAGCTACTCGGGAGGCTGAGGCAGGAGAACGGCGTGACCCGGAAGGCGGAGCTTGCAGTGAGGCGAGATCGCGCCACTGCACTCCACACTCCAGCCTGGGCAACAGAGCAAGACTCCGCCTCAAAAAAAAAAAAAAAAAAAAAAAAGACCCAAGCTCACAAGCACATTTCTAGTCTTTGCTTATCTCTTGTCCACTAACATCTAAACTACGTCATGGCCAGGGCTACTGTCGCTGGGGCAAAGAAATACATTTCTCCCACGAAGGTGAAGCAGGTGAGAGTGATTATTTACCAAGCATAATCTAGTATACCATTTGTGTCAAATAACACTAATAAATATTACATGCATTTATGTACTTATTTTTTACTGAGTTCATATTAAGTGATAGGCACTGTATTAAGTGCTAAGGTTGTAGAGATAAAGAAATAATTCTAACTTATTTTTTTGTATGGAAAATCAAGTACATTATATTAATTAAAATCCAGAGACAAAAGTGTAGTGACAGACCTGCACAAGCAACTATAGGAGCAAAAAGGGAGACTTGGTTTTTTGCTTGTTTGTGGTTATTTTGACCAAACCTTAGAGGATGGTGGATCAGAGAAAAACTTTGCTAGAGGAGGTAAGACACAATTATTGAGCAAAATCTTGAGGAAACATTAGGGGATAGAATGGTGAAGAAAACAAAGAAAAACATTCCAATGAAAGGAAATTGTGAGTGGAAAAATATAAAATATAGCGATATGAGAGAACTGTAAAATCTAGGAAAATCATAGGAAGAAAATTCTAAAAATGCTAGCGGCATACTAGTCATGCTTATGTTCCAAGCTAGAAAACAGAACTTAATTTTGCAGGATATTAAGTATTCTTTGTACTTAATTTTCCCCAGAGGCTAGCACATAGAAATGATTAATAAATGCTCAGTGAATTTTTGGTGATGCATTCATTCTCTTCGGAGCATTAACATACTATTTACTGCTTTTTTGAGCTATGTGGGTCCCCTGCACTCACTATTTATAAAATTTAAATTTTCTTTCAATACTCAAGCACATCTAAACCAGTATAGTTATTTTCATTCTCTCCATTGTCATTACTATCATCATCATCATCAACATCGATTTGCCTTTCATTTAATCTTTACAACAATATCATATAGGATCTATTGTTTAAACCAATTTGTAGATGATAAAATTGAGGCTTAGGGAAGTTCTCTCTCTTTCTCAAGAACACACACGTAATAAGTTGAGAAGGAAGTAGAATCAGAGCTGTCTGATTTCAATGCTATTTATTATAGGTGAGGAGAAAGATTCAAACAAAAAAATCAAGTGTTTGAGAAGTGTCTCTAATATTAATCCACATTGGGGCCAGTAGATCAATCTAATAGGGCCATCAGCAAAATACAAATGACCCTTTATACTGCAGAAAAAGGGTCAGTTATTTCTGATCAAGCCTTTAAGGAAGGTCTGAAAGGACAGAGAATGGAGTATTTCAACTGGCCCTTGAAGAATGCATAGACTCTCAACAAGCAAAGGAGTGATGGCTGGAAGAATCTTCCAGGAAGAGGATATAGTTAGATTAATGGCTTTCAGAATAAAAAACAAAGAGCATTCTTGAAGAGACTTGAATGATCCTATTTGGACGCAGAAGAATGAAGTAGTGAGATGCAAGATCCCAGAGAGTTTTGAATGTCAGGCCCATTGAATATTCACAGACAGACATTCATATGCTCACACAGAGAGTTGCTCCCCTCCTCTACGGAATTTTTACATTTACTAGATGCAGGGCAGATATCCGTGGCCATGATATAGATAGAGAGATGGATAAAGAGGTACAGATATACACTCAGCTACATAGAGGCAAAAAGATATGAATAGATTAATAATAATATAGCTACAGCCTTGAAATAATTCTTTATGTGGTGAAATGGTGAAAAAAAATTGTCACTGCTATAGAGGTTATATTAGAGACTGTAAATCAAGTACTACATTACTGATGCACTATATATTGTGCATATACTATAATAGAAAATAAACCTGTGCCACCTAATGAACCATTATTTTAATATTCCACTTGAGCCTTAAGAGCAATATGTTGCCATAGAAACCTAAGTCTGTCTAGTCATTAGTGCCTTGTTTTCTTTTCTTCCCCCCACACAGGAATTTGAGTGTAATCTTCTTCTCCCAGCAAGAATTAAATTAGCAATTATTCACCTGAAAATAGCATCAACAGGATCTAAGCAAACACCCAGCACTAATGATTTGCTACATCCACACATCCACATGCATTTTCTTTGAATTATGCTGTGATCATGAGAATCCAGTGTAGCTCATACATGCGTCGAATGCTTGAAGGGGAGAGACCATAAAGACAGACTTTGCTATGCTGTGACAGGAGAGTGCATTTGGTGAACAAAATCCAAATTCTCAATGAATGTTTTTAATGATTTTTCTCTAACTGGATAAGATCTTTCTACCCTATGAATCTCCCCAAGCATGTTTTTTCTAAATCCCTCTTATCCATGGCTTACCTTATTTGTTGATACGTGTATCATGTTATCTGCCCAGGATCTACTCTCCCTTCTCCTGGTAAACAGTATCTTGATTTTCTTTTACAGAACTATGTCTGGTTAGTTCACACAGTCTTAATGGAATTCTTTTTATTTTATTTTATATTATTATTATTATACTTCAAGTTTTAGGGTACATGTGCACAATGTGCAGGTTTGTTACATATGTATACATGTGCCATGTTGGTGTGCAGCACCCATTAACTCATCATCTAGCATTAGGTATATCTCCAAATGCTATCACTCCCCCATCCCCCCACCCCACAACAGTCCCTGGAGTGTGATGTTCCCCTTCCTGTGTGCATGTGTTCTCATTGTTCAATACCCACCTATGAGTGAGAACATGCGGTGTTTGGTTTTTTGTCCTTGCAATAGTTTGCTGAGAATGATGGTTTCCAGTTTCATCCATGTCCCTATGAAGGACATGAACTCATCATTTTTTATGGCTGCATAGTATTCCATAGTGTATATGAGCCACATTTTCTTAATCCAGTCTATCGTTGTTGGACATTTGGGTTGGTTCCAAGTCTTTGCTATTGTGAATAGTGCTGCAATAAACATATGTGTGCATGTGTCTTTATAGCACCATGATTTATAATCCTTTGGGTATATACACAGTAATGGGATGTCTGGGTCAAATGGTACTTCTAGTTCTAGATCCCTGAGGAATCGCCACACTGACTTCCACAATGGTTGAACTAGTTTACAGTCCCACCAACAGTGTAAAAGTCTTCCTATTTCTCCACATCCTCTCCAGCACCTGTTGTTTCCTGACTTTTTAATGATTGCCATTCTAACTGGTGTGAGATGGTATCTCATTGTGGTTTTGATTTGCATTTCTCTGATGGCCAGTGATGATGAGAATTTTTTCATGTGTTTTTTGGCTGCATAAATGTCTTCTTTTGAGAAGTGTCTGTTCATATCCTTTGCCCACTTGTTGACGGGTTGTTTGTTTTTTTCTTGTAAATTTGTTTGAGTTCATTGTAGATTCTGGATATTAGGCCTTTGTCAGATGAGTAGGTTGCAAAAATTTTCTCCCATTTTGTAGGTTGCCTGTTCACTCTGATGGGAGTTTCTTTTGCTGTGCAGAAGCTCTTTAGTTTAATTAGACCCCATTTGTCAATTTTGGCTTTTGCTGCCATTGCTTTTGGTGTTTTAGACATGAAGTCCTTGCCCATGCCTATGTCCTGAATGGTATTGCCTAGGTTTTCTTCTAGGGTTTTTATGGTTTTAGGTCTAACATGTAAGTCTTTAATCCATCTTGAATTAATTTTTGTATAAGGTGTAAGGAAGGGATCCAGTTTCAGCTTTCTACATATGGCTAGCCAGTTTTCCCAGCACCATTTATTAAATAGGGAATCCTTTCCCCATTGCTTGTTTTTGTCACGTTTGTCAAAGATCAGGTGGTTGTAGATATGCAGCATTATTTCTGAGGGCTCTGTTCTGTTCCATTGATCTATATTTCTGTTTTGGTACCAGTACCATGCTGTTTTGGTTACTGTAGCCTTGTAGTATAGTTTGAAGTCAGGTAGCGTGATGCCTCCGGCTTTGTTCTTTTAGCTTAGGATTGACTTGGTGATGCGGGCTCTTTTTTGGTTGCATATGAACTTTAAAGTAGTTTTTTCCAATTCTGTGAAGAAAGTCATTGGTAGCTTGATGGGGATGGCATTGAATCTATAAATTACCTGGGGCAGTATGGCCATTTTCACAATATTGATTCTTCCTACCCATGAGCATGGAATGTTCTTCCATTTGTTTGTATCCTCTTTTATTTCATTGAGCAGTGGTTTGCAGTTCTCCTTGAAGAAGTCTTTCACATCCCTTGTAAGTTGGATTCCTAGGTATTTTATTCTCTTTGAAGCAATTGTGAATGGGAGTTCACTCATGATTTGGCTCTCTGTTTGTCTGTTATTGGTGTATAAGAATGCTTGTGATTTTTGCACATTGATTTTGTATCCTGAGACTTTGCTGAAGTTGCTTATCAGCTTAAGGAGATTTGGGGCTGAGACAGTGGGGTTTTCTAGATATACAATCATGTCATCTACAAACAGGAACAATTTGACTTCCTCTTTTCCTAATTGAATACCCATTATTTCCTTCTCCTGCCTAATTGCCCTGGCCAGAACTTCCAACACTATGTTGAGTAGGAGTGGTGAGAGAGGGCATCCCTGTCTTTTGCCAGTTTTCAAAGGGAATGCTTCCAGTTTTTGCCCATTCAGTATGGTATTGGCTGTGGGTTTGTCATAGATAGCTCTTATTATTTTGAGATACGTCCCATCAATACCTAATTTATTGAGAGTTTTTAGCATGAAGGGTTGTTGAATTTTGTCAAAGGCCTTTTCTGCATCTATTGAGATAATCATGTGGTTTTTGTCCTTGGTTCTGTTTATATGCTGGATTACATTTATTGATTTGCGTATATTGAACCAGCCTTGCATCCCAGGGATGAAGCCCACTTGATCATGGTGGATGAGCTTTTTGATGTGCTGCTGGATTCTGTTTGCCAGTATTTTATTGAGGATTTTTGCATCAATGTTCATCAAGGATATTGGTCCAAAAGTCTCTTTTTTTGTTGTGTGTCTGCCAGGCTTTGGTATCAGGATGATGCTGGCCTCATAAAACGAGTTAGGGAGGATTCCCTCTTTTTCTATTGATTGGAATAGTTTCAGAAGGAATGGTACCAGCTCCTCCTTGTACCTCTGGTAGAATTTGGCTGTGAATCCATCCAGTCTTGGACTTTTTTTGGTTAGTAAGCTATTGATTATTGCCACAATTTCAGAGCCTGTTATTGGTCTATTCAGAGATTCAACTTCTACCTGGTTTAGTCTTGGGAAGGTGTATGTGTTGAGGCATTTATCCATTTCTTCTAGATTTTCTAAGTTATTTGTGTAGAGGTGTTTGTAGTATTCTCTGATGGTAGTTTGTATTTCTGTGGGATCGGTGGTAATATCCCCTTTATTATTTTTTATTGCATCTATTTGATTCTTCTCTCTTTTCTTCTTTATTAGTCTTGCTAGTGGTCTATCAATTTTGTTGATCAATTCAAAAAACCAGCTCCTGGATTCATTAATTTTTTCAAGGGTTTTTTGTGTCTCGATTTCCTTCACTTCTGCTCTGATTTTAGTTATTTCTTGCCTTCTGCTAGCTTTTAAATGTGTTTGCTCTTGCTTTTCTAGTTCTTTTAATTGTGATGTTAGGGTGTCAATTTTGGATCTTTCCTTCTTTCTCTTGTGGGCATTTAGTGCTCTAAATTTCGCTCTACACACTGCTTTGAATGTGTCCCAGAGATTCTGGTATGTTGTGTCTTCATTCTTGTTGGTTTCAAAGAACATCTTTATTTCTGCCTTCATTTCGTTATGTACCCAGTAGTCACTCAGGAGCAGGTTGTTCAGTTTCCATGTCGTTGAGTGGTTTTGAGTGAGTTTCTTAATCCTGAGTTCTAGTTTGATTGTGCTGTGGTCTGAGAGACAGTTTGTTATAATTTCTGTTCTTTTACATTTGCTGAGGAGTGCTTTACTTCCAACTATGTGGTCAATTTTGGAATAGGTGTGGTGTGGTGCTGAAAAAAATGTATATTCTGTTGATTTGGGGTGGAGAGTTCTTTAGATGTCTATTAGGTCTGCTTGGTGCAGAGCTGAGTTCAATTCCTGGGTATCCTTGTTAACTTTCTGTCTCCTTGATCTGTCTAATGTTGACAGTGGGGTGTTAAAGTCTCCCATTATTATTGTGTGGGAATCTAAGTCTCTTTGTAGGTCACTCAGGACTTGCTTTATGAATCTGGGTGCTCCTGTGTTGGGTGCATATGTATTTAGGATAGTTAGCTCTTCTTGTTGAATTGATCCCTTTACCATTATGTAATGGCCTTCTTTGTCTCTTTCGATCTTTGTTGGTTTAAAGTCTGTTTTATCAGAGACTAGGATTGCAACCCCTGCCTTTTTTAGTTTTCCATTTGCTTGGTAGATCTTCCTCCATCCCTTTATTTTGAGCCTATGTGTGTCTCTGCACGTGAGATGGGTTTCCTGAATACAGCACACTGATGGGTCTTGACTCTTTATCCAATTTGCCAGTCTGTGTCTTTTAATTGGAGCATTTAGTCCATTTACATTTAAAGTTAATATTGTGATGTGTGAATTTGGTCCTGTCATTATGATGTTAGCTGGTTATTGTGCTCGTTAGTTGATGCAGTTTCTTCCTAGCTTTGATGGTCTTTACATTTTGGCATGGTTTTGCAGTGGCTGGTATTGGTTTTTCAATTCCATGTTTAGGCTCCCTTCAGGAGCTGTTTTAGGGCAGGCCTGCTGGTGACAAAATCTCTCAACATTTGCTTGTCTGTAAAGGATTTTATTTCTCCTTCACTTATGAAGCTTAGTTTGGCTGGATATGAAACTCTGGGTTGAAAATTCTTTTCTTTAAGAATGTTGAATATTGGCCCCCACTCTCTTCTGGCTTGTAGAGTTTCTGCTGAGAGATCAGCTGTTAGTCTGATGGGCTTCCCTTTGTGGGTAACCCGACCTTTCTCTCTGGCTGCCCTTAATATTTTTTCCTTCATTTCAACTTTGGTGAATCTGACAATTATGTGTCTTGGAGTTGCTCTTCTCCAGGAGTATCTTTGTGGCGTTCTCTGTATTTCCTGAATCCAAATGTTGGCCTGCCTTGCTAGATTGGGGAAGTTCTCCTGGATAATATCCTGCAGAGTGTTTTCCAACTTGGTTCCATTCTCCCTGTCACTTTTAGGTACACCAGTCAGACGTAGATTTGGTCTTTTCACATAGTTCCATATTTCTTGGAGACTTTGTTTCTTTTTATTCTTTTTTCTCTAAACTTCCCTTCTCACTTCATTTCATTCATTTCATCTTCCATCACTGATACCCTTTCTTCCAGTTGATCGCATCGGCTCCTGAGGCTTCTGCATTCTTCACGTTGTTCTTGAGCCTTGGCTTTTAGCTCCATCAGCTCCTTTAAACACTTCTCTGCATTGGTTATTCTAGTTATACATTTGTCTAATTTTTTTTCAAAGTTTTTAACTGCTTTGCCATTGGTTTGAATTTCCTCCTGTGGCTCGGAGTAGTTTGATCATCTGAAGCCTTCTTCTCTCAACTTGTCAAAGTCATTCTCCGTCCAGCTTTGTTCCGTTGCTGATGAGGAACTGCGTTCTTTTGGAGGAGGAGAGGCGCTCTGCTTTTTAGAGTTTCCAGTTTTTCTGCTTTGTTTTTTCCCCATCTTTGTGGTTTTATCTACTTTTGGTCTTTGATGATGGTGATGTACAGATGGGTTTTTGGTGTGGATGTCCTTTCTGTTTGTTAGTTTTCCTTCTAACGGACAGGACTCTCAGCTGCAGGTCTCTTGGAGTTTGATAGAGGTCCACTCCAGACCCTGTTTGCCTGGGTATCAGCAGCGGTGGCTGCACAACAGCGGTGGCTGTAGAACAGCAGATTTTCGTGAACCGCAAATGCTGCTGCCTGATCATTCCTCTGGAAGTTTTTTCTCAGAGGAGTACCCGGCCGTGTGAGGTGTCAGTCTGCCCCTACTGGGGGGTGCCTCCCAGTTAGGCTGCTCGGGGGTCAAGGAACCACTTGAGGAGGCAGTCTGCCCGTTCTCAGATCTCCAGCTGCATGCTGGGAGAACCACTACTCTCTTCAAAGCTGTCAGACAGGGACATTTAAGTCTGCAGAGGTTACTGCTGTCTTTTTGTTTGTCTGTGCCCTGCCCCCAGAGGTGGAGCCTACAGAGGCGGGCAGGCTCCTTGAGCTGTGGTGGGCTCCACCCAGTTCGAGCTTCCCAGCTGCTTTGTTTACCTAAGCAAGCCTGGGCAATGGCAGGCACCCCTCCCCCAGGCTCGCTGCCGCCTTGCAGTTTGATCTCAGACTGCTGTGCTAGCAATCAGCAAGACTACATGGGTGTAGGACCCTCTGAGCCAGGTGCGGGATATAATCTCCTGGTGTGCTGTTTTTTAAGCCTGTTGTAAAAGCGCAGTATTAGGGTGGGAGTTACCCGATTTTCCAGGTGCCGTCTGTCACCCCTTTCTTTGACTAGGAAAGGGAACTCCCTGACCCCTTGCACTTCCCGAGTGAGGCAACGCCTCGCCCTGCTTCGGCTCGCGTGTGGTGCGCTGCACCGACTGTCCTGCACCCACTGTCTGGCACTCCCTAGTGAGATGAACCTGGTACCTCAGATGGAAATGCAGAAATCACCTGTCTTCTGCACCACTCACGCTGGGAGCTGTAGACCGGAGCTGCTCCTATTCAGCCATCTTGGCTCCACCCCCCTTATTGGAATTCTTAAAAGAGGTGCATTAACTTCTTATAGCAGATTCTATTAATCCCTGCCCCATCCCTTTGAACCCTGTAGGTTTTCCACAACAGGAGCTCATTTGCTTGCCAACCAGAGCAATCCAGAAGTGGGGAATCAGAGGTTTTCTACATAGTTTATGATAACGTCTTTTTTTCTTTCCCTGTCTCACTATCCCTGTTTTCTCACTTCCATTTAGTTCCTGGCATCACCCTCCAAATAAACTACAAGCACTCAAGTTTTTGGTTCCGGATTTGCTACTGGAGAAATCCATATTAAGACACCTCTTGTGACTTGGATGTTATATGTGACACAAATTTAGCCAGTTTAGCCCATCCTCCATGCATGACTTTAAATTTGGAGTAGTGATGAAATGATGGAGAATGGTTGGAGTTGGCTGACTAACATTACTGACCCTCAGACACTGCCTTGCTTCCAATGCCTGTAGAGGGTTCTGGTTAGCTGTCCTTTCCAAGGCCTGATGGTCTAGCTTTTCTTTCAAGTCTGTAAGCTAAAATACATATTTTCCAAAAAAATTTTCTTCTTGGTTTAACCTTGGTGAAACTAGTTTCTTTTCCCTGCAATCAAGAGCCCTGACTTGCACCTTTCCTATTTCTTGATTTAACACACATATTTTGAGGCCCAACTATGAGCCAAGAGACCCTGTATGTGTGTACATGGAGGTGGAGCTATGGAAGAGTAGTACTTTTTTTTTCATGAGACAATGCTCAGGGTTTTTATAAAAGAAGACTCCCTGTCTTAGGGTTTGGCTGGGGAATAGTTTGTAATTAGTTAAGTGGTAGGAGGTGAGGATGGAGACATTCTATGTCATGAAAGTTTGGTCCGCAATACTAAGGGGTTTAAACTACCTGAATGCTGAAACTGAGACATACTTGGATGAAACGATGAGAAATGGAGGGAAGTCATTAGGATACCCTCTATTTTCTCAGGACGGTAAATGGTCAGGCCTTCTGCTGAGGGAGTGAGAGTACAGAAAAGAATTAGAAACCTGAAGAATGTCAAAATGGTTTAGGATAGTTCCTGAAGAGTTGTGATAGGACTGAACAATGGGTAACTAGATGGCTTCAAATAGATTAACAATCATTTCTACTTTATAGTTCCTTGTGCTGACAATGCAGCAGGAGTGGTACATGGTGGTAGTTCTCAAACTTGAATGTGCATCAGAGCACATCAGAATCACCTGATTCTAAAGCACAGCCTTCTGAGCCTCATCACAAGAGTTTCTAATTTGGTAGGTTTCAGTGGGGACTGCTAATTTGCATTTCTTACAAGTTCTCAAGAGATACCCATGCTGAACCACACTTTGAGGACCATTTACATATGGACCCTGTCCTTGAAGACCCTATGTTATGATAAGGGGATAGAAATAAATCATTGTGAACCAAGGAGACCTCATGGCTCTCTTCAGTCACTCAAGGGCTGCAAAAAGGGCAAGGGAACGTTACCCTGACCATGTCTAGCTTATTATGGATGAAGACCTAATTCTTCAGTCATTAACTTAACCATTCATTCAACATGCTTGGAGGTTCTGTTACATAACAGATATTATGATTGGTATAGGGGCACAAATACAAAAATGCACACCTTCAGCCTGCAAAACTCTCAGTTTAGGTGAGGAGACAGATGTATAAATGATCAGGTGTGATAAAAAGTTCTAGGCACTGTGATAGCAGTCCATAGAGGCCACAGCAGGGGCATGTAAGTTGGAACAAACTTCCAAGAAGGAAAAAGATCATCAGGAAAAATGTTATAAGAAAGTGACCCTGAACTGAATTATGAAAAGTGAATGCTTATTGTCAGATGATTTAAGGGATGGGATCAATTTTCCAGAGAGAAAAGCAGGAGCAAAGGCCCAGAAGCCTGAATGTGCAGTTCTATGTGGTAAGATGTAAGTAAGTGACAGTTCACATGCATAGGAGTACACAGAGGGATGAGGCTGAGGCCGGATCAGGGGATGTATGGGGTGAAGGGCCTTGAGCAGTTGAGGTGATATTGTGGTATGTTGCCAAGTGTACCAAAAACTTTAACAAAGGATTGGGCCAGATTATCTTTGAGGTCTCTCCCAGCTCCAAGCATCTGTGAATTTATTATTCTCAATGTTTAGGGATGGAATATAAATTAGGAGGTTATTGCTGTAAGTCTTCAAGGTAATAGTTGATAATAGTAGATAAGCATTTGTTGATAAACAGACAAAAACTAATGGATTTGTGAGCCATTTTAGAAATGTAAAGCAGAGGTTATGGTAACACTAGATGCAAGTATATGAAAGAGGAAAGAATAAAAACTGATGCCCTTATTCCTTCTATCTAATGTGTTTTTATACCCATTAACCAAACTCTCTTCACCCCCTTTGATATGGTCTGGCTCTGTGTCCCCACCCAAATCTCATCTTGAGGTGTGAATCAGAAGTGTAATCCTCATGTGTTGGGGAAGGGACCTCGTGGGAGATGATTGAATCATGGGGGTGGTTTCCCCCATGCTGTTCTCATTATAGTGAATGAGTTCTCATGAGATCCAATGGTTTTATAGGGGGCTTTCACTCTCTTTGCTCTGCACTTCTTTTTCCTGCCACAATGTGAAGAAGGACATGTTTGCTTCCCCTTCTGCCACGATTGTAAGTAAGTTTCCTGAGGCCTCCCCAGCAATGTAGAACTGTGAGTCAATTAAACCTCTTTTCTTTATAAATTGCCCAGTCTTGCATATTTCTTCATAGCAGCATGAGAAGGAACAAATTCACCCTCCTCCCCACTACCCTTCCTAGACTCTAGTAGTCACCAGTCTACTCTCTACTCCAGTATGTATCAATAAAAAAATTAACAACAACTATAAAAATGTCCAGTTTCTGGCTTGAGGATCTAGACAGCTGTTGGAAACATTCAGTGGGATCGGGAATATGGCAATAGAAAGAAATTATATGGGGGACAAATTCTCCCTTCTCTTTTTGAGATAAAAATTTAGTTGAAGGCAAGGAAGGCAATGTTGGAGAGAAAAGGAGGCTCATGAAAAAAGGAATTGTTAATATTTGGGGACAAGAAAAGGAAAAAAGGCAAAAAACAAAAACTCTAAGTCAAGGGAATGCCAGTCCCATTTAAGAGTAATCAGTTTGAATTAAAACCAGCTGTGGTCTTTGGCGCTCTGACTCATGAGCAACCTAGCCCCAATGGGGGAAGAATGGGAGAGGAAAAGGGTGAGCATGGGTGAGACAGGGCTTAGGAAATTCATCTCACCTACAGAGACTCGTTGTTGACTGCTCAGGTAAAATTCAGACTGACTTTCCTGGGGCCGAGGTCCAGAGGAGCACAGTGCAGCAGCTGGAACTCCTTATGTTTATCATCTGTCAAAAACCTCACATTTTTCAAATAAAAAAAGGTAATCAATTGATACCTATAACCTGAATGTGTAAGGGCAAGGCAGGCTGAAATATTGTTATCCATTTCATTTTTGTGGATTACCTTTCTCTGTCCTCTTACAAATATCAACTGTTCCTCAGCGTGGCACCCTTCAAGGTAGTAATATAGGTGCAGCAACAAGCCTCAGGCACGCACTTCACCAAATCCAGGGGGAAAAAAAGCTTCACTGTCTTGGAAATCCTGGAGAAGTTTCTGTATCTTCTCATTGGCCATGTTATGTGGACATCCTGTAGCTAATCATTGCAGCCAGAGGAATGCTCTAGGTTGATTGGCTTGGACCAACCCTGGAACTGGGAGTAGAGTCAACACAATTCAAACCTTGTTGGTTGTTATTGGGAAAGATGTAGATTCCAAAGGTGAAGATGTTGATGGGAGGCAGAGTAGTGGTAAGTGTCGCTGGCAGAATTGGAAATAAATTTCAGGAAAGGAAAAATAAATTCTCATTACAGAAGGTAATTTGAGGCTTGGTTTAGACAGAAGTTAAGTTAATTTCAAAAAAGGTTCATGAAGATGAGCGTAGACTAAGATAAACAAGAAAATAGATTTTAGAAAGTTAGCATAGCCTGGTAGTTAAGAGCTAGACACTACATTCAGGCTCCCTGAGTTCTAACCATACCCCCAGCATTTCCTGTAGGCATGACTTTGAGCAGATTACTTTTCTCTGTGCTTCTGTTTTTCCATCTATAAAATGGGAATAATTATATCATTAAGTAAATTTCATGCAAAATAATAACACAACTCAGAACAGTACCTGGGACCATATAAGGGTTTATTATTGTGATTTTTTAGAATTATTAATAGACATATTTTTCAGAACAGTTTTAGATTTGCAGAGAAATCATGCAGATTAAACAGTTTTCATACAACTTCTCCACATCAGAGTCTCATTGTCTCTATTATTACTATTTTACATTAGTATGGTACATATTACAATTAATGAACAAATCTTAATATATTATAATTAACTAAAGTCCATGGTTATCTATTTTTTTGTTTTACCTAATGACGTTATTTTCTGTTCTAGGATATCACACAGAACCTTTGTTACATTTGCTTGTCACAAGTTGTTAGGTTTCTCTTGGCCATGACATTTTTTTCACACTTTCCTTGGGTTTGATGACCTTGACAGTTTTGAGGAGTACTAGTCGGGCATTTTGTGGAATTTCTCTCTATTGAAATTTGCCTGAAGTTTTTCTCATGATTAGACTGAGGTTGTGGGTTTAGGGAGGAGGATCACAGAGACAAAGCGCCATTCTCATCACATAAAGGAAGAGTATATATTATCAATATGATTTGACCATTAACTACCCAAATGACAAGTGTTTCTAGGTTTCTCCATTGCAAAAATTTTTTTTTTTTTCTGTACTGTACTCTTTGGAATAAATTCACTATGCACAGCCCTCACTCAAGTAGTAGAGAGTTATACGCTTCTTCTTTTAGGCTAGAGTATCTACAGAATCTGTTATTTTAATCTGCCTTACAATTTAGTATGCAGTATTTGGATTACTCTAACAAAGCATTGCCCCTTGATTCTTAATACTCAGCAGCCTAATTTATATGCTAGCACAATTTAAATATCAGGGTTTAATAGGCTAGCAATAGTTAAAGTAGATGCTGATGTTTTTTAATTTATGCTGACCTCTGGAGAATTTGCATTAATTTAGAATCCTTCTGAACTGACCCTTATTGGGAGAAGGAAGCAAATAAGATTGGAATCCATTTGAGTAGATCTATTTTGGGTCCTTTGGGTATCCAAGATGCCTTGGCAAACACAAGTACTCAGTGTAACCAAGGAAATTGCTTTGCTCAGCCCTTGAGACTGGCTAGATCTGGGACGCTTGGGGATGAAGTTATTTACAGTTAAACAAATTCATTTAACATAGGCCACTCTTAATGATCAAAATAACCAGCACACAAGTGGTCAGCCCAATTACTTTATTCATTTAATGTTTCTAGCAATCTCTTAAAACTCTAATTGTGAGTTGACTGTTAAGACAATTTAAGAAACACATTCAATTCATATGAGCAACATTGCTACTGATTTGCTGGTAGGAAATGCCTTACTTGCTCATCTGAGGCTAATCACCCACTGCTATTATTTTTATAAGCCACTGCTATTTTTTGTCTTCAGATCCTGGGATCCCAACCTTAGGAGACTTTTGATACAACTAAAAAGGCACAGGACTTCGTATGAGAAAACCTGAAGTGGAGTCCCTTACTCTTCCCCTTACTAGTCACAGTACCTGTCTGAGTCATAGTCTCCTCATTGTAAAAGGGAACAAAAAATCTTGCTTGTGAAATGCTTTATTAATTTTATAAATGAGAACCTAACATTATAGTGTTTAATAAAAAGAAACACTACTCTGTGAAAAACGTGGTTGATGATGATGATACTGACTGACAATGGTAATCAAGGGGTAGCAGAAAACTGGAAGTAATTAACTAATTATGATGTACTTTTTAATATGTACTTTTCCAGAATTCAGATGATATTCAGAGGAACAGGGTGAGAGTAGGAAGTCTAGAAAGCAAGGGACTGTACTGGCTCACAACTCTGCTTCCCTTTGGTCACCTAGAGGTTGAGAACCACAGATCTCAGGCAATGACTACAGTACCCTTTGAGAATAAGAAGATGAATTAAAGAACAAATAGCCATATCAGAGTCACTACTAACTACTTTGTTTTGTAATATGTGACTGGAAAATAAAAATAAATGACTTTATTTTATATTCTTTTCAGTTTCATGTTATGTGTTTAATTATGTGCAATGGGAATGTCCCTGTTGAATTCTCTGTCAAGAGTGTAGCACTGGTGATGATACATGCTGAATATCTATTTTGTGCCATACTCTGAGTGCTTCCAAATGTTACTTCATCCAAGTTTTGTGAAGTAGGCATTATTGTCCTTATTTTTTTCAGAAATCAGGAAACTGAGCTCATGGGGGAATTGCTGCTGCTGGTGATGATGATGGTGGACCCCTTGGGAATATGTCTGCTTGTAAAGAGGGGTGGGGACAATGGTGCAGAGACGACAATGACCAAATATCGTATGTGCTCTTCTTCATTTCCCAGACCACTAAACATTGAAGTGGAACAATGTTGCCAGCTCTGGTCAATGGACTGTGATGACTGTAATTTTCTGTCCAAGGAGGTGAACAGTCAGATACCTCATACATTCCCCACTGGCCACCATGGTGCCACTGGAGGCTGAGAGTAAAAGATGGTAGAGTTAGAAGATAGCAGAGGGCCACATATCTTGCATCAGATTTGACGCAAATGAGAAAAACTAAAGTTTATTCTGGTATGCTCCCGAATATGGAGCGTTCTTTCTTTGCTATTAGTCAAGTCATTCTGCTAATACAGGGTAAAGAATAATTCTATATGCTGACATATGGCTTCTCTGCCATAAAGTAGAGACATAACTGCTTAAGTGTCCAAATATAACCAGGCATTCAGAGTCTCTTCTTGCCTCACTCCCTGCCAAATTATCTGCATTATCAGGGAATAAAAGGGAGTCTTGGTCACCTATCTACTCTTCATGCACTAAATTCTCATTTAAGTCAGTAACAGTACCTCAGTCCTGACAGTAATGGGGACACCTGTTAAGGCCTTCAGAAGCAATTAGCCCTAAATAAATGTGGCAGGCATTTGCCCATCACAGTGGATTTACTGAAGGCTAAGTGTTCTGTAATTCAGTCTTAAACCTTCAGGTGTTATTTTTCAGCCCTAAAAGGTGTAATATATTTGTGCTCATCCCCACCCTCTGTCATAGCCAACACACAACCTGCCAAACTTCCATTCCTGGGAGAAAAGACAATGCTGGTCCCTCTGGCCAATGTCAAACCGCATTTCTTCAGTATATTTTTAAAAATATAAACTGATGAGACAGAACTTGAGTAATGAAAACAATGTGTAACAATTTGGTACCCCCTGAGGAATCCAGCTAGATAAAAGAGTATCCTAAACAGGTTTAAAAATGTAGAGGGAATCAGTTCTGTGTTTCAAAAGCAAAGGCTTCAAAAATAATAATGGCTTAACTTTATACCCATTAAACTTTATTATTTTTAAAGGTTTTCCCTTTTGAAATATAGATTGACTTCTTCTCCATTTTTAATCTTGTTTAGGATGCTTTTATCTCGCCAGACTCCTCTGGATAAGTTCTGGGCATTCTATTACACAGAAAGGCGACAGTGATTGTACTTACTTAGTAATAATGTATTGTATCCATCAGAATACCTGCAAGAGAGGATTTTAAATATTTACAACAGGAGGAAATGATGAACAGGTGAGGTAAGTAATGGTATGCTAATTACCCTGATTTGATCATTTCACCATGTATATGTTGAAATGTCACTTTGAACTCTATAAATATGCAGTTATTATTTGCCAATTAAAAATAAAACTAAGAAAAAATAATAATGGTTTAAATGCATGCATTGATTTGTTGTGAATTTATAGTTTACTATTACATTCATTTGCATCACAATGCATGGCTAAAAATACAATGGAAGTAGAGACTGTATTAGTTCGTTTTCACGCTGCTGATAAACACATACCCGAAACTAGGAACAAAAAGAGGTTTAATTAGACTTACAGTCCCACATGGCTGGGGAGGCTCAGAA
Organism: Pongo abelii; assembly: GCF_028885655.2. Lineage (NCBI taxonomy): Eukaryota > Metazoa > Chordata > Mammalia > Primates > Hominidae > Pongo > Pongo abelii. The sequence goes on along the minus strand of NC_071992.2, from coordinate 147,640,295 downwards.
TCATGGCTGGAGGGAAAAGCACTTCTTACATGGTGGCAGCAAGAGAAAATGAGGAAGAAGCAAAAGCAGAGAGCCCTGATAAACCCAACAGATCTCATGAGACATATTCACTATCACGAGAATAGCACAGGAAATACTGGCCCCCATGATTCATTTACCTCCCCGTGGGTCCTGCCCACAACACGTGGGAATTCTGGGAGATAAAATTCAAGTTGAGATTTGGGTAAGGACACAGCCAAACCATATCACTGTACTTACTTTGAAGTTTCCCAACTGCACTGCTTAAATCAGAGGTGAAAAGTTTCAGCAGAGGAAATGCAAAAAGTCTGTTTGTTAGTTTCTAAGTTGAAGGCTATGAATTGGCAGCAGACAGCACCACACTGTCTGTTGAATCTTCATTGACCTGAGAAGCAGGGACTGCTGGGATATGGGTTGACCAGAAACAAAATGGAACCCAAAGAATGGTTTTGTTTACCTTGTTTCTGCTTGTTTACTCTTTACCTACTCCCTACTCTTCCTGACTCCAGCCAGAAACATAAGGTGCTCATCTGTTTCTGACTATGGTTCCCATCCTGGGCAAAAATGGCCAACAGATTGTCTGTGGGTCACTGATACATCATGCCAGTATTGCTATTAAAGATAACAAATCCCAATAGTAAAGCTTAGAGCATTCACTTTTAGAACATGAGCTCACTTAGCTTTTTCCTCAAAATCAGTTGGTAGCTATATCTACCAATTTTTCAAAGTCCTAAAATTTAGTCATGATCCTGTCCAGGGTCACACAGGGTCTAGAATACAGGATTCAAATCCAGAGCTCATACTCTTTCTCCTTAGTTGCACTGCTTGCCACAACTGAAGACTAAGTGTAAGATTTATCCTGGTTAAAGCGTTAGTAATTAACAGGTGTGTAATATCATGCTCACCCATAACCCCTCCCCCACTGTTCAGCAATAGCATATGGAAAGGTTGACAAGTCAATACAGGGATGTTGTTTCAGACACTTCCTGTGCTGTCTCCTAGCACCTTGCACTTGCCTCTAATTCCAGCCATGTCTACACCAAATCATTCTATCCCAACTTTGACTCACTTTCTGCTCACGGGATCATGCCTTAGCATGAGCCACATGCTTTTCGCTTTCAGTCAAGGACATTACCACTGTGTATGAACAGTGTATGAACCCCAGTGAGAGTCTTATTTGAATCTGTGCAAGCCAGAGTGGATTCAAATTCAATTGTTTTATTTACTTTTTCTTAATGGCAAATCTCTTAACCTTTTTCAGCCCCATTTTTTCCATCTAATAAAATAAGGGTGAGAATATTTAACTCAAATAAATACTATGGCAGCTGTAGATAAAATACGCAAAATGACACATAGAAGCTGTTCTTTAAGTGTTAATGTCTCTGCCTTCCTAGCTATCATCCTATTTCATCCACATGGATGAGAGCCTTAGGAGAATCCCAGTGGAGACTATGAATCATGCCCATTGTGGAATAAACGTAAAACTCACCAATAGAAGAAAAAAGAGCTCTCCTTTCTCTTTCTCCTAGCAAAGATTATAATTGAGTGTCAATATATGTTCTAGAGTTCACACGAATTTGCACGGCTTTCAAATAGTAAGAGAATCTGATTAACAAATTGTATTATTTTCATGATTTATAATAAGCATTTTATGTTTTCCACTTTTGTAAATTTTTGATAGTTGCAAACATAGTGGATCTACTCTGAGGAATGTTTTACAGTTAGTAAAAATCGACATTGATGAACCCCTCTTTTTATTTTAAAAAAATGTAAAACATCAGTTCTGAGAAAAATTTGGTGCTCAATAGCCCCATCTACTGGAAGAAGATAACACTAAACAGGCATTTCTCCCATTGTACCCTTAGAAAAAGAAAATAATTTGAGGAAATAATACAATCTAATTTATTTCTTAAATATTTCGCATTGGCAGCTTGTGAATAAGAAAACCACAGGTGATATGGGCAAAAGTAGAAGCAGCGAACATTTGGATTCCACAGCAATGATTCTGGAGAGAAATTGCAGTGGTATGGATTAAGGCAACGTACACGGAGATTAAGAGAAGAATACTGATTCAGGTTAAAGCTGAGAGACATGCTGATGGAGTGAAAGAATACTTCTATGTCTTTAACATGAGCAACTAAGTCAATAGGGATGTTATTCTCTGAGGTGGGGAGATCAAGATTGATACAAATGGGAACAAGGGAAACTGAGAATCAGTGTTTCAACTGGGTTATGTTGTGTTTGAAATGCATGCTAAATATGCAAGTGAAGATGGTAAATAAGTAGTTGGATATCTAAGTCTGGAACTCAATCAGTGGTCAGCACTGAAAAGATAAATTTAGGAATCATGGCCATCAAAGTGTTACCGAAAGCTATTATACTGGATGAATTCATTTTAGGAGAAAGGGCAGAACCAAGAAGACCATAGCTCCCAGAAACCAGTTCCTGGAGCGCTCCAATATTCAGAGGTCAAGGAACAAAGCAAAGGTAGCAAGGAGCTTGAGTATGATCAGGAGGGTAAGAAGAATATCAAAGAATGTGGTATCAGGGGAGCCCAAGGAAGAGAGTTCAAAAAGAAAAGAAATGTTGCAAATAAGGCATTATAGAGCCTTGACAAGAACATGGGAATGGTGGCAATGGGGTGCAGAAGGACTGCTGGAAAGAGGAGCAAAAAAAATGGGCCAGTAGCTGTTCATGAAAGAAGGAAAAAGGGAGACTCTTCAGGTGGAAGTTTCCACAACATCAATAAAAATGATAATATTTTAATAAATCTACTTCTAATTGTTTTAATATATTCAAAATTTACAAATTATTTTGTATCTTTTTTCTCTTAACATTATGATGGTGTTAGCTTATCAAGTTATTATAGATTCTGCATAAAGAAAATTTTAAATGAATGTATAATGTTTCATTGAATTAATTTGCCATTGTTTATTTATTCTTTGAGCATTTGTGTTGCCTCTAACATTTTGCTGTTAAAAATGAATCCTTTTGTGCATACATCTTTTTCTCTATTTTGGACTACTTCTGTAGGTCAGTGTCTCAGAAGAGGCTTCTGAGATACATGACCAAATGGCTTTTCCAAACTACTATAGCAATTTAAAATGCCACCCGCAATGTATGAGGTTGTTACATTCACCTCACTGCCATTAGCATTGAGTCTAGTTATTCGGGGAAGGTGATAATTAATGGGTAAAACAAGCACAATCATGTTTTATTTAATATACCTCATGATTATTTGTAACAGTAATTTTTCCTATGTTTGTTTTCTAGTTGGGATACATCTGTTGATGTTCTTTGCCTATGCATTTTTTAGAATTTCATTTTGTTTATTTAAATTGTCAGTTGAAGAGTTCCAATGTTTTACTGAATATAGTTTCCCAAGCTTATCATTTATGACTTTAGTTACATGTTTTGCTTTTTTTGGTTACTTATGGAAGTTTTTTATTTATGTAATTAAATATGCCTATCTAATGAATGTGTGTTCTTGTCTTAACATTCTTTTCCCATTCACAGATAGATTGTCTGTGACAAAATTTTAGCCCCAGACTCCTTTCCCCTACATCCCTTGGCATATGTTTGAGGAAGGCAAAATCATTTAATAATACTGTCAATTTAGACTGCTGGTATGTATCAGTCAAGAACCAACTGTGTTGCCAAAATAACCATCTAATAACATTTCTCCTAAAAGGTAAATGTAGTAAAGTCATTTTTATCTATACTCAAAGCAATGTCAGAGATTTCCCGGTTTATTGGCATCAGAAACCCCCACAGTAGGAAGGGTTATGTATCAAGAACAAACAGACTGGCTGAAGGAGGAGAGGGATGCTCAGCATATTTCTTTCTGGGTTCTATTAGTACAATCCCACTAAGCTCCTGCTGTGGATTCTGTTAATCATATAAGCCTCAGTTGGCTGAGTATTTACCATATGCTAAATACGTTGCATACATTATCTCATTTAATGCTTTCAACAGCCCTCTTATACAAGAGTTATTACTTCTAAAGTAATGGCACAAACAGGATTCCAGCAGGTTTGCTTGACTCTCAAACTCACAATCTTAACTCATATACTCTATGCCTCTCTTGTGCTGTCCCTGCTGGGGGTTCTCGATCTTTGCTGCATGACCTTCCCTCACTGGCAATGGCCAGTAAGGGGCTCAGCTCTGATCTCTCTTCCCCAGAACTGATGACAACCTCCTTGGACTTCTGGTTTCAGTTCCCACTCTTGTCTCACTCCCTGGCTCTGCCTCTCAATAGGATACAACAAACAACCAGAAAACTTAAGAGCACAGGATTTCTTTGGAGGAGATGTTTAATACAATTAAAGATGCATGAATATTAGTCTGTGAATTAAAGTATTACTTTCAGTGTTGTTTTTAGGGCAAATATGTGTGTGGTTAATGATCTCCTAATTCTGAAAATTGCCAAACCTTATAAGGAACACAGTAGTCTTAGGATTTTATATTTTTAGAGTTGTCAGCAACCTTAGGAATTAACTTCTTTATTTCCAACTTTCTATCTTAGAGACAAGCGTCATACAACAACTTTTCTTGTAATTACCAGCAGAGCTGGGACTAGAACACGAATTATCTTCCTGCTCATTAATCTGGCTCTTATCACCTGCTGGTTTCCTAAAAAACCCATTTGGAGAAGGAGAACAAAAAGGGAACTAAAATTTATTGAGCCACTCATATATCTGGCACATCATTTAGCATTTTATATGAATCATTCCATTTACTACTAAATGCTACTAGTATTCTTATCTCCAAAGTATAGATTTTTTAAATGGGTGAAGAATAGGGTCACTTGCCCACTATCAATAGATAATAGAGCAAAGATTTGAATTCATGTCTATGAAACTTTATATTGTGTCCAGTACACACCGTCATCCCACTAACAGCAGTTAAGAAAACCATACATGAACTTTTGGCCATATAGCTCACCCACATCAGAATACGTCTCTTCCTACACTCCTGACTCCCCTCCCTGAAAATATTCCAGTGATAAACTGTCTTTGACCAAGCAGTGAAATGCCAGCTTGACCCTGGACTTCATCAGGGCCAAAAGCTAAGTTAGAACTGAAAAGGAGAAACTAGAATAGTCAATAGGGTAGCAATTATAATGCTGCAGCAGCTTAGAGGTAAAGCTGAAGTGACTGGGATTATTTAGTCTGAAGTGAGGCAAAGGGATTGACATAATCGCAGTTTTCAGACATATTAAACATTACTATACTTAAGATGGTGGCCAGCTGTTCTTTATCATCTCTAAGAATGACATCAGAGGAACCTACATTAAATGGAACAAAATGGAGAAAAAGCAGGGCTTCCTGTCTTCGAAGCAGAGAATGTGATCAGATGTTGGGAGGTGATGGTCTTCTTTGGAGAAGCACATTCAAAGCACACCTCTTGGAAGGACTAGCAAAAGTTCTCTGTCAGGTTGTTTAGAATTAATGATGTTATAAAATCCCTTCCATTCTACATCTTCTAATAACCTAGAACTATATAAATACTAGAAAATTTGTCCTAAGTGCAATAATAATGATAAATGAAAATACATATAATGATTACAGTAGGAAACTATTATTTTCTAAACAGCAATCCTGCCTTCTTCTGAGGACATTCTTGTTCCTGCTGGTTCTTTTGAGATTCCTTTGCTCCCGTGTTATTCACCCTATTGAAGCAGCTACTATACATGGGCAGCTTACTGTATATGAATCCACTCTCTTTATACATGATTGGTGCAGGGCCTGGATCAATGAGTCTCTTCCCTGGAATTTTTGAACTTGGAAAAGAGAGATTCATGTCAAAAATACTAAACTTGTAAATGTGAGAAAGGTTTGGGAGCTCCCCTTTGCCACTTATTGCATAGATTAAATCTGAGGAATGGAATGAGGATGGGAGCAGAAGGCATCTAGCTTAAAACACAGAAAAAAAGTAGACGAATAAATAATATTCAGAAAGAGGAACAAAGATAATTGACCAAAGATTCTACTGCTACTCAAGTTTCTTGTTCTGATTTATCCTAAGGTTCAGGCATGTTCCTATCTCATGCAATCCTAAGAAAATTTGTAATACATTGTTATTTTGTTTAAGCTAATTTGAGTTAGATTTCTGTCATGGAAAACCTAAGGGTCTTAACTAATACCATGATAACAATGACAGTGAGACTCACATCAACTATAAATGGAGCCACCACCAATTATGCAAACACTTGACCCAATTACCTTATTTAATTCTCACAAGATCCCTTCAAGGTAAGCATAAATATTCCCATATTAAAGATGAAAAAACTAATAGAGACTGACAGAGGTTGACTAACGTGTCCTATATCATGCAGTCAGCAAACGGCAGAATTGAGATAAACATCCAGGTTAGCCATCAGTTCTATGGATCAGAGGATAACATTAACATCACTAATCTAAGCATTCATTAAATTACCTTAGAATTCAAGTACTTTTTTCTGGGTCCAAAATTTGAAAAAAAAAAGAAATAAAAACTTATGTTTAGTACATTTGATTAATGCTTATATTATTATTTCGTACTTTTGGTCTCTATATTTCCATAAATGTCACCTTGTTATTCCTCTTTAGAAAATACAGGTGTTGGCCGGCCGCAGTGGCTAATGCCTGTAATCCCAGCACTTTGGGAGGCTGAGGTGGGTGGATCATGAGGTCAGGAGATCAAGACCATCCTGGCTAACACGGTGAAACCCTGTCTCTACTAAAAATACAAAAAATTAGCCAGGCGCTGTGGCGGGTGCCTGCGGTCCCAGCTACTCGGGAGGCCGAGGCAGGAGAATGGCATGGACCCAGGAAGCGGAGTTTGCAGTGAGACGAGATCGCGCCACTGCACTCCAGCCTGGGCAACAGAGTGAGACTCTGTCTCAAAAAAAAAAAAAAAAAAATACAGGTGTTACATTGGGACAGAGAAGATTAAATTCATTGAAAATATCACTATTAAGACATATTGACAGTCTAGAAAAGAACAAAATGACTCTGACTCTACCTTAAGGAAGATTTAATAATTTTTGAGGAGGAGGACTAAAAAATGTGACTTGGCATTGCTTTTTTATGAAACCCAACACTATCTGGCCTTCTATCCTGCAAGTCTCCCTCTTGTTCATGCCACTGACTTTTCCATTGCTACTAGGTCCACTTGATCCCAGGGTCTTAGCAATGCCTTCTCCCTATGTGTGGTACTCTCTTCTAAATACCTGCATGGCTCGTTTCTTCATCACCAACTAGCCTTTGCTCAAATGTCAATTTCTAACCCCTTGATGATAAATGAGTTAATACAACTGAAGTATTTAGGAGAGTGCTTGAAACTTCATAAGCACTGGGTATTCTCCAGGCTATGGTGACTTGCTGGCACTGGGGTTGGAGAGAGTGAGGGAGTTGTACAATGAAGTTGCAAGAATTTAATACTAAAAATAATGAATTAATTTTCAGCCCCAAACAGTTAAATTGTTGAGCCCCTGCCACTTTTCAAATATCACATGAAGAAGTTTGAAAGCTCACCTGGAGTATCTCACTTGTACTCCCAAATGTCAGTCCTTCTGGCTGCCGTATGCATATTCTGTCTTTCCTCTGTGTTGCTTCCAGCTCCAGATTAGTAATTGACAAGTTTTTGCAGAGACAGTCTATGAATTATTGATACAGGCCTTAGAACTAGGTCTTCAGAAACCTCTGCACTAGTCTACGGTGGGAGAAAGTCCTCATATGCTTGAGTATCCTCTGTTATAAACCCACATGCCTGACTTCTGTCCTCTGAAACTTGGTTTCATTTATTTTCATTTCCCTGCTCTTTAAAAGTAATCTCAAATGCACTTCCTTTAGGAAGTTTCCCCATCCTCTTTAGAAACCAAGACTTTGGCACTAGAGCTTTTTTTTTTTTTTTTTGGTCCTACCTCTACTGGGGCTGACTTTTCATAGGTCTGGTGAAGGAGCGTGAAGGATGTGAGCTGCTTGAGATGGAGGAAAGTCTGAGTGATGTTAACTGGGCTATGATTAAAAAAAAAAACTTGGCTTCTCCTTTTCAATGATTACCCTAAACAATCTGGATGCCTAGATGGTTTCCCCGTCCAAATGAGTTATTACCCCTGAGGTCCACTGCTGGAGATGTTGAGGGGAATATTGTTTCCTAGTGTCTTAAGGAGGAGGAAAAAGGGGGCATACAAACACATGTCTTGCGTCTAGTCAAATACCTGGCTAGAAGTTGTATTTATCATTTATTCCTCACCATAACACAGTAATGTAGATAACACTATTCTTGTTTTTTGAAATGAACCAGATTTTCAGAGAACTTGCCCACAGTAATACAACTAGTAATAACAAAGCTAGAAGCTTTGCTACTAAATTCACTGCATCATGCTACCTTCCACACTTGGTACTGTCCTTCCCACATGTCAGAAAACAGATTCCTAGACCATTGTCTCAGCCACTTATGTCTCAGACAGCATAGGACACAAAAAGTATTAGTAAGAACTCAATTTAAGAAAAACTGGCATGTGACAAATGGTAAAACTGAGGCTTGGTAGGGGAAGTGACTTAGCCTCAGTCACCTGGTAAGCTAATATCTAAGATGGGGGTATTCCGACCTCTCCACCAGTCTTTTATTTTTTCCAAAATTACTACAAGTGGTAGATTGGGGCTAATATGTGGATGGTCTTAGTTTATCTCTGAAACAATCCCTAACACTAACTTTGCAAGCTGCGTTGCATCAAAGGCAACACATCACAGCCCCATGAGCACCTGGCATTCTCTTCTAAGCTGCTGACTGCTTCGTGCAGCTTCTAGGGGCTGGGAGAGTGACCCAGCTTGGCAAATGTCTAGGGAGACTACTGAGCAAGTGACTGAAATAAACTAGTGTCTATTTGCTCTTGAAATGACCTTAATTACACCTGCCAAGAGATTTCCACTTGAACAGTTTAACATGAAAACTAGAGGGTGAGTGGGTGCTTTGAGCTCTGAATCTGAAAGATTCACCAATTACATTTCTCTAGGGCTCCTTTCTCTGGGCTCTTCCCAGGCTCAAGTGCTGCAGGCAGCAGACAAAAGGCAGAATAGCAGTGGAGTCTGAGACAGGCCTCTCTGGGAAAGGTGGTTTCTTCACCACTGACACTTTTGTTCCTCCCACCTCCTAAATGTAGGAATCCTTGAGACTCAATTCTGTGAGGCACTGGATACTCAAGGTATTTTGAAGAGTATCTAATGTAAAAAGACCAGTTCAATGCCTCCAGAGCTCTACAGTATCCCTAACAAGATTCTCTGCTTGAACTTCTCCAGTGAAAATGAACTCACTATAGAGTCCTATCCCATTAGACTGTGTTGGATATGAAAATGTAGGCTAGACTCTGACATGTAAAGATCTCAGCTTAAATATGGGTAAACTGTGCAATTTTTGGCCCAGTTTCTTACCTCTCTGGACCTCAGCTACTATACTTATGAAATGGGAATATTAACACAATCAGGGCTGGTGGGACAATTCAGTGATTTAAAGCCTAGACTGTGCCTAACACAGTGCCTTTTTGTTTTCTTCTCTTCCAATACAGTCTTTCTACATCTTAAACAACATCATGCAGTTTCAATGTTTAAAATAGCCCTTCTTTGGAGTTTACTTCTAAGTAGAGAAATAACTATGGTCTTGGTTTTCTCCGAATCTCTTTCCTAAGAGCTCAACATGTTTAATGAATATCTCCACCTGAGCGTCCTACTGACACCTCCAGTGACTTGATTTGTTATCAAGCAGGCTAAATACATGTCAGCACACACTCACTTTATCACAAGCTCATTTTCATGTCTTTAATCCTGTTCCCCAGTGTTTAACACTGCTGCTGAGCTCAGATGCAGGTCTATACCTGTTCATCCATGGAGCAAATTAATGATGCACATATTCAGTGTTAGAATTTGACAGCTCTATCCTGAGCACCAGTTCTACAATGGGTCTTTTTTAAGCACTAGGGAATCAGTGGTCTCCAGAGTCACAAAGCTTACAACCTGCGAAAGTGAAAACGTAATCATTTCAATCATTCACATAAGAATACAATTGTTGGGAGCCAAGATGGCCGAATAGGAACAGCTCTGGTCTACAGCTCCCAGCATGAGCAAAGCAGAAGACGGGTGATTTCTGCATTTCCATCTGAGGTACCGGGTTCATCTCACTAGGGTGTGCCAGACAGTGGGTGCAGGACAGTCGGTGCAGCGCACCACGCGCGAGCCGAAGCAGGGCGAGCCATTGCCTCACTCGGGAAGTGCAAGGGGTCAGGGAGTTCCCTTTCCTAGTCAAAGAAAGGGGTGACAGACAGCACCTGGAAAATCGGGTCACTCCCACCCTAATACTGTGCTTTTCCAATGGGCTTAAAAAACGGCACACCAGGAGATTATATCCTGCACCTGGCTCGGAGAGTCCTACGCCCACGTAGTCTCACTGATTGCTAGCAAAGCAGTCTGATATCAAACTGCAAGGTGGCAGCGAGGCTGGAGGAGGGGCGCCTGCCATTGCCCAGGCTTGCTTAGGTAAACAAAGCAGCTGGGAAGCTCGAACTGGGTGGAGCCCACCACAGCTCAAGGAGCCTGCCTGCCTCTGTAGGCTCCACCTCTGGGGGCAGGGCACAGACAAACAAAAAGACAGCAGTAACCTCTGCAGACTTAAATGTCCCCGTCTGACAGCTTTGAAGAGAGTAGTGGTTCTCCCAGCATGCAGCTGGAGATCTGAGAAAGGGCAGAGTGCCTCCTCAAGTGGGTCCCTGACCCCAGAGCAGCCTAACTGGGAGGCACCTCCAGTAGGGGCAGACTGACACCTCACATGGCCGGGTACTCCTCTGAGACAAAACTTCCAGAGGAACGATCAGGCAGCAGCATTTGCAGTTCACCAAGATCCGCTGTTCTACAGCAGTCTACAAGTACACCGCTGTTGTGCAGCCACCGCTGCTGATACCCAGGTAAACAGGGTCTGGAGTGGACCTCTAGCAAACTCCAACAGACCCGCAGCTGAGGGTCCTGTCTGTTAGAAGGAAAACTAACAAACAGAAAGGACATCCACACCAAAAACCCTTCTGTACGTCACCATCATCAAAGACCAAAAGTAGATAAAACCACAAAGATGGGGAAAAATCAGAGCAGAAAAACTGGAAACTCTAAAAAGCAGAGTGTCTCTCCTCCTCCAAAGGAGTACAGCTCCTCACCAGCAATGGAACAAAGCTGGATGGAGAATGACTTAGACGAGTTGAGAGAAGATGGCCTCAGATGATCAAACTACCCCGAGCTACAGGAGTAAATTCAAACCAATGGCAAAGAAGTTAAAAACTTTGAAAAAACCTTAGACGAATGTATAACTAGAATAACCAATACAGAGAAGTGCTTGAAGGAGCTGATGGAGCTGAAAGCCAAGGCTCGAGAACTACGTGAAGAACGCAGAAGCCTCAGGAGCCAATGCAATCAACTGGAAGTAACGGTTTCAGTGATGGAAGATGAAATGAATGAAATGAAGTGAGAAGGGAAGTTTAGAGAAAAAAGAATAAAAAGAAATGAACAAAGCCTCCAAGAAATGTGGGACTATGTGAAAAGACCAAATCTACGTCTGATTGGTGTACCTGAAAGTGACGGGGAGAATGGAACCAAGTTGGAAAACACTCTGCAGGATATTATCCAGGAGAACTTCCCCAATCTAGCAAAGCAGGCCAACATTCAGATTTAGAAAATACAGAGAAGGCCACAAAGATACTCCTGGAGAAGAGCAACTCCAAGACACATAATTGTCAGATTCACCAAAGTTGAAATGAAGGAAAAAATGTTAAGGGCAGCCAGAGAGAAAGGTCAGGTTACCCACAAAGGGAAGCCCATCAGACTAACAGTGGATCTCTTGGCAGAAACTCTACAAGCCAGAAGAGAGTGGGGGCCAATATTCAAAATCCTTAAAGAAAAGAATTTTCAACCCAGAATTTCGTATCCAGCCAAACTAAGCTTCATAAGTGAAAGAGAAATACAATCCTTTACAGACAAGCAAATGCTGAGAGATTTTGTCACCACCAGGCCTGCCCTAAAAGAGCTCCTGAAGGAAGCACTAAACATGGAAAGGAACAACTGGTACCAGTCACTGCAAAAACAGGCCAAAATGTAAAGACCACCAAGGGTAGGAAGAAACTGCATCAACTAACGAGCAAAATAACCAGCTAACATCATAATGACAGGACCAAATTCACACATAACAATATTAACTTTAAATGTAAATGGACTAAATGCTCCAATTAAAAGACACAGACTGACAAATGGATAGAGAGTCAAAACCCATCAGTGTGCTGTATTCAGGAAACCCATCTCACGTGCAGAGACACACATAGGCTCAAAATAAAGGGATGGAGGAAGATCTACCAAGCAAACGGAAAACAAAAAAAGGCAGGGGTTGCAATCCTAGTCTCTGATAAAAGAGACTTTAAACCAACAAAGATCGAAAGAGACAAAGAAGGCCATTACATAATGGTAAAGGGATCAATTCAACAAGAAGAGCTAACTATCCTAAATATATATGCACCCAATACAGGAGCACCCAGATTCATAAAGCAAGCCCTTAGTGACCTACAAAGAGACTTAGACTCCCACACAAGAATAATGGGAGACTTTAACACCCCACTGTCAACATTAGACAGATCAACGAGACAGAAAGTTAACAAGGATACCCAGGAATTGAACTCAGCTCTGCACCAAGCAGACCTAATAGACATCTAAAGAACTCTCCACCCCAAATCAACAGAATATACATTTTTTTCAGCACCACACCACACCTATTCCAAAATTGACCACATAATTGGAAGTAAAGCACTCCTCAGCAAATGTAAAAGCACAGAAATTATAACAAACTGTCTCTCAGACCACAGCACAATCAAACTAGAACTCAGGATTAAGAAACTCACTCAAAACCGCTCAATGACATGGAAACTGAACAACCTGCTCCTGAATGACTACTGGCTACATAATGAAATGAAGGCAGAAATAAAGATGTTCTTTGAAACCAATGAGAACAAAGACACAACATACCAGAATCTCTGGGACACATTCAAAGCAGTGCATAGAGGGAAATTTATAGCACTAAATGCCCACAAGAGAAAGCAGGAAAGATCCAAAATTGATACCCTAACATCACAATTAAAAGAACTAGAAAAGCAAGAGCAAACACATTCAAAAGCTAGCAGAAGACAAGAAATAACTAAAATCAGAGCAGAACTGGAGGAAATAGAGACACAAAAAACCCTTCAAAAAGTTAATGAATCCAGGAGCTGGTTTTTTGAAAAGATCAACAAAATTGACAGACCACTAGCAAGACTAATAAAGAAGAAAAGAGAGAAGAATCAAATAGACGCAATAAAAAATGATGAAGGGGATATCACCACCGATCCCACAGAAATACAAACTACCATCAGAGAATACTACAAACACCTCTACGCAAATAAACTAGAAAATCTAGAAGAAATGGATAAATTCCTTGACACATACACCCTCCCAAGACTAAACAAGGAAGAAGTTCAATCTCTGAATAGACCAATAACAGGATCAGAAATTGTGACAATAATCAATAGCTTACCAACCAAAAAAAGTCCAGGACCAGCTGGATTCACAGCTGAATTCTAACAGAGGTACAAGGAGGAGATGGTACCATTCCTTCTGAAACTATTCCAATCAATAGAAAAAGAGGGAATCCTCCCTAACTCATTTTATGAGGCCAGCATCATCCTGATACCAAAGCCCGGCAGAGACACAACAAAAAAAGAGAATTTTAGACCAATATCCTTGATGAAGATTGATGCAAAAATCCTCAATAAAATACTGGCAAACAGAATCCAGCAGCACATCAAAAAGCTTATCCACCATGATCAAGTGGTCTCCATCTCTGAGATGCAAGGCTGGTTCAACATACACAAATCAATAAATGTAATCCAGCATATAAACAGAACCAAAGAGAAAAACCACATGATTATCTCAATAGACGCAGAAAAGGCCTTTGACAAAATTCAACAACACTTCATGCTAAAAACTCTCAATAAATTACGTATTGATGGGACGTATCTCAAGATAATAAGAGCTATCTATGACAAACCCACAGCCAATATCATACTGAATGGGCAAAAACTGGAAGCATTCCCTTTGAAAACTGGCACAAGACAGGGATGCCCTCTCTCACCACTCCTATTCAACATAGTGTTGGAAGTTCTGGCCAGGGCAATGAGGCAGGAGAAGGAAATAATGGGTATTCAATTAGGAAAAGAGGAGGTCAAATGGTCCCTGTTTGCAGATGACATGATTGTATATCTAGATAACCCCATCATCTCAGCCCCAAATCTCCTTAAGCTGATAAGCAACTTCAGCAAAGTCTCAGGATACAAAATAAATGTACAAAAACCACAAGCATTTTTACACACCAATAACAGACACAGAGCCAAATCATGAGTGAACTCCCATTCACAATTGCTTCAAAGAGAATAAAATACCTAGGAATCCAACTTACAAGGTATGTGAAAGACCTCTTCAAGGAGAACTGCAAACCACTGCTCAATGAAATAAAAGAGGATACAAACAAATGGAAGAACATTCCATGCTCATGGGTAGGAAGAATCAATATCGTGAAAATGGCCATACTGCCCAAGGTAATTTATAGATTCAATGCCATCCCCATCAAGCTACCAATGACCTTCTTCACAGAATTGGAAAAAACTACTTTAAAGTTCATATGGAACCAAAAAAGAGCCCACATCGCCAAGTCAATCCTAAGCCAAAAGAACAAAGCCGGAGGCATCACGCTACCTGACTTCAAACTATACTACAAGGTTACAGTAACCAAAACAGCATGGTACTGGTACCATAACAGAGATATAGATCAATGGAACAGAACAGAGCCCTCAGAAATAATGCCATATATCTACAACCACCTTATCTTTGACAAACATGACAAAAACAAGCAATGCAGAAAGGATTCCCTATTTAATAAATGGTGCTGGGAAAACTGGCTAGCCATATGTAGAAAGCTGAAACTGGATCCCTTCCTTGCACCTTATACAGAAATTAATTCAAGATGGATTAAAGACCTACATGTTAGACCTGAAACCATAAAAACCCTGGAAGAAAACCTAGGCAATACCATTCAGGACATAGGCATGGGCAAAGACTTCATGTCTAAAACACCAAAAGCAATGGCAGCAAAAGCCAAAATTGACAAATGGGGTCTAATTAAACTAAAGAGCTTCTGCACAGCAAAAGAAACTACCATCGGAGTGAACAGGCAACCTACAAAATGGGAGAAAATTTTCGTGACCTACTCATCTGACAAAGGGCCAATATCCAGAATCTACAATGAACTCAAACAAATTTACAAGAAGAAAACAAACAACCCCATCAACAAGTGGGCGAAGGAAATGAACAGACACTTCTCAAAAGAAGACATTTATGCAGCCAAAAAACACATGAAAAAATGCTCATCATCACTGGCCATCAGAGAAATGCAAATCAAAACCACAATGAGATACCATCTCACACCAGTTAGAATGGCAATCATTAAAAAGTCAGGAAACAACAGGTGCTGGAGAAGATGTGGAGAAATAGGAACACTTTTACACTGTTGGTGGGACTGTAAACTAGTTCAACCATTGTGGAAGTCAGTGTGGCGATTCCTCAGGGATCTAGAACTAGAAATACCGTTTGACCCAGCCATCTCATTACTGGGTATATACCCAAAGGACTATAAATCATGCTGCTATAAAGACACATGCACATGTATGTTTATTGCAGCACTATTCACAATAGCAAAGACTTGGAACCAACCCAAATGTCCAATAACGATAGACTGGATAAGAAAATGTGGCACATATACACCATGGAATACTATGCAGCCATAAAAAATGATGAGTTCCTGTCCTTTGTAGGGACATGGATGAAACTGGAAACCATCATTCTCAGCAAACTATCGCAAGGACAAAAAACCAAACACCGCATGTTCTCACTCATAGTTGGGAATTGAACAATGAGAACACATGGACACAGGAAGGGGAACATCCCACTCCGGGGACTGTTGTGGGGTTGGGGGAGGGGGGAGGAATAGCATTAGGAGATATACCTAATGCTAAATGACGAGTTAATGGGTGCAGTACACCAACATGGCACATGTATACATCTGTAACAAACCTGCACATTGTGCACATGTACCCTAAAACTTCAAGTATAATAATAATAAAAGAAAAAAATAAAAGAATGGGGAGAACAGGGAGAAGGACATGCATGGTACAGTGGGGCAAAAGTGCATGTGTATGTGTTTGTGTTTACATTTGCATGTATTTATGTATGTATATGTGTGTAGATATGGGTGTATACATATGTGTGGGTGCATGTACCTCTCTGTGCATATTCGGGAAAACAAAGTTGGAAAGAGAAACTAGAGCCTGAATGTGAAGGACTATTTATGCCTGATATGTTTTGGCTCTGTGTCCACACCCAAATCTCACCTTGAATTGTAGTAGTCCCCACAGGTCGTGGGAGGGACCCAGTGGGAGGTAATTGAATCATGGGGGCGGGGTTTTCTCATGCTGATAGTGAGTAAGTCTCACGAGATCTGACGGTTTTATAAAGGGGAGTTCCCCTGCACATGCCCTGTTGCCTCCTGACATGTAAAATGTGGCTTGTCTCCTCCTTGCCTTCTGCCATGATGTTGAGGCCTCCCCAGCCATGTGGAACTGTGAGTCAATTAATCTTCCTTCCTTTATAAATTACTCAGTTTTGGGTATGTCTTTATTAGCAGCATAAGAACAGAATAATACAATGCCTGATAATTTTTATAATTTATTTATAGACTGTAGGAGTTAACATTTTTAAAGATGGAGTTGACAAGATAAGAGCTAGAGCTTTTGGGCTATAAATCTGGAAGTTGAATAAAGGATGATTCGAGTGAGAAAAGGATTAGACAACATGCTAATTAAATGACATTTGGTTTAAAATACATAAAATATGAATGCTTTAAATCATAAAACTATAGTCAGTAGCAAGAGCTGTTTGCCAGGTGTTTGGGGCATCCATTCCTTTAAACAGAGTCTCAGAACTTTCATAAGTCAAATGGAAGAAATTAGAAACATACAGATTTTATTCTAAAATAACTGATATTTTAGAAATGAAGTAAAAAATCCTGTGAGAAGTTACTTCTAAAATATTAATGTGTTCCAATTATTTGGTGGGATGTTGAAATTCAGATTAGGAGTGGGGTGATCTTTCTCCTCCTGGCAAAAGCTTTAGCTTCTGAAAAACATCGTTGAAATCAAGTTTCACTTCCTTATTGAAAATTCATTGAATCTAGAAAATGTATGAAAATGGAAATCAACTTTTTAATGGAACTGTTAATTGACATTTAGATGGATTATCTGAGGATTATATGAGATAATTGGAGTAACATAATTTCCATATATGCAATAAACACTAGATAATTATTAACTGCTATTATGTTGTTATTATTGCCTTTAATCCAGTGCTTGATTCTAAATATGTGGCCTGTCCGAGGTTTCTTCTCTCTAAATCTGCGGTTGTGGAGATTGGTGTATAGATATTTCCTTTTGATGGGAAAAGTTGCTCCCCATGTGGGATCCCTCAGTTGTTCAATGAAAGGCTACATCCTGCGTCCCAAAATCAAACATCTTACAGCTTATTAGGGGTATCACTATTGAAACATTTCATACTATTTCTCTTGGGTTACAGCTTCACACAATAATCATCTCATTTAATCATCCCGACATTATTTTTACAATACCTAAAAATGTCAACACTTAGGAACATTATATATTTTTCTGTTAATATTACTGCTACATAGGGAAAATACCAGAATCCCAATCTAGAGTTTTCTTTCTTTTTTTGACTTCTAAGTTTGGAGGTACAAGTGCAGGTTTGTTACACAGGTAAACGTGTGTCATGGGGGTTTTTTGTACAGACTATTTTGTCACCCAGGTATTAAGCCTAGGACACATTAGTTATTTTTCCTGATCCTCTCCTTCCTCCCAGCCTCCACCATCTTATAAGCCCCAATGTGTGTTGTTCCGCTGTATGTGTTCATGTGTTCTCATAATTAATTTAGCTCCCAGTAATAAGTGAGAACATGTGGTATTTGGTTTTCTGTTCCTGCATTAGTTTCCTGAGGATAACGGCCTCCAGCTCCATCCATGTACCTGCAAAGGACATGATCTCATTCTTTTTATGGCTGCATAGTATTCCATGGTGTATATGTACCACACTTTATTTATCTAGTCTGCCATTGATGGGCATTTAGGTTGATTCCATGTCTTTGCTATTGTGAACATATGCATGCATGTGATTTTATAACAGAATGATTTGTATTCCTTTTGATATACACCCAGTAATGGGATTGCTGGGTCAAATGGTATTTCTGTCTTTAGGTCTTTGAAGAATTGCCACACTGTTTTCCACAATGGCTGAACTAATTTACATTCCCACCATCGGTGTATAAATGTTGATTTTTCTCCACAACCTCATAAGCATCTGTTATTTTTGACTTTTTAATAATCCATTTCAAGTTCAGTGCTTTTTGCATTCTATAGGATAGCTCAGTAAACTTTCTAACATTTTGAATGAATGTAGTGCTTACTCTATATCTATTGTCCAGTACTTATCAGAGCACTTCATATAAAGCCAACACTGTGCTGGAAGCAGTTTGGGAATTTTACAAGTCAGTTGTTACAAACAATTAGCTCGAAACTGGGCACGGTGGGAATATTTTCACCCCACATAACTTGATAAATGCTACAAATCTACCTCTCCAAAATAAAATAAAAGCACTGATTGTTAAACATTTACCCAAAAAACACTGGAAGTCACTCAATAATTCAATGGTGAATGAATATTCTGTCTTCTAACCAATTATCTTCCTTTGAACATATCATCCAATTTTAAAACTAAAATTATCAGTTTTCAATTATGGAAAATTCCACAGAACTGATGCAGTCTAAGTCATAATATTTTTAGAATAAATGGAAACTATCACTATATGTTAATGGTGAAAATAAAGTCTATCCATTTAATTAACGTTAAAATTATAAATTTTTAAATAGCAATACTTTGAAGATTGTGATAGAATTCTTATGCCTTTTTGCTTATTTTTTTTGAAGAAAATTAGTACTGTAAACTTACTCAGATGTGAGTAATGGTTCCCTTATCATAAAAATCACTGTAATATTTTCCTGCTGGAGGTTTTGGAGAGCTCAGTTTACCTCCTGGAAGCCACTGCCCTCAGCATGTGCCCAAAGAACATGCAGGCATTCTACTGACACAACTATTTCAAATGGTATCGTCAACTAGTAAAGGGATCATTTATGCAGCATTTGGGCCTGGGAAGAAGATAGTTGATCTTCAGTTTGGAAGAAAAATTGTATAGAAAGCTTTTGATACTCTGCCTAAAATAATCTGAGTGCTTTTTTATACTATTGGAAGGTCTCTGTTGTTTCATTTACCATAAAGGTTGCAGCAGGCATTTCTTAGGCTGAAAGAATGAGAAAGGAAGGCAATTAGCATTTATTAAGCTTCTGATATTAGGCAGGTGCTTTACATATATTAGTTACTTAATCCTTACTATAGCCCTGTGAAGTGTTATCATCATTTTATATGTGGATAACTAAAGCTCAGAAGAGTTAAGCAACTCATGTAAAATTATGCAATTAGTAAGTGTAAAAAGGAGCAAAGAAACGTGAGGGAATAGGAATGGGGAGTACATGGAGAATGTGTTAGTACTATGGTGGGGCAAAAATGCATATATGTGTGTTTGTTTATATGTATACATGTTATTAAAATGTGTGTGTGCATGTGTGTGTAAAACCCTGGTACTCAACATTAGGTTTGTTTGATTCCTAAAATATTAAAAGAATATATCAGGCACATATAGGCACCTGCACATTGCATTTGGTTTAAACCTTACAGCAATCTTTGTTGCAGAGACAAGGTCACTGAGGTTTAGGGAGGTTATGTAATGTCTGAGTAAATGTATGAGCCATAAGAATATAGTCAAATTACACCATCATTTAGCAGCACTTTTTGTGATGTAATTGGGCTAGAGTGTTAGAGTAGATGGGTGGTTGGTAAGTTCTATTCAGAGCCAGGAGAGATGATGTCTTTGTCTATTGTGCATGCAGATAAAAATGGCGTCAGCATGGCCCACGCCTGTAATTCCAGCACTTTGGGAGGCCGAGGCGGGTGGATCACAAGGTCAGGAGATTGAGACCATCCTGGCTAACACGGTGAAACCCCGTCTCTACCGAAAATACAAAAAAATTAGCCGGGCGCGGTGGCGGGCGCCTGTGGTCCCAGCTACTCTGGAGGCTGAGGCAGAAGAATGGCGTGAACCCGGGAGGCGGAGCTTGCAGCGAGCTGAGATCGCGCCACTGCACTCCAGCCTGGGAGACAGAGCGAGACTCCTTCTCAAAAAAAAAAAAAAAAAAAAAAAAAATAGTGTCAGCCAGCCTGAAACCCCATGAAAATACCTTGGTGACAGTGGAAGCCTAAACCTAAACCTTTCTTCACAGAGAGAAGAACAGGACATGGAGACAACTGGTGGCTTGTCGTCAGCTTTCTTCATTGATTGCATAACCTTTGCTCATGGAAATGGAGGAGAAAAGACAGGCTTCTGGGCAGCCTGGTTCTGGAAACTAAGGAATGGAGAGAGCTGCATTATTGCAACTAGGCATCCCTATATAAGAGGACAATATCCTGGCACGTTAATAGTTATCCCTAGGTAAAGAGGGAAGGACAAGGGGTAGAGAAAGAATTTAAAAAGTAAAAGAAAACGGAGGAAAGGGAGAGAAAGATATTTATTGACATTTATTATAAATAGTGAACTATTTATAATGAACATCCCAGACACTATTTATAAGTTCATTAATTTGATATTCATGGGAGGTCCATAATGTAGACATATTAAGCTGAATATCAATTTTTATTTACATGCAAGATACTCAGGTAAAATGTGGTTAGTTAGCTTGGTCACAGAGCTACCAAGTAATGGGTTTGCATCCAAATACAAAGCACTGTAACTCCAAGTAAAAAGAATTATTGTTTGTGAATACTCTCAACCTGAGAGACACAGGGTATTTAACTGACATATAAGAATCATGACAAAATTGCAAAGCAGAGATTGAAATCCTTCTTTTATGACTAAAAAATCTGAGACAAGAGGACATACCAGTCTTTTTCAAAGTCATGTTTACAAATTATGGTCTCAGGATTTGAAAACTGGTATTCCTGACTACAAAGCTTATGAGCTTTTTTTCTTACTGTATTCTTACTGTATTCTCAGATTGCAGGAAATCTATTTCCACAAGCATATTATCCTTTAAGACCATAGCTCTCCTTCCTGAAATTGCAAGTACTGCTAGCAACTTAGAGCTCTTAAAGTCAACGTCTCAGCCATGTGTGTGACCTCAAAGCATTTTCGTTATTAATGATGTCATGATTTTCTCCACAGCAACACTCCCTTATGTTCTAGATTTCGTGAGTGAAAAACATTAAAGCCACATGGAAGGAAGTTGGTGGCATATAAAAACAGAAAAAATTCTTTTTCCAAAGCACAATTTTGAAAAGACTGGCATTTTAGAAATACTGAGAAATTAAGAATTATAAAGACTAACACACTCAGGGTGCTAGAAAGGGACATGGAGACTTATTATGGCTGTATCACATTTATACAGTGGGAGGTGAGGGACAGGGAGTAAGATCTGTTCTCTATGGTATTTACTATCAGTGACACTTTACAAACTTCTGCACTTGACAAGCTTATTTATAAAGATAACAATACTCTTAGATGATGTACATACCAAGCCCTAGATAAGTGTTTTACATACCTCACCTGAATTAATCCTTATAATAACCTTAGTAGAAAACTATACTTATTGAGGTTAGCTTCTTCCTCCCAAAGCTAACAAGTGGCTGGACTCAAATTTGAACTTGACCCTGCCTGACACCAAAGTTCTGCATTCAAAATAAGCACATTTAATTGGACCATTTGTCTAAGGGTTGCCCACATATATTTGTTTTCTATAGTTCTCTGATCTATTAGTTTAGCTATTAAAAGCATAATTAGTCTATTCCTGAGTAAGGTAAGGAAAGGGCTGTGAAAACACAAAGGGCACGTTAAAAATAACTACATTAAGCAAATCACTTCCCTTCACTGGACCTCAACTGTACAGTAGGGAGATTTTAAAAGATAACTGCAAAGATCTTCAAGGAAATGTGTTTGAGAGGCACCTGGGTGATGGAAAGTGGGTACCAGTTTCAAGTCACTGTTGCACGAGCTCTATCTCAGCTCTGACACTTGCTAGCTCCGTGACTCTGGGCAAAAGATTACATCTGTCTGCACCTTCATTTCCTCAACTTTAAAATAGGAATAAAAACACCAACCTGTGAGTTACCATAGGCTTAATGGGAAAAAATGTGTTGGAAATATCCCACACAATTTCTGGAAAATATGATCAACACATTTTGTTTTCTTGCATTTCCCTCTTAACAAGAACCTTGTGAGAGGTTCTTGAAAGAATAAAGAAGGGAGAAGATCAATTCTTCAGATGAATTATATGATGCAGACCATTGACACATGAAAATATAACATCTGAGCAGTGGTTTGTAGTTCTCCTTGAAGAGGTCCTTCACATCCCTTGTAAGTTGGATTCTTAGGTATTTTATTCTCTTTGAAGCAATTGTGAATGGGAGTTCACTCATGATTTGGCTCTCTGTTTCTCTGTTATTGATGTATAAGAATGCTTGTGATTTTTGTACATTTATTTTGTATCCTGAGACTTTGCTGAAGTTGCTTATCAGCTTAAGGAGATTTTGGGCTGAGACAATGGGGTTTTCTAGATATACTATCATGTCATCTGCAAACAGGGACAATTTGACTTCCTCTTTTCCTAATTGAAAACTCTTGATTTCTTTCTCCTGCCTAATTACCCTGGCCAGAACTTCCAAAACTATGTTGAATAGAAGTGGTGAGAGAGGGCATCCCTGTCTTGTGCCAGTTTTCAAAGGGAATGCTTCCAGTTTTTGCCCATTCAGTATGATATTGGCTGTGGGTTTGTCATAAATAGCTCTTATTATTTTGAGATACGTCCCATCAATACCTAATTTATTGAGAGTTTTTAGCATGAAGGGTTGTTGAATTTTGTCAAAGGCCTTTTCTGCATCTATTGAGATAATCATGTGGTTTTTGTCTTTGATTCTGTTTATATGCTGGATTACATTTATTGATTTGCATATATTGAACCAGCCTTGCATCCCAGGGATGAAGCCCACTTGATCATGGTGGATAAGCTTTTTGATGTGCTGCTGGATTCTGTTTGCCAGTATTTTATTGAGGATTTTTGCATCAATGTTCATCAAGGATATTGGTCTAAAATTCTCTTTTTTTGTTGTGTCTCTGCCAGGCTTTGGTATCAGGATGATGCTGGCCTCATAAAATGAGTTAGGGAGGATTCCCTCTTTTTCTATTGATTGGAATAGTTTCAGAAGGAATGGTACCAGCTCCTCCTTGTACCTCTGGTAGAATTCGGCTGTGAACCCATCTGGTCCTGGACTTTTTTTGGTTGGTAAGCTATTGATTATTGCCACAATTTCAGCTCCTGTTATTGGTCTATTCAGAGATTCAACTTCTTCCTGGTTTAGTCTTGGGAGGGTGTATGTGTTGAGGAATTCATCCATTTCTTCTAGATTTTCTAGTTTATTTGCGCAGAGGTGTTTGTAATATTCTCTGATGGTAGTTTGTATTTCTGTGGGATCGGTGGTGATATCCCCTTTATCATTTTTTATTGCATCTTTTGGATACAAACAAATGGAAGAACATTCCATGCTCATGGGTAGGAAGAATCAATATCATGAAAATGGCCATACTGCCCAAGGTAATTTACAGATTCAATGCCATCCCCATCAAGTTACCAATGACTTTCTTCACAAAATTGGAAAAAACTACTTTAAAGTTCATATGCAACCAAAAAAGAGCCCGCATCGCCAAGTCAATCCTAAGCCAAAAGAACAAAGCTGGAGGCATCACACTACCTGACTTCAAACTATACTACAAGGCTACAGTAACCAAAACAGCATGGTACTGGTACCAAAACAGAGATATAGCTCAATGGAACAGAAAAGAGCCGTCAGAAATAATGCCACATATCTACAACTATCTGATCTTTGACAAACCTGACAAAAACAAGAAATGGGGAAAGGATTCCCTATTTAATAAATGGTGCTGGGAAAACTGGCTAGCCATATGTAGAAAGCTGAAACTGGATCCCTTCCTTACACCTTATACAAAAATCAATTCAAGATGGATTAAAGACTTAAATGTTGGACCTAAAACCATAAAAACCCTAGAAGAAAACCTAGGCATTACCATTCAGGACATAGGCATGGGCAAGGACTTCATGTCTAAAACATCAAAAGCAATGGCAACAAAAGCCAAAATTGACAAGTGGGATCTAATTAAACTAAAGAGCTTCTGCACAGCAAAGGAAACTACCATCAGAGTGAACAGGCAACCTACAAAATGGGAGAAAATTTTCGCAACCTACTCATCTGACAAAGGGCTAATATCCAGAATCTACAATGAACTCCAACAAATTTACAAGAAAAAAACAAACAACCCCATCAAAAAGTGGGCGAAGGATATGAACAGACACTTCTCAAAAGAAGACATTTATGCAGCCAAAAAACACATGAAAAAATGCTCACCATCACTGGCCATCAGAGAAATGCAAATCAAAACCACAATGAGATACCATCTCACACCAGTTAGAATGGCATCATTAAAAAGTCAGGAAACAACAGGTGCTGGAGAGGATGTGGAGAAATAGGAAGACTTTTACACTGTTGGTGGGACTGTAAACTAGTTCAACCCTTGTGGAAGTCAGTGTGGCGATTCCTCAGGGATCTAGAACTAGAAATTCCATTTGACCCAGCCATCCCATTACTGGGTATATACCCAAAGGACTATAAATCATGCTGCTATAAAGACACATGCACACGTATGTTTATTGCGGCATTATTCACAATAGCAAAGACTTGGAACCAACCCAAATGTCCAACAACGATAGACTGGATTAAGAAAATGTGGCACATATACACCATGGAATACTATGCAGCCATAAAAAATGATGAGTTCATGTCCTTTGTAGGGACATGGATGAAATTGGAAATCATCATTCTCAGTAAACTATCACAAGAACAAAAAACCAAACACCGCATATTCTCACTCATAGGTGGGAATAGAACAATGAGAACACATGGACACAGGAAGGGGAACATCACACTTCGGGGACTGTTGTGGGGTGGGGGGAGGGGGGAGGGATAGCATTGGGAGATATACCTAATGCTAGATGACGAGTTGGTGGGTGCAGCGCACCAGCATGGCACATGTATACGTATGTAACTTACCTGCACGTTGCGCACATGTACCATAGAGCCTAAAGTATAATAATAATAATAATAAAGGAAAAAAAAAGAAAATATAACATCTGCTTCTCCCTGTTTTTGTTTCTGTTTTCTCTAATAAGCAGAATGAAAGTGAATAAATCTGGGAATGAGAAAGTAACATTAGTTAGGAAAAATCAAAACCCAAGGAAGATTACGAGGAAAAATTTTATCTTATTCCTTCCTTTGGCACTCAGGTGAGCCTCTATTCTCAAGTCTAATTATTCATTAAAGAAATATTAACTTGGAACCCACTAAGTGACAGGTCCTATTTTTGGCTCCAAGAGTAAATGGGAACCTAGATAAAGTCCCTGTCCTCAACGTTCTAAAGGTAAGACCTTAGGGATACAAGCAAATAATTTTTTATTTTAATGCAGTGCAAAAAAAAAAAAAAAAAGAGTGCTCTGATAGGGACAGGCCAACTTGCACATAACCTGTATCTGAGAGGCCAGCAGGGGCAATGACATATAAAACTAGAGAAGAAGGCACATTTTAATTGAAGAAAAATGGAAGGACCGTGAAGCACTGATGCTTTGGCTTGAGAATGGATGGATAGGAGAGCCTTAGATGCCTAGGCAGAGATCTAGGTCTTTATTTCAAGGATATGGAGCATTCAAGAAGTAATGTGACATGGCCAGAAGCAATGACTACAGCACCACATGCAAACAGACAATGTGTGTGTGTGTCTGTGTGTGTGTATGTGTGCATGCACACATATGAAGATGAGAGACAGGTCTGGGTCTATGTAGCATGTCTGGTAATAATTTTCTCTTGGAACACTGCTGCAGCCCTGGGCTCTCCTTTAACCTGCTCTGGCCATTTGTTTTATCAGATAATCTATTTCCATTCTCTTTTGTGTAGCTACTTTTTGCTCCTTAAGATATATTTTTTCCCACTGTCAATTCTCCTAAAAACTCCCTTATTTATCTCTCAGGGGACCAGCTCATTTGCTTCAGTACACATTGTTGAGACCCACGCAATCTCCCCCAGTGCCAGTTTTAGTACAGGTTTCTTATCCTTCCTTTGAAAGCCACTTCAGGTGCTTTCTCTTCTTCCCCAAACAGCACAGAGGCTGAAACAGGTGAGGATTCATCGAGAAGAATGGTCAGTGGTTAATAGGCATGGCCGGAAAGTTTCCATCAAACACGTTCTTTTACATAGTTCATAAAGCTCCAAGCGGCTCTGGGAAATGGAAAATGGCCCAAGGAGAAATGGCTAGGTGTCTCATTCAGAGGCTGCCTCATGTACAAAACACCTCAAATCCACCCTCTTCTTTGCAGGTTAGAAAAATAACAGTTTTTAATTATATATACACACACACCATGGGTAGTAGTGAGCAAGAACTCACTGCCCCACACTTTCCACCCCCATCCAGCTCCACATAGTTAAGCACTTTTAATTTCTTGAACTTTCTTTGCATTTTTTCTAATAGTTACTCATTTTTAAATATGCCTATTCTATTATTTCATAATTTCTCACTTTGAGACATTTTTGGTTGACTTCAGAACTCCAGAACACTTCCACCCAACCTTCTCTCCATCCTTCATCCACTAGGTGTGACACTCTCTCTGCTTTCCATGGTTCCCTCCCCATTTTTATCTCATAGGCATTCTTCCTAATTAGATGATGGCATGTGTAATCGAATTTTGACATCTCCTTCCTGGAAGTTCTGGATTAAGAGAGTATCTTTCCTAAATTCTGTGACTGCCACAAGATAAAGTCTAGATTCCTCAGCAAAGCACACACAGCCCTGTACAGCTATTACTAGCCAACACCCATTTCAAGCTGTCTCATCATACATGAATCCAGACTTCCCAATGATCACCACCCACTCCTTCCTCTTGTTCTTTGTACATGCCATTCCCTTTCTCATTTCTGGAATTCCTTCTTTTCTCTTGCCTACCTGGGAAACTTCTCATTATTCAGGAATGTGTTCAATCACCCTCTCTCACCCCCAACCTGTAGGAGGGGCATGATGTCCCCTGATGTTCCTGTCACCCTCACAGCACTCTGCTGAGGTCTATTGCAGTTTTGACCACAAAGTGGGATGGATTTTTTTTTATGTGTTTGGCTCCCACCTGGACTAATGATCTTAGAAGGCAAGCTGCATCCCCCATATCACTTCCTCTTCTGTCAATTGGGAGTAAAGGAATGAGGTTGTTGTGAAGAGAGAGACCTGTATTGAAATCCTGGCATTTAATAGGTGAAATCACTTCAAAAAGTGACATTCAATAAGTGACATCACTTATTGGTTGCTTGACTTAGATCATGTGACTTAGTTTTTTGAAGCCAAATGAGGCTTCTCTGGCAAATGAGGACAACAACACTAAGGGTGTCTTTAGACCTGCTACAGAGAATATCATGCTTACTCCTTCATGGAGAGACTCCTGCATAGCCCTAAACTCTGAAGTTTGATTTGATGTGCAACTAAATGGGATTCTGGGGTTGCATCCTTGGAGGGAAGGAAGGGTGAGTATATTTTGTATGCTAGATGGAAAGTGAACCAAATATTTGGCAATGAAAAGAGGAACTATGTAGCTTATTGTGTCTCCCAAATATTTCTGGGTCCCTCTTTTTCCAGGCAGATGGTAGGACTGTACATCCTTGGCTTCTCGGAAGTAATTCTGGCCATGTAACTTTCTTTGGTGAATGGAATGTGATCAGGCCATATAGATTCCTTCTGGGCAGAGTGTTAAAGGCTGACATGTGATCCATCTTCTCACTCTGTGTCCCACTGCTGTGCATCTGGTGATGTTCTAGACAGTGGCTGTTCTATCAGTCTGCTTTTTAGAGGGAGGGCATTGCAGAACAGGGTTAGAGCCAATCCATTATGAACTTTGTTCATAAGCAAAAAATTAGCCTCTATTTTTTCAACCACTGAAATTGCAGGGCTGTTTGTCACACACGGTAGGAAAAATTCGAGGTGGTTTCATTACGTTTACTCCCTGGTGTTACTCCCAGTCCTTTACATGGCAAAAGGGATTTTGCAGATGTAATTAAGACTATAAGTAACTGATAAGGAGATTACCTGGGTGGGCCTAATCTAACTGCATGAGTCCTTTAAGAGAATTGTCTCTGGCTGGTGGCAGAAGAAATTAGTTTTCAAGTGTGAGGGGCATTCAATGCAAGGGAGATTTTTGCTGCTGAGATGGGAGGGATCATACAGAAAGACCTGAGAATGGCTTCTAGGAGCAGAGAGTGCCCCCAAACAGTCAGCAAGAAGTTGTCATCAGCCAACAACTCAAATGAGCTTGGAAGTGAATTCTTTCCCAAAAACTCCAGACAGGCGCCCTGCCTGCTGGACACTTCTATTTAAGCCTTGTGAGACCACACAGAGAGAACTAAGGCTCATGAATATTTCTGATCTATGAGCTAATAAGCTATGAACTAATAAATAGGTGACTTTTAAGCTGCTCATTTTGTGCATTTGTGATGAAGGTATGGGAAACCAATACATTAAAACACCACATCCTACCCCACCTAGACTGATACACAATTCAAATTTGTGGTGAGGATGAGTCCACTCTTAAGTGTTTTTAAGGCAGAGACTGTGTCTTAAAGCAATTGTTTATTGAGAACCAAGAAAAGTGCCTGAAAATGATGTGTGCTTATTACTCATGACTTTAATCAAACAGAGGATAAGATTAATGCAATGTGTTTAGCAAAGTGTCAGATGTATACTCAATAAAATTTCTTGTAAGCATGTTATAAAAATCACTGGTGTAGATTGGAAAATGTATCACAGCTTTGAGAAATGTATCACAGCGTTGAGAAATGGTTAACTCTTTCCTCCACTCTTTTCAAACCACATTACAGCAGTATATAATTGGAATTATATATGTGTGTGTATGTGTGTGTGTGTATATATATGTATATATACACACATATATATACACATGTATACACACATACATATACTATACCTGAATACATAATATGGGAATAAGCAAAACTACATCCTTGAGAGTCATGGATCACTAATGTTTTCAGTTCCTCAAGAATCCTTCTCTGAACCCTCAGAGTAGATGGAGTAGGTGGAGTCTTCTGGTTATATTTTTTCAAAGCATCCTCTATCTTTCCTCTAATCAATTTTCTCAACTATAATCAAATAATTATTTGTGTAATTGACTACTTAAAGTCTGGCTACTCCCTCTAAGGACATCAACCATGTTTGGTTGATTGAAGTTATTTTTCTGTGACATCTTCTACTTCTTGACATATAGTAAATGTTCGATGTAAAATCCCAACAGAGAAGAGGAGCAAGCCAGGAAAGAACAGGTTCAATCTTCAGTAATGTAAATGCTGCACAGGGCAGGACTTATTCTTCCAAGGATATGTAAAGGAAGAGGAACACTGGCCAGCAGGCTAGGGACAGGACATTAGGACATCATTCTGTGTAAAGGATGCTAGTTGAGTTTTTAGCTAGTTGAGCTCTAATCCAATGAGCTAGGGTTCTGGGGACTGGAGGACAAGCAAAAAAAAAATCCAAGTGGTAAATTCTGGCCTTCAGATTAGGCTGATACAATGAGAGTTGTAGGAAAACCTGGTTAGAAACCAAGTGGGCTTCCAGTTGATTCATTCTGAGATTCTAGTGTCAGGTCTGTTTGACAACTGTGACCTAGCACAAGAGAAACAAATTGTTTCTGCGTCAGGAGATCAGATGTGGGTCTGGGGAAGGGAATTAATTCTAAGACTCATAAGATACTTGATAACTATAGATGACACTTACCTAGTGTGTTGGGAATAGGAACTGGTTAGGCACTTTATGTGTTGTCATATTTTTATCTATAGAGAAACTCTTAGAGGGAAGTGCTAATAGAATCTTCATTTTAAATATGAGAACTTGAAGCACAGTTTCTCAAAATTATAAAGCCAGTATCAAGGTCATAAGGCTGATCAGTGGTAAAACATGGCAGTCTGCAGGCTGAGGCCACAATCTAACATCATCTCAGTGTGAGGTGATGAAAGGGAGTGTGTGCTGGAAGCCACAAAGAGATGAAATCTGGTCCTACTATTTTGCAGCTGGGCTAACGTAAACAAATTTATTAACCTTTCTGAGCTTTGTTTGTCCTTTTCTACAAAGTAGGCACAATTATACTTAAGTCCAGGAGTGGTGATGGGATTAGATAATCATAATCATGGAAAGTGTTCAACATAGCAGATTTTCAACCCGTTACATAGCCCCTCAACCTTCTGCCTCTTTAGGGATTGACTTCTGCATCTGAGGGGGCCTTTATCTACTTGCAGAGAGCCTCAGACCTTACCCAGCTGGGAAGGTTAAGGAAAAAGAGAGGTGAGAAAATCAAGAATTGCCTGCCTTGCTATTTCTGGCCTATTTGCTTGCTGCTGAATGAAGATAATAGTGCTTAGCTTACAGGGTTTTTATGAAGATCATATGAGATCATTTTTGTAAGAGTGCTCTACAAATGTAATGTAAGGGCATGTCAGGTATTATTATTCCTTCAATTTTGTCTCATTCAACAGAAAAGAAGACAGAAAGAATCCCAAAGCCAGAGCATTGTTAGGAGACAGATTTGTGTTTTCAATTGTTCTTCTCGGAAATTCTAAAAGTAGTTTCAGCCTGAATGAGTATTGAAGCGATTTCAATTTCCTTTTAAATTGAGAGATTCCAAAACTCTGTGATTTAGGCCCTCTGGAAAAACCACTGAAGCTGTCTTCCTGCTTTCAGTTTTAACCAAGTACTTGACACTCAGCTGAAAGTAAAAAAAAATAATGTCTTCAATAATGGTTAACCATTGTAGAAAGACAAGCAAGTGCACCCATTGAGGAACTGCTCTGGTTTGAAGAACCAAATTCATTATGTTGGTTTCCAAGGTCCATTATAGTCTGAAACCTATTTTATTTTTCACTCTGCCTTTCCCCTCCAGCTTCCAGTCCCAACTTTGTTTGCACTGATCTACTCACCACTCAGTTGATATATCATCATTCAACCCCAATGCCTCTGTGCTTTAATTGGTGCTTTTTCTCTGCCTAGAATGAATGCATTTCCCACCACCAGCCTTCCCACACCATGTATAGACTTCCCTATCCTGAAATCAGAATTTATGTTTTCTTCCCCTGTGTTTGCCCTGGAGTCATTTATCCAGCCAACCATCCCCTCCCTTCCTTCCCCTATCCATCTCTCCATTCATCCTTCTCTTTCTCTCCTCCTCTGTCAACCAGCATCTGACAGTCTCCTGTATTCCTGGCACTGTCCAAAATCTTAAAGCCCTACAAAAGGGTAAAAAACCAAATGAGCCAACAAAACACTAGTGCTCAGTCTTCAAATGGCCCTTTATTTAATATGAGTAATTACAAAATATTGTGGTCACAGTGAAAAGATAAGAAGAGTTATGGGTGCAGCACACCAGCATGGCACATGTATACATATGTAACTAACCTGCACATTGTGCATATGTACCCTAAAACTTAAAGTATAATAATAATAAAAAAAAGAAAAAAAAAAGAAAATGGTTACAGCTGAAAACAGAAAAATATTTTCTCATGGGAAAATCAAATAAGACTTCAGATAGGAGGTGATATTCCCATTTACCCCTTTTGAAGAATGAATATGAAATTGTCATATGGAGCACCTAAATTGCAGCAAATTTCATACTGTTATATGCTACTTGAATATGTGGCTTCCTACCTCTGTTATTCTGGGAGTCACTAGAGAGTATAAGTCATAATTTTTGTAGATACTGGATATTCATATTCATACCTTGTCAGATGCATAGTCTGCAAGTATTTTCTACTATTCTATAGGTTATCTGTTTACTTTATTGTAATTTCTTTTGCTTTTCAGAAGCTTTGTAGTTTATGTCCCATTTATCTATTTTTTTGTTGTTGTTGCATTTGTCTTTCGGGTCTCAGTTTAAAAATGTTTTGCCTAGATTAACATTCAGAAGACTTTTCCCTAGGTTTTCTTTTAGTATTTTTGGCTAAGTCTTTAATTTATCTAGAGTTGATTATTGTATATGATGACAGATAGGGGTTCAGTTTCATTCTTCTGCATATGACAATTCAATTTTCTCAGCACAATTTATTGGAAAGAGTGTCCTTTCCTTGGTGTATGTTTTTGCCATCTTTGTCAAGCATCAGTTAGCTGTATTCACAAGTACCATAATGTTTTGGTTACTATAGCTTTGAACTATAATTCGAAGTCAGGAAATGTGATGCCTCCAGATTTGTTCTTTTTGCTTAAGATTTCTTTGGCAACATCATCCACAACAACTAAAAACTCTATTAAAAAGTGGGCAGAGGACATGAATAGACATTTTTCAGAAGAAGACATACAGATGGCCAAGAAGCATATGAAAAAATGCTCAACATACTTAATCATCAGAGAAATGTAAATCAAAACCACAATAAGATACTGTCTCACATCAGCCAAAATGGCTACTATGAAAAAGATGAAAAATAACAGATGTTGGCAGGATGCATAGAAAAGGGAATGCTGATACACTGTTGGTACTAATGTAGATTAGTACAAGCTCTATGAAAAACAGTATGATGATTTTTCAAAGAACTAAAAATAGGACTGGCATTTGATCTAGCAATCCCACTACTAGGTATCTACCCAAAAGAAAATAAACCATTATATAAAAAAGATACCAGCACTTATATGTTTATTATAACACTATTCACAATAGCAAGGATATAAAGATGTGGAATCAACCTGAGTGTCCATCAATGGATGATTGGATATATATTTTTATATATGGAATACTACTCAGCCATAAAAAAAGAATGAAATCATGTCTTTTGCAGCAACATAGATAGAACTGGAGGCCATTATCCTAGGTGAAATAACTCAGAAACACTAAGTCAAATACCACATGTTCTCACTTATAAATGGGAGCTGAATTATGTGTACACATGGACATAGAGTATGGAATAAAAGACAGTGGAGACTCAGAAGGGTGGGAAGTTATAAGGGGGATGAAAGATGAGAAATTGCCTAGTGGGTACAATTTACATTATTTGAATGATGTTTACACCAAAAGCCCAGACTTCACCACTATGCAACATATCCATATAAGAAAATTGCACTTTTGTCTTTTTTTACATACAACAAAAAATGACTTATTCATTCATAGTCTTTTAAGGAATTCCTGGCACACCAAAATGAATAGATAGACAGATATATGGTGATGTTTTAGGGAGAGGAAAATATTTTCTTTTTCTTGACATATAGGAGCTCATGATGACAATATAAGACAAAAACCAGGCTTAGAGATGAGCACTAAGAAGAATCTCATGCTACATTATGAAACAATAATAATAACTAATGCTTATTAAGCACTTAATAGGTTACAGACACTTGCTGAATATTTTCCCTGTATTACCATAATCTATAAAACAATCTTGGATACGGAGTTTATTATTATCTCTATTTTAAGCTGAAAAGACTGAGACACAAAGAGGTGAAGCAGCTTTCTTATGTCACAGACTTATGATTCAGCTAAGATTTAACTCTGGCATCAGTAGCATTCCTGTACATTAATAGTATCCAAGCCAAGAGCCAAATCAGAAATGAAATCCCATTCACAGTTGCCACAAAAAGAATAAAATATCAAGGAATACCGCTAACCAGGGAGCTGAAAGGTCTCTACAAGGAAAACTGCAAAACACCGATCCAAGAAATCAAAGCTGACACAAACAAATGAAAAAAAAATTCCATGCTCATGAATAGGAAGAATCAATATCATTAAAGTGCCCATACTGCACAAAGAAATATATAAATTCAATGCTATTCTTATTAAGCTACTGAAATTCTCTACAGAACTAGAAAAAACCATTATAAAATTCATATAGAACCAAAAGAGAGCCCAAATAACCAAGAAGATCCTAAGCAAAAAGAATGAAGCGAAGGCATCATGCTACCCAACTTCAAACTATACTATAGGGCTACAGTAACAAAAACAGCACAGTAGTAATACAAAAACAGACACATAGACTGATGGAACAGAAGAGAGAGCACAGAAATAAGGCCACACATCTATAACTATCTGATCTTCGATAAAGCTAACAAAAACAAGCAATGGGGAAAGAACTCCCTATTCAATAAATGGTGCAGGGATAAATGGCTATCCATATGCAGAAGATTAAAACTGGATCCCTACCTTATACCATATACAAAAATCAACTCAATATGGAGTAAAGACTTAAATGTAAAACCCAAAAGTATAAAAACCCTGGAAGACAACTTAGGCAATACCATTCTGGACATAGGAACAGGCAAAAGCAATCACAACAAAATTGAGAAATGTGATCTAATTAAACTAAAGGGTTTCTTCACAGCAAAAGAAACTATCAACAAAACAAACAGACAACCTACAGAATGTGAGAAAATATTCACAAACTACGCATATGAAGAAAGGTCTAATATCCAGCATCTATTAGGAACCTAAACAAATTTAGAAGAAGAAAAGAACCCATTAAAAAGTAGGCAAGAGACATAAGCAGACACTTTTAAAAAGAAGACATACATACAGCCAGCAAGCATATGA
Organism: Pongo abelii; assembly: GCF_028885655.2. Taxonomy (NCBI): domain Eukaryota; kingdom Metazoa; phylum Chordata; class Mammalia; order Primates; family Hominidae; genus Pongo; species Pongo abelii. Next base: position 147,605,290 of record NC_071992.2, on the reverse strand, counting down.
AAAAATCTCAACATCACTGATCATCAGAGAAATGCAAATCAAAACCACAAAGAGACACCATCTCACACCAGTCACAATGGCTATGATAAAAAAAAGTCAAAAAATACAGATGCTGGCTAGGTTGTGGAGAAAAAGGAACAGTTAAACACGTTGGTGGGAGTGTAAATTAGTTCAGCCAATGTGGAAAACATTGTGGTGATTCCTGAAAGAACTAAAAACAGAACTACCATTCAACCTAGCAATCCCATTACTGGGTAGATATCGAAAGGAATACAAATTATTCTATCATAAAGGCACATGCATGTGTATGTTCACTGCAGCACTGTTCATAATAGCAAAGACATAGAATCAACCTAAATGCCCATCAGTGGGAGACTGGATAAAGAAAATGTGGGATATATACACCATGGAATACCATGCAGCCACAAAAGAGAATGAGATCATGTCCTTTGTGGGAACTTGGATGGAGCTGAAGGCCATTATCCTTAGCAAACTAATGCAGAAACAGAAAACCGAAATACTGCATGTTCTCACTTACAAGTGGGAGCTAAACGATGAGAACACATGGACACAAACAGGGGGACAACACACACTAGGGCCTATTGGACGGTGGAGGTTAGGATGAGAGAGAGGATCAGGCAAAATAACTAATGGGTGCTAGGCTTAGTACCTGGGTGACAAAATAATCTATACAATAAACCCCTATAACACAAGTTTATCTATATAACAGACCTGCACATGTACTCCTGAACTTAAAATAATTTTTTTGTTTTAAAAAAAGACTTCTGCGTCACGCTTAGTAACTAGTTTTTTATCTTGGAGGTTGTAAGCAGAGCAAGAACATTTTCAGGTTAGTTTTCTCTACTGACCACTCTGATGGCATTGCAGATAATAGAATAGAGAGAATGAGATTGGCTGAAGGGAGCCCAAGAGAGTTACCGCAGTAATACAGGCATGAGGAGAGATGATGGGTGCCATGGTTTGAATGTTCCCTCCAAAACTTCATTTTGAAATCTAATTGTTACTGTGACAGTACTAAGGGGTAAGACCTTTAAGAGGTAATTAGGTGATGAGGGCTCTGCCTCATGAATTGATTAATATTGTTATCTTGAGAGTGAGTTAGTCATCATAGTAGCGAGTTTTTAACAAAAGCAGTAAGTTCAAACCTCCATTCTCTCTGTCTCACATGCTTGCTTGCCTTTCTGCGATGTTGATGCAGTACAAAAGCCTCTGTCAGATGCCAGCAGGATGCTCTTAGACTTCCCAGTCTCAAGAACCATAAGCCAAATAAATTCCTCTTTATTAAAACTTACCCAGTCTCAGGCATTCTATTATTGCTGCAAAAAGTAGACTAAGACAATGGGCCTTAAGCTAAGGTAGTGACAGTGGAGATGTCTAGACAGGGGCCATTTGAGAGACATTAGGAGTCACTGCAGGTTGATAACTGTCTGCAGATGGTGAGCAGAGGGTTGGAAGAAGTTGAGGTTGATCCTCCAGGTCCTGCTTCAGACATTGTGAAGTTGGCCACACCCGGAGGAGCAACACTCAGAAGAGAAAGCGGACGAGGCACTGGTGGAACCCTAATTGGTGATATCCTGCTGATGGTTGGATGTGTGAGTCTGAAGTTAAGAAAGTTCTGGTCTTGAAGACACATGCACACATATGTTTATTGCAGCACTGTTCACAGTAGCAAAGACTTGGAACCAACCCAAATTCCCATCAGTGATGGACTAGATAAAGAAAATGTGGCACATATACACCATGGGGTTCTATTCAGCCATAAAAAAGGATGAGTTCATGTCCTTTGCAGAGACATGGGTGAAATTGGAAACCATCATTCTCAGCAAACTAACACAAGAACAGAAAACCAAACACCGCATGTCCTCGCTGAAAAGTGGAAGTTGAACATGAGAACACATGGACACAGGGAGGGGAACATCACACACTGGGGCCTGTAAGGGGTTGGGGGCTAGGGGACGGATAGCATTAGGAGAAATACCTAATGTAGATGACGGGTTGATGGGTGCAGCAAACCACCATGGCATGTGTATACCTATGTAACAAACCTGCATGTTCTGCACGTGTATCCCAGAACTTAAAGTATAATAAATAAATAAATAAATAAATAAATAAAATAGAAACTTACCATAGTTAGTAAAGACATGATAATTAAAGCCATGTGGCTGATGGAATAACCCAGAAAGATAACAGAGTTTGCAGAGGGAAGAGGGACTTTGGCGTGTATAAATGATGGAAACAACCTGGAAGAGAGGAAAGAATTGAAGGTATATAAGGATAGTGGGGTCTAATCAGTGCAGCAAGGTTCCTGAGAGTGGAATTCAATCCACAATGCAAGAAGGTTAGCTTTATTTAGAGAAGGATGCATTGTCTGTGGTGTCAGAAGGGAATGAGGAAAATACAGATGCAGATGCAGGTAAGATGTGGGAGTTGTGCCTTGTATTTTCTCAGTGAAGTAGGAGGCAAGTTGATGTAATTAGATTGAGAAAGGAAGGTTTGAATGATCAGATATTTGGAAAAAAAACGGAGGTTTGAAATGAAGGTGTTCCAAAGCAGTGTGCAGGACCTGGTTAGAGTGAGAGGCTGAAAGCACATTGCAATTTCAGGGGAACCAGCCTATGCAGTAGAGCATGACAGGAGAGAATTAAGGCTGTTAAACCACCTGTGCCTTCGGTATTCCCTGATTTTAACATCTGCCTCATCCAGTCCCCAGCAGTACCAGCAACTGTCATAAAGACTGATGTTGAGGGATGGCGCCAACTTCCAGAGCATCCAACATCTGTTTTTATTCATTTGCTACTAGATTTCAGATCCCTTTTGAACCAGCATTGTGAAACATTTTAGAGAAACTGATAAACAATAGAGCTTTCACATTGGGTGAATGTGATTAGTTACATTTCTCTTAAGTAACAGGAAGAGACTTAAAATAAAACTCTTTGGATTATATTAATATACCACTAGGTTAAGGCTAACACATTTCTATTTAGTCAGAGAGAAATTTAAATCACCTTAAGTACTTATCTCCATACAGGCAGGCAAGTCTATGTTACTATGGCTTTTATTTCCATGGTAAATTTACATAAGGAATAGTAAGAGTTCTCTGAGCTTTGTAATTAGCCCTGAGTTGGAATCCTGGCATTGCCACAAACCAGCTGTGAGACTTTGGGGAAATTAGGCAAATGCAAATGCACTGCATGTTAATTTTCTCATCTGTAAAATGGGAGCTTTGAGGCATACCTTGGAGTATTGCACAAAATACTAGAAATAGTATATTTTAAACATCTAGAATACTGCTCAGTAACAAATATGTCACAATATTTTATTGTTATAAAAAGAATAAATGTTTATAAAAGGGATTCATACACTCAAGAGAAAAGAATGTATTTTATTCTTAAACAAAACCAAACACTGTCTTTATCCTGAACGGATGAGAATAATGGCAGCTGACTTGTCATGAAGTATAAAAAAATGAATTTTCCCTCCGTTCTTCTGGAAACCAGACAAAGAACTGGGTCGCTGCTGTTCTGGGGAGACAATTTAGGCTTAATGCAGTGATTAGACAAAAAAGAATAGACATCAGGCTGAGACTCTTCAACTGGCAACAGAATCTAACATCATCTTCTATTTGTTGTTTTGTGTTTGCTTTATTCATTACATTATTTTCAAGTTTATATTTCACTGATGGCAAGTGATTCTTATTTTCCATTTAAGATAGTAATTGATGTTCATTTTTTAAAATTTTATTATTATTATACTTTAAGTTTTAGAGTACATGTGCACAATGTGCAGGTTTGTTGCATATGTATACATGTGCCATGTTGGTGTGCTGCACCCACTAACTCATCATTTAGCATTAGGTATATCTCCTAATGCTATCCTTCCCCCCTCCCCCAAGATGTTCATTTTTAAAGTGAAAATTTTATAGTAAAAAGTGAATCAGTTAAAAGAGAAATACTAAATATCAGTGTTTTGCATATAAGGGAAATATCCTAAATATGACAAAGAAATGATTGATATTTAAGAAATACGGGCTCAGTTAAGGAGAAGTCTGCCTACTCTTCAATCTCTTCATCTCTCACCTGTTATGGTTTTGCATTCATGAGGGAGTCAGATAGATTCAGTATTTGATAACTTGATGACAGTGATTCTCAAAAGGGGACAACTCTCCAAAATGCGTTTTAGAAAGGTATAGTGAACATTTTCGTTTATCTCCCAAATTGGGCATAGTGATCAATATTTTATGTGTGGAAATCAGGTTGCTGTGTGTTCTGCATTGCCAGGGACAGCCCCTCACATAAAAAAACTGTTTCTCATTCCATATCATTTTCAAAGTTTCTACTCTGTACTTTTTAACAAATGCTTTTAATTATTACACACACACACACACACACGCATGATTGTAATTTTCATGGTACTAAAATAAACTTAATTGTCCAGGAATGCAGCTACCATGCAAAATGAGAAAATATTTTGTTATTTTTAGAATGTTACTATGGTTTGTTCCCCACTGAGAATCACCAACAGTAATGACTTTGTGATATTTGAGTTGCCAAGATAATACACTTAGATACATCTGTGTTTGTAGCTGTCATATTCTGGTGAGCCTGTGATCCTGGAAACATCTGACAATGTGTTAAGCCTTCTAGAATATTCATATGTCAGTAATCACAGATAAAATATTTATAATAATAAAAAATGTCTGTGTACATTGTAAAATATTTATAATCCAGTAGCATATATTATGTATTGGATTAAAGATTTTGTTTTATTAAAACTTTATTTTATATACTACATTCAGGTCTTTCTGTTGGCTTTTCTTGAAATCATATGTGTAACTGGTTATATTATCTATGAATTTCACTTCATGATTTTGCAAAAGGGCCTTTAAAAAGTGGAGATGTTGGGACAAATAGAGTACCCTGACTGACATTGTTGAGTCCACCAGTGCTGGGTTCAAATTCCGACAATTTACACCTGAAGTCCTCTAAGCTAGTTTCTATATTTGAAGCTTACTTTCCCATTGCAGATACAAAAAAAGAAGCATATAAGGTTTTACAAATGCAACCTTTATATAAAAGCCAACTTCTTAATTGCATACCGCCTAATGTTATCCCTGTGATATCTTGAGCAGTTTTTTATCTGGGTTCCTATTTGCAGCCTGGCTTCCTATTTGCAAGGAGAGGATTATATCAGTGTACTGAGGATTATATCAGACCCCGCAATGCACTTAGCAGGGCACCTAGCACATGTAAAGTATTAAAAATATGCTAGCCTTTCTGTATAAATTGTAATTTTGCGAAGATTGCTTACCCCTCTGAGCCTCATCTGTGAGATGAAGATAAAAACTGTTATTTCAGAAGATTGTTACGAGAATCTACTGATATAATGTTTGCTAACTAAGCTTTGTGCTTGACAGGTCATAAGTCTTTAAATGTTAACTCTTTTCTCTTCATATGTGCTCATCTTAACTCTACCTCCTATAAATCTTATTCCTGAAACCACAGCATTCAATATGTTATATTTAGGAACTACAGCCTCTCTAAATTAATCACAGTAGAGAAGCATGGCAATTAACAGGTATGCCACTCTAAAGTTGGCTTTTATATGACAGTTGAATCTGTAAAACCTTGTACGATTTTTTTTTTTTTTTTTTTTTTGTATCTGCAATGGGAAAAGTAAACTTCAAATATAAAACCACAGTAAAAGACTTCAGGTGTAAACTGTATGTATTTCAGGTTGCATATGACTTTAAATGGCTTTCCTGATAATATTAGTAAGATAAAATGGAAGGGATGCACATTTCTCCATTCTGAGCTCTTCAGAGCATTCACATTATTTAGATTTGGACACTTCATTGGAGCTCTGGGCACCCTGTAAATTGCAAACATGCTTGTACTATGAATAGTCTCAAATGTTCAGTGAGTAATACAGTCGTTCATATCCCCCTCTCACCGGGCGTGCAATTCACCTTTTTTTTTTTTTTTTTTTTTTTGAGACAGTGTCTCACTCTGTCACCCAGGCTGGAGTGCAATGGCATGATCTCGGCTCACTGCAACCTCTGCCTCCCGGGTTCAAGCGATTCTCCTACCTCAGCCTCCCAAGTAGCTGGGACTACAGGTGCCCGCCACCATGCCCAGCTAATTTTTTAAATATTTTTAATAGAGACGGGGTTTCACCATGTTGGCCAGGATAGTCTTGATCTCTTGACCTCGTGATCCGCCCGCCTTGGCCCCCCAAATTGCTGGGATTACAGGCGTGAGCCACCGTGCCCGGCCAATTCACCTGTCTTACATCAGGACTGGTTGTAAGTGGTGTAGAGGCTACCCAGACTACACCAGTGCTGATTAAGACCTGGAGCTTAGGAAAGATCCACAGGTCACTTCTTCCAGACTTCCCTTTACACCTCCTCTGAATTCCCACATCTTCCTTATCCTTCAAGGCAAAAGTTATAAAAAGTGAAGATTCTAGGCTTAGACAAAAGGTTTGAATTCTTATGCAATCACAAATGAGCTATAGAACATTATTCAAACCCTCATCACCTTAATTTCCTTATCTATAAAGTAAAGATCACATACACTTGTTATACATTTGACAATAAATAAATGAGATAATATGTAATGAGTGCATGACGTGAAATCTCTTTTTTTCAAAAAGGCAACTTTTATCTTCCAATGAACATTTTTTTAGTTCTTAATTTATCTTCCAACTAGCAATTGCTTTTCTTACATAAACCTCCAAGTGTTAATCTTCACTTAAAGCTGTTGAAGGTGACAATATTCATTTTTTATATGTCCCCAGCTAGCTCTAAAAGTTTCTAACATAGAGTTGAATACAGATAAATGATAGCATGTGGATGGCTATTTCAGGCATATAAGAACAGCAAACAATGCATCAGGAAAATGAAATACAGTCATCCCTCCATATCTCCATGTCTGCAGGGCCAACTGTGGGACTTGAGCATCTGTGAATTTTGATATGTAAGGGGGTTCCCAGAACCAGTCCTTCATGGATACTGAGGGACAACTATGTTCAAGAAGTGTTTGGTAGCCAGAAAAATCAGGTATCAGTTTTAATGTATATGTAAATTAATAGTCTATTCAAATACTTTTCTACAGCCTTTACTACTTTTGGACAGAAATTATTATTTTTATTTAGTGGAAATATGGGCAGATAATCTGATGGGTCCACAGTCGTGAAACTGGTTAGTGTCTGCATCAGTTAAAATGCTGTCAGTTGCTAGGGGAAGAAAACCTGATTCAAACCAGCTAAGAAAAAGGGAAGTGGGTGCTCATGTAAGGTAAAATATCCAGGATTAGACCTGGCTTTACCTAAGTCATGATTCAGAGTCCAAGTGGTGTCACAAGGTTCCACTTTTCTCTCCAGTTCCTCTGGGTAGGACACATTATGGGTTCTTCCTGGTGACTCCTGAAATAGCTTCAGGTTATCAATGCCCCAGCATCTGTTCCAGCACTTCCCAGAGAGTGCTGACAGGAGTCAGAGAACTGAGTCATGGTGACAGTGAATAGCCTGAGATGGATCACTTCTCAACTCCTGAACCTGTTTCTGTGGCTGGGGGTGCTGTATGCATTGACAGCATAGTTCAGTTAAGGCCTACACATCTGGAATCTGGGTGGAGGGGATGGTATGGGCAGGGGAGGGGGATAAAGTCAGCCTTGTTTACCTTATGCATGTGGACCAGAAAAGGAAGGACTATCCTCCCAAAGCAAAATCAGAACATTGTTCTCAAAAGACTGATAAGGCATGTGGTAGGCAAAATAATAAAAGTCTACTCCTGTGGCAGAATCAAAAGAACACACTCCTCACGAAGGTCTTGTAATTGTCCTTTTCCTTAAGTATCCTGGGATTATCTGTTGGAATTCATATATATGTGTGTGTGTATATATATATATATATATATATATACACACACGCACAAATACACACACACGCATATATCATCCATATCTATGTATTATATACATGCACATATATATTTTTTCATTTCACTTCAATACTATATATATATGTGCATATGTGTGTGTGTGTGTGTGTGTGTGTGTGTGTGTGTGTGTATAGTGTTAGTCCATTCTCATACTGCTATAAAGAAATACCTGAGACTGGGTAATTTATAAAGAAAAGAAGTTTAATTAGCTCATGGTTTTGCAGACTATACAGAAAGCATAGCAGCTTCTGCTTCTGGGGAGGCCTCAAGGAGCTTCCAATTATGGCAAAGGCAAAAGAGGGGAGTCAGCACTTCACACGGCAGGAGCAGGAGAAAGATAGAGAAAGGGGAGGTGCCACACACTTTTAAATTACCAGATCTCACAAGAATTTACTTGTGAGATCCGTGTGGGGAGTCTGTGTGGGGCTTCTAGCTTCACATTTTTCCTCTACACTGTCCTAGTAGAGGTTTTGCATGAGGGCCCTGTCCCTGCAGTAGGCTTCTGCCTGGACATCCAGGCTTTTTCATACATCCTCTGAAATTTAGGAAGAGGCTCCCAATCTTCAACTCTTGCATTCTGTGTACTTGCAGGGTTAACAACACATGGAAGCCACAAAGGCCCCTGGTTGAACCCTCTGAAACAGTGGTCCAGGACCCATTTTATACCTGGACCCATTTTAGCCATGGCCAGAGCTGGAATGGTTGGGGTGCAGGAAGAAGTGTCCCAAGGCTGTGCAGGGCAGAAGGGCTCTGTGCCTGGACCATGAAAGCATTTTTCCCTCCTAGGCCTCTGGGCCTGTGATGGGAGGGGCTGCCTCAAAAGTCTCTGAAATGCCTTCAAGGCCCCTTGCCCTTTTTTCTCGGCTATTAGCACTTGGCTCCTCTTTACTTCTGCCAATTTCTGCAACCTGCTTGAATTCCTCACCTGAAAATTGGTTTTTCATTTTTACCACAGGGCCAGGCCACAAAGTTTTTAAACATTTATGCTCTGCTTCTCCTTTAAATGTAAATTCCAGTTTTAAGTAATTTCTTTGCTCATGCATATTAGCATAGGCTGTTAGAAGCAGCCAGGCTGCTTCTTGAATGCTTTGCCTCTTAGAAATTTGTTCCACTCTCAAGTTCAAAGTTCCACAGATCCCTAGGGCAGGGGCACAATGTTTCCAAGTTCTTTGCTGCTAAAACATAACATGCATGATCTTTGCTCCAGTTCCCAATAAGTTCCTTATTTCCATGAGACCTCTTCAACTTTGACTTCACTGTCTATATCATTATCAGCATTTTGATCACAACCATTCAACTAGTCTCTAGGAAATTCCAAACTTTCCCTGATCTCCCTGTCTTCTTCTGATCCTTCCACACTCTTCCAACCTCTGCCTGTTACCCTATTCCGAAGTCACTTCCACATTTTCAGGTATCTTTATAGCAATGCCCTGTTCCTCAGTACTAATTTTCTGTATTAGTCTATTCTTGTACTGCTGTAAAAAATATCTGAGACTGGGTAATTTATATTTTTAAAAAAGATTTAATTGGATCATGGTTCCATAGGCTATACAGGAATCATAGTAGCTTCTGCTTCTGGGGAGACCTTTGGGAACTTCCAATTATGGAATAAGGCAAAAGTGGGGAGCCAGCACTTCACATGGCAGGAGCAGGAGGAAAACAGAGAGAGGGGAGGTTCCATACACCTTTAAAGAACCAGATCTCATGAGAACTCACTTATTATCACAAGAACAGCACTAAAAGGCATATCCACCCTCAAGATCCAATCACCTCCCACCAGGCCCCACCTCCAACATTAAGGATTACAATTTGACATGAGATTTGGATGGGGACACAGATCCAAACCATATCAAGTATGAAGCATGATAAAGTGACTCTCGCAGAATTTCCATTGTGCTGCAACAGTGCCAAGGCTGTGGTAAAAGTACAAATAAACTCAGCACACAGGACCAGAAAATTAACTGTTAGCTGGGAAACTGGTTCCAATCTATAGTCTACAAATAATAATAAAAGATTGATGAATGAGGAAAAGATACTAGTAAACTGTGAGGTCAATATTTATCCTTTCAGAGAAATAAAACTAAAGACTCAAGGTCTTGCCCATCATCACATGGCTCTAGAGTCTATTTTTCCCCATGTTATATTAACCAGAAACTTACTTATGAGCTATATTTTTTTAGTTTTCATAGAGTTAAAAGTTAACATTATTTGGAATTAAAAGTTAATATTATTACTTATATGATTATAATTAATATAAGTTATTAATATAATGTGAATAGTAGCCATTGTATTGGCTTTTAATTTGGATCACTGTAAACAGTAATAACCTGAAGAACACTTTTGAAATTTTTATATACCTGTTCTTAAAGACATTGATCATTATCTTTACCAATAATCCCTAGGTAAGACTCTGTCAGATTGAGATAACTCCTCTAAGAATTAACTCAAGTCGAAGAGTTAATTTCTCTTGAAAACTTTATTACAGCTCCTTTTACCAGCAAAAAATAATAACAATTCTTCATGATAAAGAAAAAGCTCATATCTAAACTTAAAGTTCACTTAAAGTGATTATTTATTCCTTTAACAAATATTTACCAAGCACCTAGATATTTTAAGAAATGCAAGCATGGCAGTGCAAAAGGCAAAGTCTCTGCTCTAATGGAGATTTCATCCTGGTAGAGAGAAAAATGCAAATACATGTATACTGTAATATCAAGTAATAATAAGCATGTTGAATAAAAGGCATTCTTAGCCTATGTTTTTGCAATACCCATTTCTTTCCTAGTACCTTATCGACCTCCCAACAGAGTTTTTCAGTTTATCACCATGACAAATCCTTTGAAATAAAGGTTTTTGCTTTAAACTGCCTTCTTTTTCTCTGAAATTAGTTTTAGCCTAAATGTAAACATTCCTTAACTTGAATCAGATGATTAGATTTGTTCCTATTGTATTCATTGCAATGGACTCACATAGAGCTTGTAGTCAGTATTGTTGCTAAGGATTCAAGGAGAGACATAGGAATATGACCAGTTGTAATAAAATGTGATAAGTGTTATGCTAACCAGAAGAAATAGGAATTCCAGAGACAAATAAAAGCATTCTAGGTAGGTAGAAACAGCAAAATCAAAATGTATTATTTGCCTGCCCAGCACATTTAATACATTTGAGACGTGGGGTGGTGAGATAGGGATGATAAGAGAGCAGTGGTAGTTAAGAAACAAGCGATGAGGCTGAAAAGTGGTTGTAGGGGCCCTATCAAGATGAGCCTTGAATGTCGTGCTAACAATCTGGGACTCGATCCTGTAGATCTAATATCAGCAATAACATCTGTGTGAACAGAAGACTAAAAGAATGGCATTTAAATGATGCCAACTCATCACTCAACATCCTAATCCTTTTTCTAACAACACACAGATCTTGTAATCAGCTTTTTGAATCAATATTAGATCTTGTTACTTCTCTATCCTATTGCTCCCTATTCTCATGTATAGTAAAAACCAGACTTTGAGTTAGCCTGCAGAGCGCTGCATAACCTGATCTATTGGTCCTCTGACTTCGTCTCCTCTACTCTTCTCCTTGCTCAATCTACTGTCACGCTTACCTTGTTTTTTAACATGACAAGTAATCTTCTTCCTTTGCACTTGCCTTTCCTTTGGCCTGGCATGTTCTTTGCCTAGATGCTCACATGGCTTGCGTCCTCCACCCTTCAAGTTATTGCTTGGTGGGGTCTACCATGTCTATACTACTTAAAATTGTAGAACTTCACACTGTTTCTTGTCCCCAATATCCTATTTAATGTTTGGCCATAAAACTGATACCCTCTGGTATATTATATAATTCACCAACTTACCATGATTATAACCTGTCTCCCCCAACTAGAATGTTAAATTCAGAAACACAGGGGAGTTTGTCTCTACTGTCCTCTGCTGTATCCCCAGCAATGCATGGCCCTTGGTAACAGCTCAGTAAGTATTTGTTGAATAAATGAAAGAAAAAGTGAATCTCTCCAACTCCAAATCTTTTCCCCGTAGTCACTATTCAAGACTATAGAACCACAGTTTTCTTAATGTGCTTTCACAAATTACTATTTTACACCAATTTATTCTGAGGGCAATTTTTCATTGTTCACAATTTCCTGTTACGTTTCCACCATTTATGACTAAAAAGCTAAAGGGAAATGAACATGAAGAAAATGGACAGAAGTAATATACATAATTTTTACATGTGCAGTTTTCACTTGCACCATTTATCCCTTTTTAATCAGGAACTGGTGATGCACAAAAGCAATCGACAGATCTGAAAGAGCTCAAAGATATCACAAGAATAAAGATACAAATATCCAATAATGCATTTCCCTGATGTCAATTGCTTTCATTGCTTAGACCCTAAAAATCATGCACACAATACTAGATTTGATGGGCCTTCTCCTTCCTTTAGGTTGAATAATGACATTCTTCCAGGCACCCATTTTCCCTATGTTCCAGTTTTTAAATCGCCTATTTTTCTCTTTCCAAAACAATTCAATATAGTAATATGTTAATACTGTTTTTAGTACCTTCTCTTCATTTTTGTTGGCAAGTATGGGTATCTTTATTTTAACTTCCATCCCAATAGGTGCCTTTTCTTTTGACTGTTAAATGTTGGTGTTACTTCTGGATTGGCTGAGTAAGGGGCTTAGCAAATCCTTTTTCCAAAAACGAACGCTAAAACTGGACAAATTTGACAAAAACAATTCTTTCAGGACTTTGGAAATAGATCAAAGGCATGTGTCCACTTGAGAAAAGTTTATTCAAGAATGAACTACCAAAAAAAAAAAAAAACCTTGGTAAAAACAGTGATTTACTTTTTCTGTCCTCTTTTTAATATTTTTCACCTCACCTTCTGACCTACAAGGTCTCTTTTCCCTGTCTTTCCTAGCCAGAAAGAAAGTCTATGGGGTGAGGTTTCCACCTGTGTTTTAGCTACCATAGCCATGCAACTTATAGCAGAACCTTGCTTTTTGGCAAAGCCAAAAATTGACAAAAGCACACTCAGAAACTACTTGAATGTGGATTATCTCTGTAAGTTTTGACTGGACTCCATAGATTGTCCATTTTTGCATACTTTTAACACCAAGGATATCAGCAAGATAGCAGAATATGAGATTCCCACTTGTATTCCACCATAGCAACATTTTCAGCCATTCACAAACAAAACTGCCTTTGTTGGAACTTTGGGATTCAGGTAGGAGGTTATAAAACCCCAGTGGATCCCAAAACCTAAGCAGGTCATCTTGAGAAGGCAGAGCCACACCCTTTGGCAGGCCTAAGGCATAGTCCTGGCTCCAGATCCAGAAATGGTCTCTTATATACTCAGCTACATCCCCATTTGGCCTTTGTCTTGCCATCAGAACTATCTACCAAGGGAACTAGAAGGAGCCATGCCCTCTCATGCCTCAGGTGACAGGCCCACTGACCTTGGTCCCAGCTGTGACAATACAACAGCCCTGAAACTCAACTCCAGATCCTCTCAGCTCTGCTCTGGGAGTAGTACTACTCTTTTCAAACCAGCAGGAAGCATGATTGTCTGTGCCTTTGCAGGCCTACCAACCTTGGCAGATCTTGAAACAGCCATGTGACTCTATTGCATCCCCTTCCCAACCACTGTCCAGGAGCAGTCTTGCCTGACAGAGTCTGATTCCCTAACTCATGTACTAGTCTGCCCTTTAAGTTCCCACTGACTAACATGCTTTATCTCAGAGCTCAGAATAGGTCTGAACACCCTTGATATGCTCAAGTGTCCTCTAGCTAAGGAACTGAATGTAGCCAAGAAGGAACTTAGCAGGTTCTAATTCAGGTGATTTACATAGAAAATGTGCAAAGAATACACTTAAAAGCTAGGTGCCATTATGTTTTCATAAACCTTTTGCTTTATTCCCAACTTTGATTAAATTAACATTTGTCTGCTCTTTGGGAGGCCAAAGTGGGTCTATCACTTGAGCCCAGGGGTTCAAGACCAAACTGAGCAACAGGGGTTGAATAATGTACAAAAACCTCATCTGTACAAAAAATACAAAAATCAGTCGGGTGTGGTAGTGTGTACCTGTAGTCCCAGCTACTTGAGAGGCTGAGATGGGAGAATCACCTGAACCTGGGGAGGTCAAGGCTGCAATGGGCTGTAATCAGGCTGCTGCACTCTGGCCTGGGTGACAGAGTAAGACCTGTCTCATCTATAAAATTACACTCAATGGAAATATATTATTGAATATTTAGAAAATATAAGTAATCAAAAGAAGAAATTATCCAAAGATTTTTTAAATATGTCTTGAGGGAAAAGAGGGAGGATGAGAAAAACCATTATTCTACAGATGATTGTTGCTAAGACTACCTATAAGAAGGGCTGCTCACAGTCAATCTAGCATGCAGTTATCAGAGGAAGAATTAAAACCATATAAGCAGGATATTATTGAAGAATACACAAAGTTAAACATCTGGAAACATGGAGGAGACAACCTGTGATCCTAAAAAAATTTAAGTAACCAAATAAATGCAAGGAAAAAGAAGAAGAAAATGTGGGGAAAGATCAGACAGGACAAATATAAAATAAAAAGAAAGATGCTCAATTTTAACCAAAACATCAATCATTATATTAAGTATAAATAACATAAATACCCTAATTAAAATCAGAGATTGATAAATTAGATTAAAACGTCATAAGGACCAACTACGTGCTGCCCACAACAAACACAGCCAAAAATGAACACACTCATAGGTCAAAAATGAATGAAAAAAGATTCATCATGCAAATACTAATCAAAAGTCTGAAGTAGCTATATCAATATAAGACAATGTAGATTTCAAAGCACAGAATATTACCATTTCATAATAAGGAAGTTCATTTTATAATGATAAAGGGATAACTTCATCAAAAGAACCTAACAATCTTAAGCTTTTAGCCACTTAACAAAATATGGATTTCAAAACATGAAGAATTGAAAGAAGAGCTGGGCAAATCCACACTTACAGATGAATATTACAATACTCCATTCTCAGTAATTAATAAGACAAGTAGATAGAAAATCACTAAGATTTTAGAAGACTTGCAAAACACTATCAACCAATATGACTTGATTGACAATTTAGAAAACTTCTACCCAACAATAGCAGAATTTACAATCTTTTCATGTGCACATGGAACTTACCAACATTACTATGCCCTGTCCTATAAAACAAATCTCAATAAATAACACTTTGATATCATACAAAGCATGCTAATTGGCACCATGGAACTAACTCAGTTACAGAATGGTATCTGGAAAATCCTCAAATTCAACATATTTGGAAAGTAAATAACATGTTTTTAAGGATGACTCAATGAAATAATCAAAATAGAAGTCAGATATCATTGTGGACTGCATAAAAGTAACGGCAAGTATATCAGAATTTGTAGGGTGCTGACAATGCATAGAGAAAAATTTATACCACTAAATGCTTTCATATGATAAAAAGAATGGTCTCAAATCAATACCTCAGATTACATCTTGAAAATCTAGAGAAATAAGACCAAATTCAAAGCAAAGTAAGCAGAATAAAGAAATAATAAAGATCAGAGTGAAAATCAATGAAATAGAATACAAAAATAGATAAAATTAATAAACCAGAAGTCAATTATTTGACCAAAATCATGAAACCTGATAAACATCTAGCCATATTTATCCAGCTGAAAAAGAAGAAACAAATTCCCAATATCAGCAGTAAAATGTTTAAAATCAATACAGATTACAGATGTTTTTAAAAGTTAATAAGAGAATATTAAAACAACATTATGTCAAAAATCCCACAACATAGGTTAACTCAACAGCTATTTTAAATACACAAACTACCAAAGCTCACATTGTAGCCCAAATAGTCATGAATAAATTTAACTTTAAAACCTGTTCGAAATAAATTTTTCCAAAATATTGAAGAGGAGGAAATACTTCACAACTAATTCTATTTGGTCTCCCTGTAACCAAAATCAGACAAGGACACTATAAATAAATAAAAGGACAGATTAATAACTCGTATGAATGTAAATGGAGTAATTTATAACAACATTTTAGCAAAGATATACAAAAATTATAATGTCATGACCCAGTAGATTTTTCTAAGAATGCAAGGTTGGTTTAACAGTAAAAAACTAACAAATATACGTTAGTACCTCAACAGAATAAAGAAAGAGCTGTATGATCATCTCCATGGTTACATAAACACTATTTGAGAAAATATGACATCTCTTCCTCATTTAAAAAAAAATTCAGCAAATAAAGCAAAAACAAACTCCCTCAAATATCATAGATAAGGATATAAAAATTGAACATTTTTTTCCAAAGATGAGGAGAAAGGCAAAGATTCTCATGCTCCCCTTCTATTCAACATTTTACTGGATGTTCTAGTCATTGTAAAAATTCATGAAAAGAAATGACAGGTATGCAGATTCAAAACAAAGAAGTAAAGCTGTCTTTATTCCCAGAGAACATGATAACACATGTAAAACATTTAATAGTATCTATAAAATCATCTTCTAAAATTAATAAGTGAGTTAACAAGGCTGAAGAATAAAAGCAATATATAAATAATTGTAACTTTGTATATTATGAATGAGCAATCAGAAATTTAAATTTAGAAAGCAATCGTTTTGCACTGCACTCCAGTTTGTGAATTTGTTTCCCACAGGGTCATGGGCTAAAAATTCTGGTGCTTGTATACATTTATACCAGACTTGAACAATTAAGTAAATGGATGGCAAAAACTGGTTTCTCAGTGTTACAGTATAAGTTTATAGATAAGCAAGGAGAGGAGGCCAGAATGGCCCATATGGTAATGCATTAGAATTGGAGACATCAGTATTAGCTCATATTTAATTTAATAAATATAGATTATTACATATAGGAATATAGATATGCATATATGTGCAAATTAGAATATACGCATATACTGCTATTTTCTTTCTCTGTCACCTAAGAGGACCTAGAAATAATAACACCTAGTAGCAGCAACCATACCTAGCATGCACAATTCAGATTCTAATACCATTCTCAAATGAAAGGAACTCAGTCTTCTTGGAGAAATGGCTGATTCTAGAACTGGGGCAGGAAATATATGAGATTTGGAATATCTTGTGGTACTAGAAAGAAAGAAGCCACTTGAAAATAAAACAACACACAGTACACTGATGGGATATGACAAAGAGACACTAACTGAAAGTGCTCTTAGTGGCCAAAGATGGAATAATCAGAGCAATAAATAAATACACGGTATATATAATATAATATAGTATATGTAATACAAAGTAGTGTCAGATTATAAACAAAAGAATAAAATAAATATCCGAATCCATACCGATATAACTAAATAATAACTAACTAAATAAATAAATTACAAGAGATACATCTCACATGCAGAAGAATTATAAATAATTTACATAGATATTTCACCTTAAGGAGGTGGAGCATTCCCATTCATTAATGTGGGCTATCCATAGGGAATCCCTTTCAAAGAGTACAGTATTCATAAAGTAAAAAAAAGAATAACTTTACCATGGATTGCAATAGAATGATGCTTTACAAAATACCTGACCACTATGCCTCAAAACTGTCAGTTTTATCAAAAATTAAAAAAAGTCTTAGAAACTGTCACAGCCAAGAGGAGCCTAAAAAGATATAATGTGTACATATAATGAGATATACTGGCTGTGAACCTAGAACAGAAACAATACATTAGATGAAAATGAAGTGTATCAGTCTGTTTTCACCCTGCTATAAAGATACCACCTGAGACTGGGTGATTCACAAACAATAGAGATTTAGTTGACTCACAGTTCTACATGACTGGGAGGCCTCAGAAAACTTATAATCATGGTGGAAAACGAAGGAGAATTTTACAATTCCATAACAATTTGACATACTTTGAAATAAATCTAAAAAAGAAGTGTAAAACTTGTGCACTGGAAACTATAAAACATCACCGAGAGAAATTAAAGAAGTCTTAAATGAAGAGATACACTGTGTTCATGTGTCGGCAGACTCAGTAGCTAAGGCATCAAATGTTTATAATTAACCCACAAATCTAATAGAATTTCAATCAAAATTCCAGAAAGCTTTTTTTGTTTGTTTGTTTGACAAACTGATTCTAAACACCTATGATAATGCGAAGGACTTAGTAAAGCCTAGGCATCCTTGAAAAGAAGAACAAAAGTTGGAGGACAAATACTACCTGATTTCAATATTTCAGAGCTACAGTAATTGCGAGAGTATAGTGATAACATCAAGATGGACACACTTATCAATTGAAGAAAATAGAAAATACAAAAATAAAGGCACACATATATGCACAACTGATTTTCAACAAAGATGCAGATGCAATTCAGTAGAGGAAGGATAGCCTTCTTAGTAAATGGTACCCAAACAACTAGATATCCATATGCAAAAAAATAAATAAATAAACTTCGAACCAAATTTTGCACCATCCATGAAAAATAACTCAAGATAGGTCATAAACCTCAATGTAAAACCTAAATCTATAAAATTGCTGGGGGAAAACATAAGAGAAAAACATCTTACCTTGAAAACTATGGCTGATAAATTTTATAAATTATAAATTGACCTTTATAAAACTGAAAACTTCTGTTCTTATGTCTCATTGCCCAGAGCTTAGTTATATGATCTCACAAAGCTGCAGGAGAGCTTAGATAACACAGTTGCAATTCTGGGACGCCATGTACCCAGATAATAATTCAATTACAATGGAAGAAGAAATGAATGGAGAAAGGGCAAAACTCTTGGTCCCTGCCACGAATACTAAACACAAGTTAAACCTAAGGAAGTCAACAAAGTTATATTTTTTCCATATTAGTGCTCCAATGCTTTGGTTGAAATATTTATATATTCTTTCTATTATTTAAAAGTTAATTTTATATCATACCTTTAAAAATAAAACTGAAAGAAGGCAAAACAAAAAGCAAAAACCCTCCTATAATACTGTCCCATCCTAAGATAATTTGCCTCTTTTACTACGTAACTTGAATATTATTGTTGATGTCATCTGTCCTCCCAGACTTTCAGTCCCATTCCATAGTTAGCCCTGCATAGGACCTGGCACAGAGTATTTGCCTCACAGTTTTCTAATAAAAGCATTAACAAATGAATGAAAACAATCTGAATGTCCACAATAGCAAATGACTGCTAAGAGTAAAGTAATGGTTCAACTTTTTTTAGGCATCTAATCCATGACAAGCATTGCATGATATACAGCAGCTCATGATAACTGCATACAACAAATCTTTAGTCACTATTGTCTTATTTTAAAGATGAGAAAACAGAGGTTTAGAAACTTTTAGTTAATTGTCCAAGTTTGCTATGCTATTAGAAACCAGTGGTCAGATGTTACTTTAACAACACTAGATGAACTTGCCTAAGTACTAAGTAAGCGAACTTGGACAACTCGTTCTTCATTTTCCTATCAGGAAAATAAAGACAGAGGAAAATAAAGTTCGAAAAGAGGTCTTCACTGTGTATGTTATCTATATGACCATTTGTTATGTCTGTTACATATGACTTAGCCTATAGGTGGCATAACTTCTCTGGATAAGAAGAAGCCTGCTTTCATCCACCTCAAAAATGCCCAACCCTGTGTTCCCCATCATCTACATTGTTTATTGCATCAAGGTTTGATAGGTGTCACCTACCTTCTCCTTCACAAACTTTGGGACCTTGTGCAGATGGTACCCCTAACATTTGAGAAAGCAGAAGCGTGTCTCCAATTTTGCACAGAGCATATTTTCCCATTATGAAAGAGAGACAGAGACCATAAGAAACAACTTGGAAACAGTGTAATGACAACAACTAATCTGATTATATGTAAAGAAACAAACACTTGCACTCTTATTCCATCTGAGGATAAGACAACAGAACCCTTTACCTCAGGTCAGAGAAAGGAAACAATAAATAATGTAATGTATTATACATCTGTTGCCCTTGATAAAAAGTACCATTGTGACACTTATAAAGGGTTCTTTTATTTTTGTATTACCTTGGGAGGAGAGAAGGAAATGTCCCTAGTTTCTTTTCTTTTCTGAAATGCATTTATACAATGTACCACTGAGGTGTGGAGGACAAGGATTTAGTAAACCCCAGGACTCTATCTTTCACTAAGTCGGTTGTGATTCTTGGGATTGTTACCTCAGATTTTCTTAAAAAGTCTCTGGGTTGGTACACACAGCATTTGATTAATTGAATAGGAATCATATTATCGGTAAGAAGTATAGAGACATGTTTGATTCTGAGGAGAACTAGGGCACAGAAAGAGCTCTTCCACACAGTCAGAAGAGGAGGGATAGATCCCAGGCTCTGGGTACATTAGTGACCACAAACAGCTCAACTTCTGTCAGCCTCAATTGACTCACAGTTCAGTTAGCAGAACACTTGGAAGTCAGTTTCAGTTTTTAGAATTCCCTGAAAATTTTGGATTATTAAGCTGGAAATAACATCATATGTATTTTATCCCTTAAAGATACTTTTACCACCTATTAAGCCCTTACTTCAGGCCAGGTACTAGGCTAAATACATATATAGTTTCATTTAAGCTTTATAAGTACCCTGAGAGGTAGGTGTTATTCTAAGTCCTTCATGTAATTGATGAAGAGACCTAGACTCCAAGCAGTAAGTAAGTGGTCCTGAGTCACTCAGCAAGAAAATTGGTAGACCCTAGATTTGGATACAGATAATGTGAGTAAACACGAAATGAGTAAATAGGAGAGCCACACAAACAGCTATGGGGAACAACAGCAGGAGGACTGACAATGTCCTATGGAGTGTGTCTTGATATCTGTAAATCTAGGTCAGCATTTCTCAAAGTGCACTCATTCATAAGCCTACTTCATGATGCTTTCTAGATCCTTCAGCTAACTGGCTACTTTGATGGTTCTGACAATCTTCTTTGGTGTTTTTAGATGGCATTTACCTGGTTATAAGCACTGATAGTTGTAAAATCACAATTATCAGTACTTATGGAGATACCAGTTATATTTTAAAGTAGAAAGCTAAAGAGAATTATTTGAAGACTCATTAAACACATACCCATCAAAAAAATTCTGTCCTTCTAAAATTGTTTTGAATACAAGCTCTGCACTTTGGGAAGTTCCAGACTTGCTAATACTGAGCCTTCAATAAAGTTGTCAAATTGTATTAAATGAGTTTTTTCTTCACAGTGAAAGACTTTACACCCAAATAGTGAGTTATTCTGCCTGCTCCAAATTACAGTCCCTCTCCTCAAACACTCTATAACAGAAAAAGCAGTAGATAGAATGCAGGTAAGTGCTAAGGTTACAGAGGCACAGGTCCAGCAAGAATTTTACCTAGAGAACAGGAAGCTGTTTCCCTGTTAACTTGCAATTGAGGAGTCAGACACTTGCTGAGTTACTGGAAAGAGTGGCATTCCAGTGACAAAGCCAACTAAAGAAGAGCCTTGCCCAAGTGCACAAGTGAAGATGAAGGTTAATCCTTGAGGAAGTGTCATTCAAGAATAGACCAGCAAGAGTAGAGAGAGAATGAAAGACATAGAGCTGATTCAGCTGCACCTGGAGGAAGTTAAGGGGGCTTTCCGGAGAGACCAACCCTCTGCCTTGGGGTTTTAGCTAATTCTTTAAGGAGGAGTAACTCTAAGCTTACATCAGATCCTCCCATGGAACTTTAGCAGATTTGGAATATGTATTTGCATACATGAACAAAATAGAAAGATACATTGAGCCTTCATCTCAGAATGTGGATGATAAATCCTTTAGTCTTCATAAAATCTGAGGTTGAAGAAACCCTCCAGGCATTGTAGACAGACATGTGCAATGGATATAATGTAACCTTGTTGTAAATTTCGTTGCAGTGTCCAGAATGACAAATCTGTTAAGAAGTTCCTCATATTGAAGAATAAGACTCATTTCTCACTAAACTTGCCACACATTGCCCTGATATAGACAAAGGGTAGAAAGTATCAAATATATGAGAACATTTTAAATGAAAGAAAAAGAAAAATTTAAAAATGAAATTTTACTAAGATTTATTTGTGTGAATTGAGAAAAACGAAATCAGAAAGTGCTAGTTACAAAGTTAGGCTTGGGAGTCTGCCCTGGTTTGTTTCTGACTCAATGACAAGTTTACTAACTGATCTTTGGCTAGTTGCTTAACATCTCAAAACTTCAATTTACAGGAAAATTTGGTATAATAATACCATCAAACCTCATAGAGTTACAGTGAATTTTAAATGAGATGACAAATTTTTAGTAGAATGCCTGAAAATAGCAATCACGCATTAAAATAAGGCAGGGTTTCTCCTATGTTTACACCACAACACTTTGGTCCACATTCTTTATGAGAGTTCCAAAGAAGCCTAGTATGCAAATCTCAATGGTTCTAACAGTAATTGAGTTCTACAATTTAATAAATAGCAGTGTATCCTCAGGTACCTTTTAGAACGTTTGTGAAAATCACATGGAAAAATCAATAATAGCAGAAATGATAAGAAAATTTCCTCAACATAGCTTTGTGCTTGTTTTCCATTTCAAAGCATTTTCATACCTCTTATCTAGTGGAACATCAAATAATTAGGAGGCTTAAAATAGATATGATCCTTTTATTTTACAGATGACATGAGCTGAGTCAAAACACAGATAAAGGGCTAAAATCAAGAAATTCTAAAATGCAAAATGACTTACCCAAAGTCAATATCAGTAAATGGTAGAGCTGGAGGTATAAGAGAAATGGAGAAGATATTAACATGTCCTATTACCTCACAAAAGAACACTGAGTTTCATTTTACAGATGGTGAGTTCCACTTTATAGATTTTGTGTCAACTTGACTGGGTTAAGAGATGCTTAGAGAGCTGGCAAACCATTATTTCTGGGTGAATCCATGAGGGTGTTCTGGAAGAAATCAACATTCGAATCAAAAGACTGAGTACAGAAGATCCACCCTCACAGATGTGGGTAGATGTCATATATCCATGAGGGCCCTGATGAAGCAAAAAAGAAAAGCAAGAGCGAATTTACTCTCTCTTCTTGATCTAGTAAATCCGTCTTCTCCTGCTCTTGGGAATCAGAGCCCTGGTTTTCGGGCCTTTCAACTCCAGGACTTACATCAGTTGTCCCTCCTTCCCTAACCTCACCACCCAAGGCCTCACTAAGACTGGGAGTTATATCAAACTGAATGACAGTTGCTGGCTTCCCTAGTTATAAAGCTTGCAGACAACAGATCATGGGACTTTTTGGCCTCCATAATTCTGTGAGCCAATTCTCACAGTAAGTCTCTTCATATCTATCTATCTATCTATCTATCTATCTATCTATCTATCTATCTATCCATCTATCCATCCATCCATCCATCTATCCTGTTGGTTCTGTTTCTCTGGAGGACTCTGACTAATACAGATGGGTAATTGAAGCTCAGAGAAGGTAACTGACTTGCTTAAGCATAGTGGACTGGTCTCTAGAGTTACTCTTCTTGCATTTAAATCCCAGCTCCTACATTTATTAGCTGTATGACCTTAGGCACATAATTTAAACTTATCTGCAAATTGGGGATAAAATTAGGTTCACCACCCATAGTTGTTGAAAAGATTAAATGAAGTTTATTAGACTGCTCTTGCACTGCTATAAAGAAATACCTGAAACTGGGTAATTTATAAAGAAAAAAAGTTGAGTTGGCTCATGGTTCTGCAGGCTGTACAGGAAGCATAGCTGTATCTGCTTCTGAGGAGGCCTCAGGAAGCTTTCAATCACTGCAGAAGGCAAAGTAGGAGCAGATACATCACATGCCAAAAGCGGAAGTGAGAGAGAGAGAGAGAGTGTGTGTGTGTGCATGTCGGGGGTGTGGGGATAGGGAAGTGCCGCACACTATTAAACAGTCAGATCTTGTGAGAACTCTATATCATGAAGACAGTACCAAGCCATGAGGGATCTGCTTCTATGACCCAAACACCAGCCGCCCACCCAATACCCCACCTCCAGCATTAGGGAATACATTTCAACACATGAAATTTGGGTGAAGACAAATATGGAAACTATATTATTCCACCTCTGGCTCCTCCCAAATCTCATGTTCTTCTCACACTGCAAAAGACAATCATGCCTTCTCAACCGTCCCCCACAGTCTTAACTCCAGCATTAACTCAAAAGTCCAAAGTCCAAAGTCTCATCTGAAACAAGGTAAGTCTCTTCCACCTATGAGCCTGTAAAACCAAAACCAGGTTAGTTACTTCCAAGACATAATGAGGATATAGGTATTGGGTAAATATTTCTGTTCTAAAAGGGAGAAATTAGCCAAAAGAAAAGGGCTACAGGTCCCATGCATGTTCAAAATTCAGCAGGGAAGTTGTTAAATCTTAAAGTTCCAAAATAAACTTTAATTCCATGTCCCACATCCAGGGCATACTGGTGCAAGGGGTGGGCTTCCAAGGCTTTGGGCAGCTCTGCCCCTGTGTCTTTGCAGGATTCAGAGGGCTGCTGTTACAAATTGGGAGTGAATGCTTGTAGCTTTTGAGAGGCAGGGTGCAAGCTGCCAGTAAATCTACCAATCTTGAGTCTAGAGGATAGCAGCCTTCTCCTCAAAGGTCCACAAAGCAGTGCCCCAGTGTGAATTCTGTGTGAAGGCTCCAACCCCATATTTCCCCTAGGTAGTGCACTAATACAGGTTCTGTGTGGTGCCTCTGCATCTGCAGCAGGTTTCTGCCTAGGCACCCAGGCTTTTTCATATAACTTCTGAAATCTAGGTGAGGCTACCAAGCATTCACTCTTGCACTCTGCAGGTTGCAGACTTAACACCACATGGAAGTTGTCAAGGCTTAGGGCAGCTTAAACTCTCCAGAGGAGTGGCATGAGCAGTATCTGGGGATACTGAGAGCTGAGGCTGGAGAAGCAGCAGCCAAGATAAGGGGAGCAATATCCCAAAGCTGCAAAGGGCAGTGGGTCTGAAACTGTTTCTCTTCTGAAACCATTCTCTCCTCCTAGGCCTGAGAGTTTGTGATGAGACGGGCTGCTGCAAAGGTCTCTGAAATGCCTTCAAGGCCTTTTTCCCATTGTCTTGGCTATCAGCACTTGGATCCCTTTTAGTTAGGCAAACATCTCTAGCAAGTGGTTGCTCCATGTCCTGCCTGAATTCTTCTCCTGAAAATTGGCATTTCTTTTCTACCAAATGGCCAGGTTGCATATTTTCCAAAATTTTATGCTATGCTTCCCTAAGTTTCAGCTTTAAGTCATTCCTTTGCTCCTGAATCTGAGCAGAGGCACTTAGAAGCCGCCAGGCCACATCTTAAACATTTTGCTTCTTAGAAATTTCTTCCAGCAGACAGTGAATTATCACTGTCAAATTCAAACTCCCAGAGACCCCTACAGTATGAATAGAATGCAGTCAAGTTCTCTGCCAAGGCATAACATTCATGACCTTTGCTTCAGTTCCTAGTCATTTCCTCATTTCCTTCGAAGACCTCAGCAGCCTGGACTGTCTACATCACTATCAGCACTTTGGTCAAAACTATTTTTCCAATCTCTAAGAAACTGCAAACTTTCCCTCAACTTCCTATCTTCTTATGAGCCCTCCAATTCTTCAATCTCTGCTCAGGTATCTTTATTGCAATGCCCCATCCTTAGTACCAATTTTCTTTATTAGGCTATTCTTTTAATTATATAAAAAAATCTGAGATGGGTAATATATAAGAAAAGAGGTTTAATTGGCTCATGGTTCTGCAGGCTTTACAGAAAGCATAGTGGTATCTGCTTCTGGGGGGACCTCAGGAAGTTTCCAATTATGGCAGAATGTGAAGGGAGAGCAGGCACATCACTTGGCAAAAGCAGAAGCAAAAGAGAAGAAGGGGAGGGAGAGAGAGAGAGAGGAAGTGCCACACACTTTTAAATGATCAGATCTTGTGAGAACTCACTATCATGAAGACAGAACCAAGTCATGAGGGATCTACTCCCATGTTCCAAACACCTCACACTAGGCCCCACATCCAGCCTTGGGGATTACAATTCAACATGAGATTTGGGTGGAGAAAAATATCCAAAGTGTTTCATGAGGTATTTTATATAAAGCTCTACAACTGTGCCTAACACATGGCAAATGCTTCATAAGCAACAGTTTTTGTTTTGCTATTGTTGTTGTTATTATTTTATTTCTAGTGCCATGGTAGTCTTGTTTCTAGAGCAGCAGTTCTCAAAAAGTGATCCTTGGACCAGCAGCATCCACTTTACCTGGGAACTTGTCAGAAGTTAGGTAAATTCTTAGTCTCATCTAAGATCTATTGAATGAAAAACTCTGGGACGGGACCCAGAAATCTGAATATCAAAAGCTCTGCAGGCAATCAAGTGTACCCTAAAGTTTGAAAACCACTTTGGTAGAAAAAATCCTGAGTATCTTCCTACCTTCCTTCCACCTGTGACTGAAAGGGTGAGCAAATATACTTCCTCATCCATGTCCCTACTTTAATGGATTTACAGTGTTCTGTAGGCCTACTTCTGTTTCTCTCTCTCTCTCTCTCTGTCTCAATCCCCAACTCTCTTTCTGTGTACAAGGTCTGGATTTATATTAGGAGAAATTTACCAATCTAATTGAATTTTACAAAAATGGAATAACGAATACGTCCTCAAATTCATCAAAATTGATATTTTCTGTCTCATTTATCTATCATATTAGACACTTTGCTCCACCTGTAAAACCCTTAGAGGTAAGTAAATACCTAACACAAATTCGTTAATATTTTCTATTATTTTATTCTCCTAAGCAACATTCCCACTGAAACAGGTTTTTACTGCTCTCTCTGGCTGTTCTTCTTCTTGCAAGAAGGTAGAGAAGCATGCATATTATTTCATTGAAAAATGCCCATTGGGTTTATGAGAAAAAATTGATTTAATGTCAAATGAAGAGACAAGATATATATCATAAAATTAGAAATTATAAACAATGCTGTTTTTTCCAATTAAAATAATCAAGAAATTTTCTTTGATGCCCAAATTATTGACAGTTTCTAACATGAAATGATGTTAAATTTTATCAAAAGCCTTTTCTGCATCTATTAAGATGATAATGTGATTTATGTTTGTAGTTCTGTTTATGTGAAGAAGCATATTTATTGATTTGGGTTATGTTGAACTAAACTTGCATCCCAGGAAAAAAAAAAAACTACTTCATCATGGCCAGTTAGCTTTGTATGTGCTGTTGGATTTTATTTGCTAGTGTTTTATTGAGGATTTTTGCATCTATGTTCATCAGGAATACTGTCCTTAAGTTTTCATTTTTGTGTGTGTCTCTGCAAGGTTTTGGTGTCAGAATGATGTTAGCCTCATAGAATTAGATAGGGAGGAGTCCTTCCTTCTCAATTTTTGAAATAATTTCAGTAGCGTTAGTACAAACTGTTCTTTACACATCTGGTAGAACATGGATGTAAATCTTTCTGGTCCAGGGATTTTCCTGGTTGATAGGGGTTTTTTTTTTTTTAATGCTGATTCAACTTTTGAACTCATTGTCGGTCTACTTAGTATTTAAATTTCTTTCTGGATCAATCTTGTGAGGTTGTAAGTTTCCAGGAATTAATAAATTTATTGCAGTTTTTCTAGTTTGTGTGCATAGAGGTGTTTTAAAAAGTCTCTGAGAGGTTTTTTTTTTTTTTTTGGTATTATGGTGGCATAGTGGTAAAGTCATCTTTATCATTTATTATCGTATTTATTTGGACCTTCTTTCTTTATTCTCTGTTCATTTACCTAGCAATCTGTCAAACTTATTCACTCCCAAAGAACAAATTTTAGGTTTTATTAATATTTTGTGTAGATTTTCCCCTCTCAATTTTGCTCATTTTGGATCTGATTTTGGTTATCTCTTTTCTTTTGTTAGCTTTTGGGTTGGTTTGCTCTTGTTTATCTAGTAGCTTTAGGCATGATGTTAAGTTGTTAATTTGAGATCTTTCTAACTTCTTGATGAAGATGTTTAGCCCTATAAGCTTTACTCTAAACACTGCTTTAGCTGTCTCTGAGACATTCTGGTATGGTGTATCTTTGCTTTAATTCGTTTCAAAGAAATTTTGTATTTCTTCCTTAACTTCATTCTTTACTCAAAAGTCATTCAGCAGCAGGTTATTTAATTTCCATGTAATTGTATGGCTTTGAGGTAAATTCTTGGTATTGGTATCTATTTTTATTACACTGTGGTCCAAGAGTGTGGTTGATATAATTTCAGCTTTTTTGAAATTTTTGAGAATTGCTTTATGGCCAAGCATGTAGCCAATCATAGAGTATGTGCCATGTGCAGATGAGAAGAATGTTTATTCTATACTTCAATGGAATATACATCAAAATAATAAGAGCCATCCATGACAAATCCATAGCCAACATTATAGTGAATGGGAAAAAGCTGGAAGCATTCCCTTTTGGAACCAGAACAAGATAAGAATGCCCACCATCACCACTCCTATACAACATAGTACTGGAAGTTTTAGCCAGAGCAATTGGGCAAGAGAAAGAAAGAAAAGGCATCCAAAAGAGAGGAAGTCAAACTGTCTTCACAGACAATATAATTCTATAACTAGAAAACCCCATAGTCTCTGCCCAAAGGCTCATAGAACTGAAAAACAACTTCAGTTAAATTTCAGGACTCAAAACCAACGTACAAAAAGCAGTAGCATTTTTGTAAACCAATAACATTCAAGCTGAGAGCCAAATCAAGAACACAATCCCACCCCCTACCAAAAAAAATAATAATAATAAAAAAGAGAAAACAACCCCATTCACAATAGCCACAAAAAGAATAAAATACCTGGGAGTATAGTTAGCCAGGAAGGTGAAAGAGCTCTACAATGAGAAGTACAAAACGCTGCCTAAAGAAATCAGAAATGACACAAACAAATGGAAAAACATTTCATACTCATGGATAGAAAGAATCATATTGTTAAAATGGCCAGACTTCCCAAAGTAATTTACAAATTTGATGCTATCCTTTTCAAACTATCAATGTCAGTTCTTACAGAATTAGAAAAAAATATTCTAAAATTTATATAGAACCAAAAAAGAGTCTGAATAGCCAAAGCAATTCTAAGCAAAAAGAGCAAAACTAGAAGCATTACATTACGTGACTTCAAGCAAGCCTACAGTAACTAAAACAGCATGGTATTTGTACAAAAACAGACATATAAACCAATGAAACAGGTTAGGGAAAGCAGAAATAAAGTCATACACCTATAACCAACTGATGTTTGACAATATCAATAATTACAGGCATTGTGGAAAGGACTCCCTATTCAATAAATGGTGCTGGGACAACTGGCTGGGCATATGCAAAATATTGAAAATGTACTGCTACCGATCATCATATACAGAAACCAACTCAATGTGGATTAAAGATTAAATGTAAAACCTAAAAATAGAAAAACCCTAGAATAAAATCTAGGAAATACCATTCCAGACATAGGCCTTGGGAAAGATTTTATGACAAAGCTTCCAAAAGCCGTTGTAACAAAAACAAAATAGACAAATAGGATCTAGTTAAACTAAAGAGCTTCAGTAGCATTTTCTGATTTTAATAGCTCAGAAATCAATAGAGTAAAGAGACAACCTACAGGGTGGGAGAAAATATTTGCCAACAATGGATTTAACAAAGGCCTAATATCCAAAATCTATAAGGAATTTAAACAAATCAACAAGGTAAAAACATACAACCCCATTAAAATGGGCAAAAAAACATGAACAGACACTTCTCAAAAGAAGACATGCACATGGCCAACAAGTATATAAAAAAATGCTCAGCATCACTAATCTTTAGAGAAACACACCAAAATTACAATGAGATATCATCTCACACCAGTCAGAATGGCTATTATTAAAAAGTCAAATAAAAACAGATGTTGGAAAGGTTATGGAGGAAAAGGAATGCTTATATACTATTGGTGGGAATGTAAATTAGTTCAGCCACTGTGAAAAGCAGTTGGAGATTTCTCACAAAATTTAAAACAGAACTACCATTTGATCTAGCAATCCCATTACTGGGAATATACCCAAACAAAAATAAATCATTCTACTGAAAAGTCATTTTCACTTGTATGTTCATTGTAGCATTATTCACAATAATAAAGACATGGAATTAACCTAGAGGCCCATCAGTGATGGACAGATAAAGAAAATGTGATACAAATACAGCATGGAATACTACACAGCCATAAAAATGAACAAAATCACATTATTTGCAGCAACATGAATGCAGCCAAAGGCCATTATTCTAAGCAAATTAATATAGGAACAGAAAACCAAATATCACATATTCTCACTTATGAGTGTGAGCTAAACATTAAATACAAATGGACATAAAGAGGGAAACAGTAGACACTGGGGGCCTACTTGAGTGTGGAGGGTGGCACAAGGATAAGGGTCAAAAAACTACCTATTGGGGACTAGTCTCACTACCTGGGTGGACAAAATCATTTGTACACCAAACCCCTGTGACATGTAATTTACCTATGTAGCAAATCTGCACATGTATCCTTTGAACCTAGAATAAAAGTTGAAAAAGAAAAAATAATATTAAAAAATGCAGCAGAGCTGTGATTTGAATGCATGTTTCCTAATGTCAAACTTAGTTCCTATTGTTGCATTATTTTGATTAAATATCTCAGTGACTAAAGAGGAAAACAAAGAAGTGAGCATTGCAAACCTAAAGTGAGCAAATAAGAGGTAGAAGTCCTAATATCTGGAGACATTAACAGATATTGGAAAGAAAACCCATCTTAAGATTTAACAGATCTTCTTTTCAGTCCAAGATCTACCACAAATAGCCATGGGACTTTGAACAAGTCAACTGACCAAGCTCCATCCCACTATCTCGAAGTGTAAAGTAGGAAAATAAATTTTACATTGACCATCATTTGTTGCCAATCCTTTTGTAATGAAAAACTGAAGTTATAAATATAACAGTAATTCAAGGAACACCAAAATGCCATCAAGATGTAAAATTTTATTATACATTCAAGGAAATAAGACAATAAAAGAGATTTCTGGATATAAGATTTAGAGTCAAATTAAGTTTTAATTGCTGGAAAGTCTCAGGATACAAAATCAATGTACAAAAATCACAAGCATTCTTATACACCAATAACAGACAAACAGAGAGCCAAATCATGAGTGAACTCCCATTCACAATTTCTTCAAAGAGAATAAAATACCTAGGAATCCAACTTACAAGGGACGTGAAGGACCTCTTCAAGGAGAACTATAAACCACTGCTCAATGAAATAAAAGAGGATACAAACAAATGGAAGAACATTCCATGCTCATGGGTAGGAAGAATCGTGAAAATGGCCATACTGCCCAAGGTAATTTATAGATTCAATGCCATCCCCATCAAGCTACCAATGACTTTCTTCACAGAATTGGAAAAAACTACTTTAAAGTTCATATGCAATCAAAAAAGAGCCCGCATCGCCAAGTCAATCCTAAGCCAAAAGAACAAAGCTGGAGGCATCACGCTACCTGACTTCAAACTATACTACAAGGCTACAGTAACCAAAACAGCATGGTACTGGTACCAAAACAGAGATATAGATCAATGGAACAGAACAGAGCCCTCAGAAATAATGCCGCATACCTACAACTATCTGATCTTTGACAAACCTGAGAAAAACAAGCAATGGGGAAAGGATTCCCTATTTAATAAATGGTGCTGGGAAAACTGGCTAGCCATATGTAGAAAGCTGAAACTGGATCCCTTCCTTACACCTTATACAAAAATTAATTCAAGATGGATTAAAGACCTACATGTTAGACCTAGAACCATAAAAACCCTAGAAGAAAACCTAGGCATTACCATTCAGGACATAGGCATGGGCAAGGACTTCATGTCTAAAACACCAAAAGCAATGGCAACAAAAGCCAAAATTGACAAATGGGATCTAATTAAACTCAAGAGCTTCTGCACAGCAAAAGAAACTACCATCAGAGTGAACAGGCAACCTACAAAATGGGAGAAAATTTTCACAACCTACTCATCTGACAAAGGGCTAATATCCAGAATCTACAATGAACTCAAACAAATTTACAAGAAATAAAACAACCCCATCAAAAGGTGGGTGAAGAACATGAACAGACATTTCTCAAAAGAAGACATTTATGCAGCCAAAAAACATGAAAAAATGCTCACCGTCACTGGCCATCAGAGAAATGCAAATCAAAACCACAATGAGATACCATCTCACACCAGTTAGAATGGCGATCATTAAAAAGTCAGGAAACAACAGGTGCTGGAGAGGATGTGGAGAAATAGGAACACTTTTACACTGTTGGTGGGACTGTAAACTAGTTCAACCATTGTGGAAGTCAGTGTGGCGATTCCTCAGGGATCTAGAACTAGAAATACCATTTGACCCAGCCATCCTATTACTGGGTATATAACCAAAGGACTATGAATCATGCTGCTATAAAGACACATGCACACGGATGTTTATTGCAGCACTATTCACAATAGCAAAGACTTGTCCAACAATGATAGACTCGATTAAGAAAATGTGGCACATATACACCATAGAATACTATGCAGCCATAAAAAATGATGAGTTCCTGTCCTTTGTAGGGACATGGATGAAACTGGAAACCATCATTCTCAGTAAACTATCGCAAGGACAAAAAGCCAAACACCGCATGTTCTCACTCATAGGTGGGAATTGAACAATGAGAACACATGGACACAGGAAGGGGAACATCACACTCTGGGGACTGTTGTGGGGTGGGGGGAGGGGGGAGGGATAGCATTAGGAGATATACCTAATGCTAAATGACAAGTTAATGGGTGCAGCACACCAGCATGGCACATGTATACATATGTAACTAACCTGCACATTGTGCACATGTACCATAAAACTTAAAGTATAATAATAATAACATTTAAAAAATATAAATAAATAAATAAAAAACAAAAAGTTTTAATTGCTGGATTCACCCCTGGTGAACTGTGTTACCTTATAGGCCATTTATTCCCTCTGAACCTTACTTTCCATAGTATTATCATTATTTTATTATATAATATTACAATTACATGGAGTGTTTATGAAGTATAAGATAATACATGTAAGAATGTCTAGAATTGCCTAAGGCCATAAGTGGATACTTGCTAAAGATTAGGTATTCTTGAAATGTGCTAAATTGAACATATAAGACAAGAAAGGCAGAACAGAAAACTAATATTATGATTTAATTTATAAGAACTTCATCTTCCTACTCCTTTGAACATATTATTTACTGTGGAAAGGAACATGAACTCAGGATGTAAAGCAAGATTTTATTTCTTATTAAAGTAAAATGGCCTCCTAATGGTATGAGATAGGAAATATCTCTGCTGAAATCTAACATCTTTCCAGGAAAATACTTAAGAACTGTGAAAAAGAGTCTAAGACACTGATCTCAGGAACATGGCATTGGGTGACATTGGACAATTTCCATAACCCCTTTGAGCCCTAGTTTTTCCTCTGTTAAATGAATGCCCTACCTGCCTCAAAAGTCAGTTGCATGTGTCATATATAATCAAGTGTTTATAAGCTTTGAATATAGTGGTACAAATAGCACTAAAGTTGGTTGCATAGGTCATATATAATCAAATATTTATAAGTTTTGAATATAGTGGTTCAAATACTAATGTTGTTGGGTAGTTGGTTTGGTTATTGATGTAAGAATCCTGTAAAAGATTGTCTTGGCTATATGGCTTTGTTTGGTTCCATATGAAATTTAAAGTAGTTTTTTCTAATTCTGTGAAGAAAGTCAATGGTAGCTTGATGGGGATGGCATTGAATCTGCAAATTACTTTGGGCAATATGACCATTTTCATGATATTGATTCTTCCTACCCATGAGCATGGAATGTTTTTCCATTTGTTTGTGTCCTCTCTTATTTCCTTGAGCAGTGGTTTGTAGTTCTCCTTGAAGAGGTCCTTCACATCCCTTGTAAGTTGTATTCCTAGGTATTTATTCTCTTTGTAGCAATTGTGAATAGAAGTTCAATCATGATTTGGATCTCTGTTTGCCTATTATTGGTGTATAGGAATGCTTGTGATTTTTGCACATTGATTTTGTATCCTGAGACTTTGCTGAAGTTGCTTATCAGCTTGAGGAGATTTTGGGCTGAGACGATGGGGTTTTCCAAATATACAATCATGTCATCTGCAAACAGAGACTATTTGACTTCCTCTCTTCCTATTTGAATACACTTTATTTCTTTGTCTTGCCTGATTGCCCTGGCCAGAATTTCCAATACTATGTTGAATAGGAGTGGTGAGAGAGGACATCCTTGTCTTGTGCTGGTTTTCAAAGGGAATGCTTCCAGCTTTTGACCATTCAGTATGATATTGTCTGTGGATTTGTCATAAATAGCTCTTATTATTTTGAGATACATTCCATCAATACCTAGTTTATTGAGAGCTTTTATCATGAAGGGGTGTTGAATTTTATTGAAGGCTTTTTCTGCATCAATTGAGATAATCATGTGGTTTTTGTCA
Source organism: Pongo abelii (assembly GCF_028885655.2). Taxonomy (NCBI): domain Eukaryota; kingdom Metazoa; phylum Chordata; class Mammalia; order Primates; family Hominidae; genus Pongo; species Pongo abelii. The sequence continues at coordinate 147,570,814 of NC_071992.2, read as the reverse complement.
TTGGTTGTGTTTATGTGATGGATTACATTTATTGATTTGTGTATGTTGAACCAGCCTTGCATCCCAGGGATGAAGCCGACCTGATCGTGGTGGATAAGCTTTTTGATGTGCTCCTGGATTCGGTTTGCCAGTATTTTACTGAGGATTTTCGCATCGATGTTCATCAGGGATATTGGCCTGAAATTTTCTTTTTTTATTGTGTCTCTGCCAGGTTTTGGTATCAGAATGATGCTGGCCTCATAAAATGAGTTGGGGAGGAGTCTCTCTTTTTCTATTGTTTGGAATAGTTTCAGAAGGAAGGGTACCAGCTCCTCTTTGTACCTCTGGTAGAATTTGACCGTGAATCCATCTGGTCCTGTGCTTTTTTTCATTGATAGGCTATTAATTACTGCCTCAATTTCAGAACTTGTTATTGGTCTATTCAGGGATTCGACTTCTTCCTGGTTTAGTCTTGGGAGGTGTTTGTATCCACGAATTTATTCACTTCTTCTAGATTTTCTAGTTTATTTGCATAGAGGTGTTTATAGTATTCTCTGATGGTAGTTTGTATTTCTGTGGGATCAGTGGTGATACCCTCTTTATTGTTTTTTATTGTGTCTATTTGATTCTTCTCTTTTTTCTTCTTTATTAGTCTGGATAGCATTCTATTTTGGTGGCATCACACTACCTGACTTCAAACTATACTACAAGGCTATAGTATCCAAAACAACATGGCACTGATACCAAAACAGATATATAGACCAACAGAACAGAACAGAGGCCTCAGAAATAACGCCATACCTCTACAACCATCTGACCTTTGACAAACCTGACAAAAACAAGCAATAGGGAAAAGATTTCTTATTCAATAAATGGCGTTGGGAAAACTTGCTAGCCACATGCAGAAAACTAAAACTGGACCCATCCCTTATGCATTATACAAAAATTAACTCAAGGTGGATTAAACTTAAATATCAGACCTAAAACCATAGAAACCTTAGAAGAAAACCTAGGCAATACCATTAAGGACATAGGCATGGGCAAAGACTTCATGACTAAAACACCAAAAGCAATGAGAACAAAAGCCAAAATTGACAAATGGGATCTAATTAAAGAGCTTCTGCACAGCAAATAAAACTATCATCAGAGTGAACAGGTAACCTACAGAATGGGAGAAAATTTTTGCAATCTATCCATCTGATAAAGGGCTAATGTCCAGAATCTACAAGGAACTTAAACAAATTTATGAGAAAAAAAAAAAAACAACGCCATTGAAAAGTGGGTGAAGGATATGAACAGACACTTCTCAAAAAAGAAGACATTTATGCGGCCAATAAACATATGAAAAAAATGCTCATCATCACTGGTCATTAGAGAAATACAAATCAAAACCACAATGAGACAGCATCTCACACCAGTTAGAATGGTGATCATTAAAAAGTCAGGAAACAACAGATGCTGGACAAGATGTGGAGAAATAGGAATGCGTTTACACTGTTGGTGGGAGTGTAAATTATTTCAACCATTGTGGAAGACAGTGTGGTGATTCCTCAAGGATCTAGAACCAGAAATGCCATTTGACCCAGCAATCCCATTACTGGGCATATACCCAAAGGATTATAAATCATTCTACTATAAAGACACATGCACATGTTTGTTTACTGCAGCACTGTTCACAATAGCAAAGGCTTGGAACCAACCCAAATGCCCATCAATGACAGACTGAATAGAGAAAATGTGGCACATATACACCAAGGAATACTATGCAGCCATAGAAAAGGATGAGTTCATGTCCTTTGCAGGGTCATGGATGACGCTGGAAACCATCATTCTCAGCAAACTAACACAGGAACAGAAAACCAAACACTGCATATTCTCACTCATAAGTAGGAGGTGAACAATGGCAACACATGGACACAGGGAGGGGAACATCACACACCAGGGGCTGTCAGCAGGTAGGGGGCTAGAGGAGGGACAGTAATAGGAGAAATACCTAACATAGAAGACAGGTTGATGGGTGCAGCAAACCACCATGGCACGTTTATACCTATGTAACAAACCTGCACGTTCTGCACATGTATCCTAGAACTTAAATTTAAAAAAAAAAAAAAAAGAATCCTTTAAAAGAAAGACAGGACAAAATTTTAGCTATATTTATATATTATGGAAGGAACTATAGCTTATATCTGTAGATTACCACTATAAGGAACCATTAATCCTTTAGTTATAAGCAGGCTATATATCAGTAGAAGAAAAAATAAATAAAAATCACAGCCTGTTTATAAAAAGACTAAGATAGGCCCACAAATCTACTGCAATCACCACTCTTTGGAATGGAAGGAGGATTGCGGTCAAATAAAAAAGAGTGGCCAGCATTTTTCTCTGTGCTTGTGTTCACATTGTTTGCAATGAGTGTTTGCAATTCCTCCTAATTAAGAGGCAGAGTCAGTCTTACCTCACTCTTGTAATCTTGACTGCCTTGCAGGATATAGTAAAAGTGCCAGTTCCAAACACAGGTCTCAAGTGGCTGTGAGTGTATTGTTCTTTTGGATCCCTACTACTACTACATGAACGACACCAGGATAGCCTGCTGGAAGATGAGAGACATCATAGAAGAGCACCCAATTGCCCCAGCCATTGCCATTCTCAACCAGACAATTGTCATCCACCCCTAAATTTATGGAAAAGCCCAACCTACATCAGTAAAGCCTCCCCCACCTAGATCAGCTGACTGCAAATACATGAGGGAGTTCAACCAAGACTTAAAGAATCACTTGAATGTCCCATAGACAATGTGAGCTAAACATACAAATTGCCTTAAGCTATTAAATTTTGTAATGATTTGTTATAGAGCAATAGCAAAATTTAATAAGCTATTAAATTTTGTAATGATTTGTTATAGAGCAATAGCTAATCAATACAAGAATTTAAATCCAATCTCTCACATGATATTGGTGTTCCATCCCCAGCATACCTTTCAAATGCTTATCTAGCCTCGGTTAGGTTGTGTCTAGCAACCTGTCATTTTTTTCAGTGTATGACTTTTCTCCTGATATAGCTCATTTCATGTCTGGACAGTTCTGACTATTGTAATGTTTCCCATTAGGTTGAGAAAAGTTGGTCTTCTAGAAACTTCTACTCCTTAGACTCAGTCCCTTACCTTGGGGTCACATAAGATAGGTTTAATGATTCATCTATATTTCACCTAAGTACATGAAATCACAATTAACATTAAAAACTAGAGGTATTTCCCAGTATAACCAGTCCTATCTCCTTAGAGGTTGAGATGAGTTTGCTTTGTTGTACGTGCTTTCACTGGTCTGGCTTCTGTTGTGCAAAGAAAATTAAGACATTCTAGAAGGCATTTCTTCCGGTTAAAGCCAAGAGATGTGAGAATATTCAGAACTAAATCTGTCCTGGTGAAACTGAAGAGGTATCTTCTTCCAGAAGCTGTTAATCAAGGATGAAGAGCTAATAAGGATAATGAGAGGTAGTAGATTTGGACTGACTCTGCAGACCCAGTGAGAGGTGAATTGGCCTCTCAGGCTGCTAAGGCCGTTTTTTGGACTGCTTTGCAGACCTGGGAGAAAAGAAGCATGTCAAAATGTGCAGATTTCTGCTGGCCCATCTAAGGACCACTTCCTTAGCCATTCTAATCAATGCAACTTTTTTTTTTTTTTTGACTGTACATTCAGCCTCATCAATAGACTGCCCCAAGTTCAGTGTTCAGATGCTTGGTTGAGTTCTGAACATTCACTTATTTTGTATCTGAGCTGAAGACCTTCTCATCCCTTGAATTAATTTCCCCATTAATTCAACGTGTTTTTTCCTCATTTTTTTGCTTAGCACTCCAGCGTCCTAGCCTTGATCTGTTTTGTTTCCCTCAAGCCACAGGAACTGGTTTCTTGATCATCATACTTACAGACAGAGCCTAGAGTCCCTGCCAATGAATAAAGAGCCTGCAATCAAGACTCAGTGATGCTGTGAGTACAGTTTCACCAATATCAGGGAACACATTTGCCATCTTTATATTAATCATAGAGTGATTTAAAAGAATATGATTTAGAAAGAAACAAAGCATTTTCTGCCACATATAAGTTACATATTGTTTGGCAAGGTGTTTAACCTCTCCAATATTTTGATTTATCTTTTGTCACATGAGGATAGTATTTCTACTTCAGAGAAATGTAGTAAAAATTAAATGTGACAATGTAGATAAATTTATTAGCAAAGAGCCTAGAATATAGGTATTCAATATCTGAGAGCTAATATTAGTATCAGTGTTAATATTATTTCTAGTATTAATATTATTAGATCAATCATCTTTCACAAATTTAAAATCAACACTATTCATAATTCCAATGCCCCCCAATCCTGGTTTTTCCATTTTTCTAAAACGCAATTCAGGACTGTGTTAAGATCAAGTTCATCTGAGAGCTGAGGAATTTAGTTGATAAACGGTGTACATGTGAAGGCGGCAAGCTCCTGCAGAAATACCACACTGCATGTAAGCAAAACAGCTAAGTGCTCCTTTTCCCCAAGGTTACTCAGAGTCCTATCTGAGTCACAAAACAATACTGGTGCAATGTCTTGTCCTGGCCTTTCAAGAATAAAAAATGTGCAATACAAGAGACATAGCCACATTAAGTTCCATCAATCAAATTAAGCACAGTCATTTGTGTGGCAGGTTTCCAGCCTGGCAGCCCAGAGAATATTAACCTTAAAATCCAGACATGCTTGCAGACAGCTCAAGAATTTCAGGGGAGAATTGATAGGAAAACATTTGCATGAAGGACCAAGAGGCGTCTTGGTATGTATTTCGTCTGAAGGGAAAAGAGATCTGGAGCACTTACATCTGCTCCAAGGCAGGCACTGACAATGAGGTAGCGACAAGCACTGTAGTAATTGTGACTACAGCTCAGGAAATGTTCAAACATGTCCAATAGGCTTGCTCTCATGAACTCACTCTAACTTTGAGAGAGAAAGTCCCGGCGTGGTGGCTCACACCTGTAATCCCAGCACTTTGAGAAGTTGAAGCAGGAGGATCATATGAGTCCGGGAATTTGAGACCAACCTGGGCAATAGAGTGAGACACTGTCTCTACAAAAATAAATAAATAAATTTTTAAAAATAGAAAGAGTTGCAATTAAAAAGAGAAATAAACTAGCATGGGCCATTGGGAGAACAAGTAACAGAGGCAGATGCAACAGTTTCCAGAGCAAGGGAAGGTGATGACCTCAGTAGTGGTGGGATATCCCAAGGCTCGCCTCCATGACCATGGTCATGTCCCTACACAGTAAACCTCACCACAAGGAGGTGGGGCAGAGAAGAAGAACAGCAAATTCAGCAAGTAACAAACCCAATTCTTAGATTCAGAGCATTAGGTATTCCTTGGGAACTTTCCAAAGTACTTGAGATGAGTATAATAGGAGAGACAGTAAAGTGACCATAGAGTATAAAAGGCCAGAAATGAATAGAGTTTTTGTTCCCTTTCTGTGCCTCAAGCTTTACTCATGTTGTATGCTTTGGAACAAGGGATACCATATGATGTATTATAAGTGGAGTAGCATGCCATGTAGTTCTAAGTCAGACATCATGCAGTATTGTTAAAACATTTACCTTTCCATCATATGTGTGGATTATATTCAGCACAACAAATGTGGAAAAATCCATGAGTCACAAATACAGAAGAAGAAAAAAAATGTCCAATACATTAGCCCAAATACAATCATGGTTAACATTTTCACTAATGTCCTCACACTCATCAGAAAATACAAATTTTCATTACTGGAATCACGGTCCCTCCATGGACACTAAAACAAGGCAACCAGTAGATAAAAATGAAAGTCAAATTCAAGTCATGACCAGGTCAGGAACAGAAATTCATCCAGGTCAGGAAGAAGCCAGGTGTCATGGATGGGCTGATAACAGAGTCAGAAAGAAGTTCAAGGTAGGCAGAGTCTGTCAAGCAGATACCAGGATAAAGGCTCAAAGAAGGACTCTAGAGGAGACAGTCTAGTACCCCTGAGAGGCCCACCAGGAGGGACCTGGTGATGACAGATTCATAGACTGAGGCTGAAGCCTTGGATCCTCCTAGTCTAAAAACATTGGCTTAAACTTCATGTTACTATAAAGTCACCTTCTTTACAGGGCTCTTAATCCAGACTCTCATTATTCCTTTATGCATTCATTTAGAACTTTGTAAGCACCTACTGTGTGCCAAGTACTGGTATAGGTTCTGCGATACAATGACAAAGACAGGCAAAATCCTTACCCTATGAAGCTCACATTCTAATGGTTGATATAAAAACTAAACTAAGAGACAGATAATACAAATACAGTCCTGTGCTTCTCAATGACAGATCAATGATGGACCCAGAAGATTATACTACATACTATGGTGGTCCCATGAGATTATAAAGAAACTGAAAAATTCCTATCACCTGATGACATCATAGCCATCTTAACATCATAGCACAATGCATTATTCACGTGTTCTTGATAATGCTGGTGTAAACAAACCTACTGCACTGCCAGTCTTATAAAAGTATAACACATACAGTTATGTACAGAACATAATACTTGTTAATGACAATAAACGACTATGTTACTGGTTTCTGTATTCATTACACTTTTTATCTTTATCTTAGAATGTACTCCTTCTATTTAATTTTTTTGTTAGTTTTTTTTTTTTTTTTTTTTTTTTTGTTGAGACAGAGTCTCTCTGTCACCCAGGCTGGAGTGCAGTGGCGCGATTTCGGCTCACTGCAAGCTACGCCTCCTGGGTTCACACCATTCTCCTGCCTCAGCCTCCCGAGTAGCTGGGACTACAGGCGCCCGCCACCATGCCAGGCTAATTTTTTTTTTTTTTTTTTTTGTATTTTTAGTAGAGACAGGGTTTCACCGTGTTAGCCAGGATGGTCTCGATCTCCTGACCTCGTGATCTGCCTGCCTCGGCCTCCCAAAGTGCTGGGATTATAGGCGTGAGCCACCGCGCCCAGCCTCCTTGACTTACTTATTGTAAGTCAAGCTCAGGCAAGTCCTTCAGGAAGTATTCCAGAAGAAGGCATTGTGGTCATAGATGAAAGATCCATGCAAGTTATTGTCCCCACAGATCTTCTAGTGGGACAAGATGTGGAGGTGAAGACAATGACATGGATAATCCTGACCCTATGTACATCTAGGCTAAGGTGTGTGCTTGTGTCTTAGTTTTTAACAAAAAAGTTTAAAAAATAAAAAAATTAAAAATAGTAAAAAACTTTTAAATTTTATTTTAAATTTAGTGTATTTTTACAGAATAAAAATATAAAGAAATAAAATATTTTTGTACAGTCATACAATGTGTCTGTATTTTAAGCTAAATATTATCACAAGAGTCAAAAAGTTAAAAATAATCAATTTTTATACTTTAAAAAATATTATAAACTAAGGTTAGTAAGCTAAGAAATTTTTGTATAAATGTAGTGCAGTTTAAATGTCCTGTGTTGATAAAGTCTACAGTAGTGGACAGTAATGTCCCAGGCCTTCACATTCACTCACTGCTCACTCATTGACTCACTCAGAGCAACTTCCAGTCCTGCACACTCCATTCACGGTAAGTGCCCTATGCAGATGTGCCATTTTAAATTTCTTATAGTGTATTTTTACTGTACCTTTTCTACATTTAGATACACAAATACTCACCATTGTGTTATAATTGCCTACAGTATTCAGTACCATAATAGGATGTAGGGGTTTGTATCCTCAGAGCAGTAAGCTATACCATGTATCCTAAGTGTCTAGTAGACTATACCACCTAGGTTTGTGTAAATACACTTTATGATGTTCGCACAATGACAAAGTCACCTAATTATCTATTTCTCAGAACATGTTGATTACATGAGGCACGATTGTATATTTGTATTAGTTTAATCTGCTCTTTGCCTACCTGAGGTGGTCATCTGAGGACAGGTTCCCTATCAGTAATATGAGTGAATATCATAACTTTTTCCCTGATTATATGAACAACATATGTTATTTGTAAGACTCTGAGAATAAAGAAAATTATAAATTAATTGTATAGTATTTCTTTATTCAGCTATTTTATTAATTTGATTATAAAATTAATGTGTAACTTTTCTATGTAAATGAAATACAGGACCCACCTGCCAGAACTGAAATAAAATGACCAATAAGACTGTTAGTTTTGCTAGGAAAAAAATGTTATTTTTACTAGAAATTCGAGAAGAGTGACACCCACATGCTGAAAACATTGGGTGATTGCTATACAATGATATAAAAACTGGATCAAAGAAAATACCAATATGCCAATAATTTGCCACATCTGAAGAAAAAA